>NC_090933.1:121142602-121445633 GCF_040938575.1 Ambystoma mexicanum | reverse complement strand
CACCGAGTCATGCAGATGTGAACTCCGCGTAGCCTGCCACAGGAGCACTGCTTGCTGCCACTGTCTCCAAAGTAGGCGTCTCCCAGTCAGCTACTTCACGGAGCTTGGCAAATAAAGTGGAGGGGCAGGTTAAAGCAGGAGGTTGTGGAAAGTGTAGGAGTTCAGTGTGGGGGGTTGGCAAAATGTGTTCACGCGACAGAAAGGTGACATTTAAACCCTTTAACAAGCAACAAAGGTCAAGAGTTCCACATGGTTAAGTATGTTGGGTGTAACAAGCAAGGTGGGTGTGGAAAGTGTAGTTCAGTGTGGGGGTTTGGTAAAATTTGTCCACGCGACAGAAAGGTGAAATTTAAACCCTTTAACGAGCAACAAAGGTCAAGAGTTCCATATTGTTAAGTATGTTGGGTGTAACAAGCAATCCATTCCACACAGGATGGGTATCATGCCTGATGTAACAAAACATGTTTTGGGGAGAGAGGGACCACAGAGATCTTGTTGGTGGTACAAAAGCTGCAGGTTTTCTGGTCAGTCTTTGTGTACACGAAACCACATTTTGGATTAAGCCCTCTGTCTGTCTGACAGCCAATTGCATGTCTTCAGTGCAGGAGTGATGTGATGTTCCTTTTTGACAGGGAGTGAGGATGAACATACCTGCATACTTGTGTGCTCTTGGGATCTTGCCTATCATTCTGGCAGAAAGGCCTGCCTTCATTATTGCCATTGCAGTAGAAGGCTATTATGTAGACGTGGGCAATCTAGTAGGGTTGCCACAGCAGTGGCAAGCATGCTGTAGATGAGGTTGTTCTGGTAAGAACGCATTTTTGGTAGATCACATGCAATAATTCGGTTATATGTGATTTTACCGATGGAAAATTCAGAGTGGTACATTTCATTGCGACCAAAATACCGAAAAATTCAGATTTTTTTCTTTTTTTTAATTTAAATTTGGGGTTCACTCCCAGGCTCCCCAATTTTCTACCCTTATAACGCCACCCCAACCCCATCCTGACACATTTTAACCCCTTACCCCAGTACCCTTTATATATTTTCGTTTCTTTTCGGTATTATTTTCTTTGGTGAAATGTACCGGGTACCAATAATTCATCTGTGACTATCATACATAGATGCATTATGAAGATTGTGGCCTAGAACCTCCTAGACACATAGAAACAGACTGAATGAACCTTATGAAAACATGCATATTCATGTATAAGAGAAATGCAAATGAAATTAAGAGATGTTCAAGTGTTAATGCCAAAAAAGCTCTAATATCTTGCACAGCTATATCCTAGTGGGCACTAATAGAATATGACTTGCTGTTCTTATTCAGAGTTGTCTAAATAGAACAAAGGAAGACTGCTTTTTCTCAATGGGAGATGGTGCTCATGGTGATCCATGCAATGTGTTTGCTTAACAATGAGTTTGGCGTCTGCTGTAATAACTACTCTGCTCTATTTGTCTAACAATGTGTCTTTTTAAAGTCTGTGCTGCTGCGTTCTCTAGGCCAATGGATACAACACTAACAAAACAGGCAAGAGTGTGCCAACAGTTAAACATTATCCACAGGCCAGAATATCTCGCTTTTCCAAGTGGATTTAGATAAGGGAAATACTCAGTGTCAGACTTCCGCTTTCCAAGTGCATGACTGATAGATAGCAGATGAAGAGAGAAGGCCAAATCTAATCTGACTTTATCCTCCGAGAGATATGAGCTCCAAGACTGCACTGGACTGCGCCGTGCGCCAGGTAAGGTTACTACAGCAGGAATGTGCACACCTTTTTTGCTGGCTATGTCTGTGCCCACAATAAGACAATCCTAGATTTCTCTCTAGGGCGCTACTATCAGGGGGCTTTGATTGACCCAAAAAATAGCCCATCTAATCTCATTACAAGGGAGCTGTGTGCCACAGAGCCATTTCACCTGAGGCAGCGTAAATCCTTGCCTGCCCCTGGTAACTTAATAATTTCACTGGCTTTCATCACTGCTTTTGATGTTGCTTGGTCATACACAGAAACCATGACATGGCACTCCAGTAGGGTGGCTTCCAAGGTGATGTCCTTCCACTGGTCACAGGAGCATTCTGGTCCCAGGTGCATGACTATGCATTTGCTGTCTTTGGTTCTTGGATCCCATCACCATTTTTAAGTCCCTTCTCATTCATTTTAGCTCCCTCTGAGATGCACTAATAATAAAAGTGATAATCTGCAACTCTGTACAAGGCTTGGTTCTGTATTCCTCCTACTTGTAAACATTGTGATAATTGGTATTGGTATTGCACAGCCCAATGCTAGCCAATGTACTGCCATTAGATGGACGAACGGCTGAGTTGGACATGCATGGATTCGAACCTTTGAGTGCAGACTGTTAACAGAGATCTAAAACTTGATCTTAAGAAATGCAATGTACAGCAACAAAGTGAGAGACTTGGAATAATTCGAAAAAAGTGTGCTGCTCATTTAATGTGTTCCTGCATGTGCAGTCTGGCCAACCTGCATGCTAGCTCTACCAACTTTCATGTATTTAAATGTGACCTATCCATCTAAGAAGCTGGGTCCAAGCCTCTGGGTATCATGCACGATAAGAGAGAGGTGTTTCTATTGAGACGCTTCACCAACAAAAAGTAGACATGTATTATGCATGGTGCATACGACCACGAAGATGGTCTCAATTGATGGACAGACCAGTTCAGGTTTCCTTTGTCTATCTCTAGGGAACCATGTTACCCTGTGTCTTCTGCCACCATAAGTAATACTAAAGGCAGACAGTTTGCAATTTTCATCACGGTTCTCCAGTGGTCGAAGTGTACAAAAAAGAAGCAGTGGAACTATGTTCCCTGCAGGCCCGGGCGCGCTCCCCACAAACCCCTTTGCCCTCCACGCTAGTTTCAACTTCTTCCTACACTTATTTTAAAACGAAACCATTCCGGGACGGTTTCTTTTTAAAATAAAAGTATAGGAACGTTAAAACGTAATTTAAAAAAGTAAAGGAGCACCGCTCCCGCCCACTTCGACCACTGCTGTTCACTACCATTCCAGTGCCAGGAGTAAAGTTGTCTCACGCACAGTGTGATTCTGGCACCTCCTCGCCCTGGGAATAAGTTTAGTTTGATACCTCTAATGTTCATCTGATCTTGACCCGCTAGGTGGCTTGGCAGGAATTTTCATATTGTAGCACTAGCCTCGGTTCTTCAGAACAGCTAAAAAGCAAACATACTGATTGCCACTTGCAAGTGCAACCTTCCAACCCTAACAAACTGTGTCTGCTAGCATCCATCTTCCTCAGAGTGTTACCTAAAATGGGCACTTTTTAGAGTACAATGCTTTCCAATAAAATGGTGAGCCTATCTTTTAGTCCAAGCGTCCTCCTTATGCTGCCAATAATGGCCACTTCTTTCAGCTCAGGTGCAGAACACACTCTTTTAAGTCCCCGGCACAAGGTGTGCATGTGTGGAGTATCCTCACTCCACACCACAACCAAGGACATTCGGGACAGTGATAGATCCCAGTCTGAAAGCAATATGAGAGCCGAGTTCTTCCCATGCTTCCTACATTTTCTGACTCTCAGGAACTTTGTACAACCATCTACTTATCTCAAATAGCAGGATTTTTAAGCAGTGTAAAAAGTGGCCAGAATCCTCGCTAATAGTCAAGGAAGCTTTTACATGCATAAGGATATCTTGCTTCTCCTGAAAATAACGTGCTTGTTCATTACAAATGAAAACTCGCTTAAATTGTGTGCACAGAGCCTTTTTCAGGTCCTGTATTTGGCCACTGCATTATTACAGATCAGAGGCGCTGCTAGGCTGCAAATACTTGTTCTGTTGCCTTTCGCCACACTGATATTACTGTGATACGTCTAGCCTGAATATTTCTCTTTCTATAAAGAAAACAGAGGCAAATACATCCTACACTTAAAAGAATATGCACAGAGCACTCCCTCCCATGCATCCTCCAGTTTGGGATCCCACTCCACACTACTCTTGGCACAGTTAGGGAGGGGCTTGGGTACCCAAAAGGGCATCACCAATTGGTCAACCTGGGAGCATAGTGGGAATGAAGGATAGCTCAGGGGCAACGCGTTTGTTTTGGAAGCAAAACAACGCAGCGCAACACCGGTTCGAATCCTGATACCATGCTTAGAAACCACTCGCTGGTATTAAGCGCCTTACGAATGAGCAATAAAATAAAGAAATAAAAGAGAAGCTTTAAAGCAGTTTATGCTTTCCTTTTGCCCACCACTTCATTTTACAGCTGTCCTGAGCCATAGCAAAGTGGCGGCAGCACCTCTGCTCTGCTTTCCTCCTCCGCCTCAGGAGAGCACTTCCTTTTACGCCTGTATAGATTTTCATGCAGGTGTGAAAATGTAACATGCTTCACATTAGCAACTGCTAATGAACAGGCAAATTCCTTTGGAATACATTATAAAACACTGCCTGAAGTGCATGTTTGAACGCAGTGTTTAATTAGCTCAAAGAAGAAAGTAAAAGTGAAGAGCAAAGGGGATTTTGCCTTCATTTAATCTTTACTTTTATACTTCACGTTGAGAGTGTTTGAAATGGCATGCAGGGGACCATCAACATGTAATTGTACGCGTTGGTGGTCCCATACATGCAGTTATTTTTTGGTTTACAAAATCTCTGGCTGTGTGTATTGAGGGTGCTGTAACATATGGAAGAAAAAGCTGCCTAGCACGTCTCAGTGGATGAAGAGATAATGTACCTCATCACGAGTTGGGCAGTATCCCTCGTAACTTGATTTTTGTTAAAGTGCAATTTTGCCATTATGAAGTCACCAGTGTGATTTAATACGGATGGCACAGCGGGTAGTTGTGGTTAACACGTGAAAGAGGGTTATTTGACTGCTCTTATGGAGGACTTACCTGATGCCATGGTGACATTTCCTTTGCTGTGCCTGGGAAATGTTAGTCCTTTTTTCAATTTTCTGTACAGCTTTGTAGTTAGTGAACACTGAAAATGGACTACCAATAATATCCTGGTGCAGCAAGGGCGAAGTAATGACTGCATGACTGCATTATGCATCTTTAATTTTTCTTCTTTATAATTTAAATACTATGTCAGCACCCATGTGTTTTATCTAAAGGTGCTAATAGCAATAAGAGCATGACAGGTGTGCCCTCTGCCAGCCTTTTATTGCGTCATTGTGATAGTTTATTCAGGCATTTCCCAAATGACCACTTTGTATTCAAGCTGTTCAAACCTTTCTAAACCATGTGCAATGCCTTTTTTTCAGGTGCCCCAGAGACTCTGCTAAACTGAGGTCCAACAAAGGCGGTAGGTGAACTCATTTGTCATGTGACACTAGATGACTATCTCCGGGGCATGTTGGCTGTCTGGCATCCTTCCACTGCCTCTATGCTCAGTGGGGAACTCAAGTACTGATAGACAGGTACTCTCTCAGAAGTTAGAAAAAGAACAGCCATTCATCAGCTATGTGATTTAAAAAAAAGCACCCTTTCCTCTGGGTGAAAATGTTGCGCTTGACATCTGTTTGGGATATATTGTCCTTTGCCATTCACAAATGTCAACTATATATTTTTTCTGGAAAAATGAGTAGCTGCCCAACACCAAAAGCCAGGGAAAGTGACAGTGTGGAATGCTCAAGCACCCGATGACATGGTGATGAGTTGATGGTATGGCTGAAGGAATGCCCACCGAAGTGGAGAGGAGGGGCGGACAGTGTTGGGTAAGCATGAAACCTCTTTGAAGAAGAGTGAGGCTTCTAAGGGGAAGGATATTTGATAGCGTACAGTCCACAAGCCCAGCGCTCATTTTTAATATGCTGCTCTTCATCTGAGTTCACATGTCACTTTCACTATTTCAATCTTTCAACAGAGTCCTCTGAGGTGTCATTTAACCCCAGGAAGTACATTAAGACATGAAGAAAGTCGATGAGAAATTGCAGTGCATGAGAAACTGTGTTGCGTCAGGTTAGCCCAGTTAGGTTTTCCGTTGTGATAACAGACCCTGCCTGTAAGCATTGTCTCCTTCAATTCAAGAGCCTTCACAAAACCGAACACATAATAATATGTTATTGGCTTAAAAAAAGACAAGCACATAAATTATTGCAACAGGCATGAGTATCTTTCTAAAGTGTCCAACTAATTGTCAAATATTTTTAAGAGCAATTGTTTTATACTTCACTATAGGCTCTCTAAGAACCTACAATTTAGGTGTCTATTTGCAATGCTTACATTGCAGGATGCTAAGGTGTCTTTGTTTTTTCTCAAATGCCGAAGAATATTACTATGGTATAAATCTTCAAAAGGGAAGTCCTCAAAATATTTTAATATAAGCAAAGTCCCCAAAAGAGTTACCTCACCACATCCAAGTATTGCATTTTTTCAACTCTGTGATGAGGTTTGAGATATACTTAAACTGGGTTGGCGTGTAAGTGCTGCTCCTATGATCCCACTTCCTGAAGAGCCTAAAATCTCTCTAGATTCTTCTGAATAACGCAGAATGTCTCTTGACCTAGAATGTCTCTTGCACACTACGATCCTGATGACAAAAACACGATCTAAACTTCAGTGAGATTTACAGAAATGGGAATAACTATGATAGTGAGGTCTATCAAGTAGATACATACTACAAAAAATGAACACATGTGGGTGGTATTTAACCATTCATGTTATGCTGTGTAGCTATACTGTTCGGACATTTGTAAGCATTCGGACCCTTCCTCCGAAGCCACGTTCAGTGGAACCAGCCATTGTGTTAAAAGACGCCATCTTGATTTTATTGCGCTGATCCAGGAAGACAATCTTGGCATATAACAAAAGGTGGTAATGTACATATTTGTTCACTATTGTGCTAAATAAACAGAAGTGGAATTTATGAAAACGTGACCAACTTTTTAAATGGCTGTTGCCTTCAGCTCATGGTCTTTAGGCTTGTGTGGACCCTTTGTTTACGGCGTGAGAGGTTCAATTTCCAGGTCACTTCCTGAATAGAAAATACAGACTCACCAAAGAAGTGCAAGCAGGTTATTTACTTTGGCTTATTTAAAGTATACCATAACCACAAACCATACAGCGGTTACATTTGTATTGAACTTAAAGCTAAAAAGCTGATGGTTATAATAAATAATATCTTCATTGGACATGGCACTTCATACAGAGTTCCTTCTCCTTCTAAGGGCTATACAATTATTGCCCAATGATATGATACTCAGTTTATTGATCACGGGAAAATGATGAGAAGCTGAGTTGGCCCTGCCAGGATTCAAATTTGAGCAATGAAGACAGGCTCTATGTCTGATGTAAGCACTTCACTCATCAGCTATCCACTCGATGGTTACAAATGGTGCTTGTAGACGGAGTTGACCAATTGAATTTGGAAAAAGTGCACGTGTGATGTGGGGGCGTCGGTGAGGGTGCGTGTGTGTAAGAGAGAGCAATTGAGAGAGGATATCAATTATCGATGGGAGGTGGCCCCTCCGTTCTTCATGGGATATTGACAGCTGGCTACTGTAATAGGAGCCGCATGACGTTCCCTTGAAGAATCAATGTCGTGTGCTGCTGTTTTGAAATGCATTATTGAAAAATTGAGATGAAAACCAAAGGATCACACAAGAAAGTCAAGAGTTTCAGTGCACTATCTTCTCTATGACCATCTTAAACGTTATAGGTTCTTCGTTTCTTTTTGGCCATGGTGAGAAAGCATTCCGTACAGGTGCTGGGCAAGGGCTACACTAGGGCAATTCTAGGCGGCTGCAGGTGCCACCAGCAGAAGGGCACTAGTGGGCAATAATTTGGGCCTAGAAGAATAAACTCCGGCCACATTGTAAGAATGTGGGGGTGGAGGGGACAAATGCACTTTGCTTGGAATGACATAATTCTTTGCCCTGACCTTCTGCTGGTGGAGTTCGCAGGCTAATGGGTCACACCACTTGAAAGCGCGCAATGAGCTCTGTGTGTGCTGAACTCCGCTAGAGTGGGCCGAAAAGGCAAGGACATTTAGGGCCAGATTACAGAAACTTTGCACTGGTGCAAGTGCCAGGTTTCCATGGTATTAGCACTAGGGCAAAGCTTGCCCTATTTTGAAAAACACTGGGACACATTAAAAAACCATTGCACCTTCACAAGTGCAGTTTGGCATATTAAAAGCACTAGGGCTAAAATTGCCCTGGTGGCAAAAAGATACATTGTTGATGCATTTTTGCATCAGGGCAAAGTTTGCCTTAGTCCTATAATACCATTCCGTATTAGCACTAGGGCAAACTTTGCCCTGCATCAAAAATGTAGTGAAAATACATCTTTTTTGCACTAGGGCAATTTTTGCCCTGGTGCTTTTAATATGCCAAACTGCACTTGTCGAGGTGCAATGTTTTTTTGAATGTGTCCCAATGTTTTAAAGAATAGGGCAAACTTTGCCCTAGTGCTAACACCGTGCAAACTGTGCACTTGCATCGGTGCAACGTTTCTGTAATCTGGCCCATAGCCGCCATTTTAGCGAGCTTGTCACCGTCCTCATCCACTTACAGGAGCTCATCTTTCCTCGTGCAGGGCGGCGCTCTCCTGCCACTTGGGCGCACGATGGGGAGCGTCCTCGGCTGCGTGTCTTCAGGCTTTGCTGGGCTGTGAGTTCCCAGGCTTCCAACTCGAGGGCAGAAACGTCTCCGCGCGGCCCACATGCCGGCCAAGCTATAAAAAGAGCAGCAGACGGGGACATGGCAGGGCATCGCAAAGGAACACAGCGCTGGGTTCAAGGCAATCTTTCCATCTCCTAGTCTATCATCAACTCCACTCCATATGTCATTTAAGGCAGGGCTAAATTACAATGCAGATTGATTTTATACAATTATAACCCATGCATTTAGAAACAAGGACTTTTGAAAAAAAAATTCAAAAGCAGAAGTCCTACTATGCTAACAATACAATAACGTTTTACTGTTGCTTATTGTTAGGAATAATAAACCAGTGACAATGAATTTACTCGTGTTTCAAGGGTGATGTTTACAACAACAGCAGATTTTGTGTTTGCAGCTACATTGGTAACTTCTGGGTGCTTCTATATATTTAATTATGCAAAATGAAGGAAGGGGCATGCGATGCATTTAAAAACAGTGTACACGTAACGGGGCTCTGCAGCTTGTGGCTCGCCAGCTGTTTTTGACTACAATGCCCAAGATCGCTCACCTTGGCTGTGTTCACTAGGGCTGATGGGAGTTGTAGTCTGTAGCGCCAACGCAAGAGACCATTCTTAAAACAACCTTGACAACGACAACAGTTTGGGGTTGTGTATAGCCACTGCATCCCTGTATAGCATTCGCCAGGCGTTCTCCTTTTCTCAGCTGTTCCTGTCATATATGTGTATCATTGGTCAGGTACTGTGGAGCTCCAGCGGCAAGTGTTTGTATTTGTTGACAAGTGTATGAGTGCTTTGAGCAGAACCCTGTACAGGAAGTAAGGAGTTGCTTGCCTGTCTGCACTTTAATAGACAAACAAGTTTAGTCATCGGCAAATGGTGGACACTGAACTTTAATCCACACGTTACTTTGTTCACTGTTAGTTTGCTCGCCATTGGCAGGTAGATATCTAAGGAGGCACGCTGGGCCCTAAAACTCATGCCACTCAAAATGTCATCCCTTACCGGACGCCAGCAGAGAAAGGGGACACCCGAGCTAATCACAATTGCACCCACCCAGCAGTGTGAGTGCAAACGTGTGTGTGCAGTGCTGGATGTAGGAAGCGGGTAAACGTCTGAGTGTGTGTGTCAATGACAGCTGCGGGTGAAGGGTACCCAAAAGTAGGAGTAAATGCGAAGGGCTGGGGACAGCGGCCTGACAATATGCTCGCCAAGAGTGCTGGCTTTGTGATTTGGCATTATCAGTTCAGAGAGATTTCGTTAGAGAACCACTAAGGATAACTTTCTAAATCAGAAGCCTTTTGTGATGCGCAATCCACACAAGTTCAGTGTCTTTGGTTCCGAGGTGTGAAAGAGTAAGGAGGATAGAGGGGGGCCACCTGTGTCTATGTTCACTGAAAGACACAGGATAAGGATGGAGTAGATTTTGGAGTGATGGTCCAAGGTAAAATGCTGGAGACATGGGCCTGCATCATTTCCATAGGGACCAATTTGGAACACAGATTGGAGGGGGGGGTCATAGGGATCGCTAATTTAAAGGTAGGTGGTGATCAAGTTAACAACCACCCATTCAAGGACTTTAGATTAGAGGGGAAGACGGAATACTGGATAACAGTTGGCTGAGTTTTTAGAGTCTAATGGGAGAGTTTTCAGGATAAGCAATGGATTGGCAGTCTTGAAGGTGGTAAGGAAAGTTCCTATTATGACGGAAGGTTAAAGAGAGAACAGAGAATGTATGTTGGGTCTGCATATCAGGTGGGGGAAAAGTTGACAAAAGAGCGTGGAGTGAGGGTAAGAGAGGGAGTGTAGTGAGGGTACGATGGGTGAGGCAGAGATTTGAGCTGAAGGTGTTAATGTTCTTGCAGATCACGGATGAGAAGTAGAGGGAAAAGTCAGCAGCAGACAGAGAGAAGGATATACAGTGAGGAGAGTGTGCTGCGTGGTTCGGTGGGTAGCAGAGGGTTTGCATGAACTCCACCGGAGCAGAGAGAAATTGCTAAATAATTGGATTTAGTGTTGTCCAAAGCAGTAACAGCATAGAGGGAGTCATCATGACATTGTCTTAAATGGAGACATATGCTTGTCTTGTGGCTGAAAATCCCTAGGGTGATCTGAGGCTGGGAAAAAGAGCTTGCAGAAATTGAGGTGCAATTTGGGTATTGGTGTTCAAAGATATCCGAGGGCTGAGTTGAAATCAATAAAGCCTTGTTCAATTGAAGAATCATGGGGTTCAGGGAGTGGGCAAGAATATTGGACCTGACATCCACTAGGTGTTGATTCAGAGTATTAGGTTTGAATGTCTGATGAGCAAACACAGGAGCTGGAGGGACGAGAGTGTAAGTAACAGTGATCAGAGGGAAGAGGATAATTGGAGAGGATGGATGAGGTTATTGAGAAGAACAGGAAGATGAGGTCCAGGGAGTTGCCATTGACATGGGTTGGCTAGTCATGGATGGTGGTCAAGCAGTAGTCTGACACTATGAAATCAAAACCAGTTTGATAGGCGGTGGAGATTTAACATGGTTCAAGTCACGTACGAAGGCAATGGCATCCCCTATGGTAAGGCATCAAGAAGCACCTGAGGGAAGAAGGAATTAAGAAGGCCAGAGGGACTGGACTGTACATAAATGTGATTTTGTGGGAATTAGGAGCACGAAGAAGCATACCATGTATGTGAAGGAGAGAAGGTGTGTGGAATGAAGAGGGGCAGGTGTGTTGATCATGAGAAAAACCTCTTCACCCCTCAGGTCGTTGGAGTGTCAGAGAGGATGTCAGTGCCAGTATGAATTACAGTGAGTCCGGCTGTTTCATGGGAGTTATATGCGTATTGGTGATGGCCATGACAGCTCCACAAAGATGGAAAACAAAAGAAGACTGGAGACTATAGGCCTGCAAGCCTGACTGCGTACCTTGGAAATTTAATGGCAAAACACGGGGAAGGAAAATCAGTGGACTTCCCGTCAGATGCAGCATCACAGGTTCCGCAGCTATGGGAAATATTGTAGGCGGACCCAGCGAGATGCTGTACATCATTTCATTCTCCCATGGCGATTGCACCCCTTTCCCACAGCCCTCCTTAACCATGCTACATATTTCATTGGTGTAGCCTTTTGGAGTAGGTTGATATTTGCACTGCTCAATGCTACCAACGGTCCTCATTTGGGGTTCAGTCCTTTCTGTGCACTCCCTCATCCCACCATGTTCCGCAGCCACCAAGCAAATCCCAGCATTTAGTCCCAGCATTTCATGCAGTAAGATCCATGGTGCCTTCTACTGAGGCATGCTTCCGATTACAAGTAGTCACCAAATCCTCACGAGAAAATCCCCAGGATCAGTTTAAAATACTGCCAAATATTTCGTGCTCAACATAAACAACGGTTAATAAGTGTATTCTGCTGTTACCAAGCATTACTGTCGTAGACAATTTGAAATTACGACTGATCATGGGAAAACTACCTTCTTCATAGCAGCAAAAGTTTATAGTTCCAAATCTAACATTGTTACATCAAATGTCACTAGTTTCACTGTGAACCACACGAGGAGAAAATAATGTCCTGCAGTATCTGCATTGTTTTCTGTGGTCGGTGAAATTCACTAAACAGCAAGTGTTGTTTAAGAAATATGAGATTTGTAACTCAAAACTGTTGTCAGCCTTGCTATGTCACGATTTCAAATTGTCTCCGATAGTATCACTTCTTGGAACTTTAGAAAAGCATGCTTTTTGTAAACAGCCCAACATTTAAAATAGTGCTTTCAAATTGAAGTAATTTATTACATGCCTTTTCCCCCCAAAATCTCTGGAACTAAAAGTGCCTCTGGGCATGCCCAGGATGAAAATACTAGTCTCTAATGAGGTCACGAGGTATTGATGATGATAATGAGGACATCACGTGATGCCTTAGCTCCTGAAACCTGCACATCCACACATGAAAACCACATGTTTGGCAAAGTGAATGCCTAACATGAGGTCAAAGGCTAAGGAGGTTGCTAGTTTTAACAGCTACTGAAAGAGGCCATGCACACCAAATTGCCCCAGGCCTGCTGTGCTAAGTTACCCCACTTACCTTTCACTATTTCCCCAAGAAAACAACCATTATGTGACATTACCTTCCCTTGCGGTATCTGTGGCGGTATATCCAAAGGGAAAATGACACTGCTTCTCATCATCCAAATCACTTCTCATTTTCTGTAGTGATTCATTTTACTTCTCACACTAAGTGGTGATTTGGTGCTGCATAAAACATTTGTTTGTTTGTACAAATTCAAGTGTTCCCATCCAACAGACTAGAAGACTAACATGTGTCCATATTTTGGGGAGTATTTCTTTAAATTTTGTCACAAGCATTAGGTGAGTAGAAGAATGTAAAAACGGTCTGCGTGGATAACTTCTCCCTTTCACCCTGGACAGTGAGGACACTATCAATGCGCTGTATTCCAGGCCCAACAGGGGCACGCTTTTTGTGGCCAGTGGGCCCAGCACCAATATTCTGGATTTGGAATGGAAGATTATTGACATTGAACTCACAATGGAAGTGATTAGCAACAGCAGCCACACAGAGCCTCCTTAGTGCAAATCACTGGTCACATGTACTGATGGAGAGACGTAGATGGTTGCACAGATTACTTGATCAGAATGTGCAAATTCATCACTGTGAACAAACAAATGTGCACAAGGACCAGATATGTTTACTTGTGTTCGGAAAAGAAATACAAGTTTAAACTTCAAACATAATTTAAAAAAAGATGACTTCTCCCTTGGCAGTCTTTTAAATTGCTTGCTTGTTGGCTAATTATGCTTTCCCGGGTTAACCACATAGGGTCAGAACCCGGACCCTTATGTACATAGCTTTATGGCAAATGTGGTGGGTATGCATATTTAAGCACAATGAACACGTCATGTACTGGGGCCTCCGATTGTCTTCAATGCAGGGTTTTGAAATAGGCTCTATGATCGTCCTCAAAGCACACACTTTTCCGGCCAAATATCAGACTGAGACAAAGCTTCGTGGTTAAAACTGAAATGTGCTGTAGCAAGCTCAAAACCTTTGCGTCCCAAAGAGAACTACTGGTATTTGCACATTTTAAGGCTGGCTGCTCCTCAGAAATCAATAGTAATCTTCTGCTAAATTTGCTAAATGGTATTTTATGTTGGTTTGGCAGTGTTTTGCACTCTGTGGTACTTGATTTCTAGGGAACTGCAGCAAAAGACTCAGATATCAACAACTATCTTCTATTACAGGCCGCAAAAAATACTGACCAGGCAGAACTATCTAAACAGTTTGCGTGCTGCGATCACACATTACTAAATAAAGTTGACCAAACCGAAAATGCGTGCAGTGTTACTTTATTTCTGATGTACAGTGTGCCATGTATAGTGTGCCAGTCGTCCTCATCTAAACCCTGGCTTTCGCTAGGCTACAAAATTCACAACAATGAGCATCAAATCCGCCACGCTTTTCAATTTGATAAACATAACATTTTATTACATTTTGTTCTAATCAGTATGCAATTAAATAAAAAATGAAGGTATCGTTTCATGTCTAGTTTGTTTCAAAGTGTCTACAGCTTAACAAGTTGCAGATAGCACTCAGTTGATTCCGCAAACATTTTCATAATTAACTTGGTTGAGTGTTTTGTGAGCTGCTAATGCTGTCCACGTGTTCTATCTTTCAAGAATAAGATATCTATGGTTAGGGGCATCTATCAACAGACAGAAACATTGTTTAAAAAAATGTTTTCTCAACATAATTGAAGCAATAAAGAGGTTTTGCTATGCATGCCTATCCATGCCTGAGGTGATGGCTTTGAGCCTATAATCTCTTGGCAGGTTCGCATCAGTAGAAAATAGTTAAACGGATTTCAGCAGTAGCTATTTAGTTTAGTAGCCAAGGGGTCTGTAACCTGTGGCTCTCTAGATCTGTGTGGTGAGGACTCCCATTAACCCCCGCCATTGTCTATGCTGTCTAAGGCTGATGGGAGTTGTTGCCAAAAACATTGGAAGAGCCATAAGTTGCATACCCCTAAGGCAGTGTTTAAGATGCTGAGTTTGGTTTTGGGAACCATTTCATATAGGAATAGGTCATTAGAATCTCGAGAAATTGGTGCAATTGACTTCACACCCCTGGAAACATCTCTCTGTCACCTTCCAGGTTTATACCTGGTCTATATTCTGCTAAACCCCATCATGAACAAGTTTTTTTTTATTTTTTTAATTTGATGTGGATAATAAATCATCCTTTCAAATATGTAAAACATAATATGATAATACAATTCACAACTAAAACATTTACAATTTTTCAATACATGGATTAACCAAAACATGTGTTTAAGAACAATTATACAAATCAAATAAATAAATATGCATCACTTCTCATGTGTCCACAGTTCACTGCTAAAACAATCTTATGGAACCTTCTTACAGAACTTACAAGTCCATGGTATATCACTCTGTAAATGCTGTTGGTCGAAGCACTCTGTCCTTCATGATATATACATTCATTTTTCAAAGATTCAAGAGCTGCAGCTATTTAAAAACAAGTCAAATCATGGGGCAGTTTCCTTGACTCCAATATCTCTTCCTATGAAATGTGACACTATGGGAAAGCATGCCACTTCTTTGATGCTATAAAAGCAAAATGTCCCACACTTTTGATTCAGGAGTGTTATCACTGGTGAAATTGTAACATGACAAATATCCCAGAACATCATGCGACATGACATATATACTTAAAGGAACATCCTGCTAGTGAGCATTTTATTTGACTGGGAGCACTGTGCCCGTAAAAAGATGCTACAAAGAATTCTCTCGTGAAAAACAGGTCACTGGAGAGTGTGACAGGAGACAGACTGACAATATTATGCAGGGATGAATATTTCCTAAAACATCATACAAAGAGGAATATGCCCTCGATTATTGTGCAAGGAGGAAATCTGCACCAATACTTGCCAGGATAACCATGCCAGAGAATATTGGGTAATGAGTGGGCCTACTTGAATAGGTTGGAGCACATCTCACACCTCCCCATTATCAGTGAATTTGAGCAGTTTGAAACCTCTCCAACTTTTAAAGACGCTCAAGGTAATAACGTTCGATATAATGTGCCAATTGGACAAGTGGTAAAGAAGGGTTGAAAGTTCAGCAGAAAAAAAGAAATAGTGTCAGTTTCAGTCCTAATTACTAGCGGGTGACCAATTGAGCAGTTGATCTTTGCAGGGACAGACACTACAGGCCTCGTTACAAGTCAGGTGGTTATAGTAAAATAAGTGGCATTTCTAAATACCCTCTGCTTTCGCGCTGTGTCTGAATAATGGTTTTACATTGGGATTCCTAAAAGTATTTGATCATTTCCAATGCAACCAAAATGTCTTCTACTATTTAGACTTTGGCCTTATGGCATTTCTAGCCCCTACTAATTTACTATCGCGTTGGAAATATTTAGTGCAAAACCTAAAAATGTTTGGGGTACATTTGCTGTATATTTTAAAGGCTTGTCTCATCAACAAATCTACTGTTGTTCCAGCTCTCATTTTAAAACCCAGCGGTAATAATTCCATTCACAAACCAGGCATTAATTTGCCTTAATATGTTAGCTTTAATGGCACTAGCCAAAATGAAATCTGATAAATGCATATATGAAGTCGATGTTTTTTACATCACCAAACGTGAGAAAACATGGCTGACTTCATAGCACGTCAACATTTCAGGATTCCAAAGAATCAGCTTTACACTTCCGACCCATTTTTCAGTAGAATTCAGCTCTAGGTACAGGTTTTTGAATCAATTTGCCATAACTCAAGGAATCACAAGTATAAGCAGTGTGCTTCCATCAAGGCAGAAGGAAAATCTAAGATTGTGTGGTAAGGAAGACACTGGTAAAAGCAAGGTAAGAAACACTGCTCCCACATAAATCCCTCAGTTTGCACTCCTTGAAACCGAATAAGTTAAACCAGTCAAACTAAAATGATATCTATGCAATATTGTGAGCAACAGCTGCATGCTCCTCTGTATGTTGAAAAGGCAGGGGGGAAGGAGCTGTACCATTGCTGTACATATCCTTATAATTTGGTGGAGGTAAATATTGCAGTTCTGGCATGGAAAGCTTGCATCAAAAGACTGATGCTCAGTTTATACCTGCATATCCGAATTTGCTGATGGGGCACTGGGAGGATGCATATGTTTTAATCATCCACAGAATGTATGGAACAGCAATATTGCCATGTGGCTTCGATTTATGGATGATGTATTCTTAATATGGCAAGGAAATATGTCTGATCCACATTCATTAAATCGGTTTCTTAATGCCAATGATCTGAATTTGAATTTTGGTCATGTTCACCAGTACAAAAAGTATTGCATTTTATTATCTTAGGATTTTTGTAAATGATGGCTTGATCCAACCCCAAATGTATCGAAAACTCACAGCAGGCAATTCTATCCTGCAGGCAATTCATGTCATCCCTAGTACTATCAGCAACATTCCATATGCTGAATTTCTCGGGGCAAAGAGGAATTGTTCTAGCACCTCTGACTTTGAGACTATTTGCACTGATATGAGAACCAGGTTTTTTACAGAGGTTATTCGAAAGAAACTATACGCAATGCATTGAGATAAACGTATTAGCCAACATTTGTTAAAACCTAAGAGCATTATGGTTTCTGAATCTGACAATATTTGATGTATTACCTCTTATGGTTTACAGGCCAAACAAATTTATGGAGTCATTAACAAGCGCTGGCACTGATTGTGTAAAGATGTTGACTTGAAATCATCACTTAATTGTAAGGCACACGCTACTTGCAGAGAGGGCAATGCTATTGGGGACATAGTGACTAGTAGGTATCTAGAAGTCCCCAAACAAACGAATTTGCTCTAGCAATATACTGGATGTTTTCCAGGTGGTCCCTGCTGCGTTTACTCTCAAATTATCAAAGGCAACAGTTTTGAGGTCAGCTGTGTCAAATGTACTCACTATATCACCTCTCGGATGGATTGCAACTCTAGGTTTGTGGTTTATGGTTTGATGTGCCCATGCAAAAATGTATGCATCGGAAACACCAAGAGAAACTCAGTGGATTCTGGAACATTTGAGAGCAATCAGATTGAATGATGTTACTTATCCAGTGTCTGCCCATTTTGCGGAAATTTCACAATCAGGACACATCTCTGCTGAAATGGATGGGACTAGCCTTTGTGAATCCTCACCCATGTAAAAGTAATAGAGAACTGTCCCTCCGCAGACTAGAAGCGAGACTGATTTTGAGATTTAATAGCAAGATCTCCATAGGTCTCAGTACTAGCGAAAGAATGGATATGTTTCTGTAATTCTTCAATTTTGGACTCTATTAGAGGGGATCATTTGTTTTGATTTGATAGCAGTATTGGTTTTACAGATGAACATTGGTTCTTCTTTATTCCTGTTATTCCTGTTTCTTTTATGATATATTTAATTACTGGTTAATTTGTTTTTATGCTTGTTTTGGCATTTTCGATCACGAGGGTTGCAGATGCTATTATTGGAGTAAGGATATAGTCACTCTGGCTTGGATTGTCTTTATGTATGTGAGCCATTATTATATCTATTATTACAATTTTTTATGATTATACCCATCCCAACAGATAAGGGGTGTATCAGACACTCTTACTCCCTAATAATTGGAAAATACTCCCCCACAAAAAAAAACGGGGAGTAAAAATACTCACAACAAAAAATAGGCAAGGCATGTAGAATCTTGCGGCTCTGCTTCCACCCTAGAGGGCCATGGAAATGAAGATACTGCTATTGTAACTGCCTGATGGAAGAAGTAAACCTGTATTCATGTGCATGACTAACTAGGTGCAAAGAAATTAATATTACAAAACCATTTCAGTTTTTGAGTTAAAACGTATTTTCACTTGCTTTTTAAAATACTCTCATTGGGAATTGGACTTACATTTTTACTCCACAAAACATTTTTTACTCCCAACTGAAACAAAATAGGTAGTAAAATACTTTCACATCCAAATCTTATCTGGAGCACCGATTATACTAGCTCACTTGATCTTGTGAATTGCCTTTGATTGCCAGCACTACGCACTTTATTTTCATTGGGTACTTGTCACTTTTGGGAAACACATTTTTGCCTGTTTTCCATGCATTTTTGAACCACTTGTAGTCATGAGAAAAGTAATTGTTAATCAATAAATAATAAAAGGGTAGTCCTTTCTTTACCACACTACCATGATTACGCTGTGGAATACAGAGAAACGTCAGTGTGTCATGACCCACAGAACACGCCCCTTTTGGACCTCATGGTCCTTGTCACAACGGGGCTTGTACTCCTTGATACTCCCAACATGGCCGTCTAACGTGCAACATCTTCCTTGTCCTTACGTCAGATGCAGCGTATTTACAAATAGGCCATGCCCCCGCGGGCCCGCGTGTCTCAAGGCTACTGCAAGCAGCGACTAGACGTGTGCTCCGTAGTTCGCTACACTGTTGTCCTTGTTCCTGGACCTCCTAATTCCATTCCCATTACCCCTTCCTTCCTCCTTGTTTCCCGGACTTGTTTGCTGTGTGCTTACCTTCTTCGTTCCTGGATCCCGGAGTGTCTAAATTCTGGAGCTTTGAACGAATGCTGGAGCCAGAAGGGGCTTGCGCGGGTTTATACAAGACCAGGTCAGTGCGTAAGAAGACACCGCCCAAGAAATCCTGCAAGGATCGCTCCCAGGTGAGAAAGGGGGAATTCCGTGAAACAGTGTTTTATTCCCCCTGTTTAAACATAGTGCCTTTTTTTGCAACCGATGGCCCTGGGATCTTTTTCCATCTGTTTTGAACTCAAGCAACTTTGCTAAGCTCAGCAGTGCCCACCTGCATAAGTGCTAGGCAGTGCTTTGTTTGTTTGTGGTTTCATAAAAATATATGAATATATATATATATATATTTATGTAGAATAATATATTTGAACTAAGTAACATATGCCACCGTGCCAACTGGCTCACCTCCAGTTCAGAGCCACATGAGCAAGGCATTGTGGGTATGCAAATTAGCTGAAATGCATGCCTTTTGCTCCAGAAAATTCCATCTGCCTATTGACATCAGCTTTCCATGCCCGTACTGTCATATTTAGTATATATTCAGCAAGGTTGACAGACTGGTCATGATTTCCAGCCATTCTTGTCAAAGTTCCAGACCATTACTTGGGCCAGTGCCCTATACATGTTTAGATAATATAGGGATTCCAGGAGACTATAAACTTGTGATCAGAGGGTCTGCGTAAGATATATAACACCAATCTGAAAGTCACACTCAAGTAGTGAGTCAAATTTGGCACAATTCTAACCTGCAATTCTCACATTGGCACAGATCCCGAAGCTGGTGTACTAAGCAGTGGAACATACATACTATCCATGAAGGCAGCCAAGAGTAAAAAAAATGCATTTCATGTTCATATAAATGGAACGATGGTGTAGTAAAATTAATATCGTTCTTTAGCAATGTGGATACTCCAAGAGCATAAAGCGCATGCACTGCTCAAAATCTGAGCCAACCAAGGTAAGAAAGATATATGCGCATTATAGCCATAATGACGGATGCATTTAACATAACAACATTTTGATTTTGTTTGTAGAACTTCCAATATGTACATTGTTCACAAGTGAAAAGACGTCTGCAGCATGTATTGTATATTGTATTTATGCAGAGAACTCTATGCTAAGAAACAAAGAAAAAGAAAGCAACAAAAAAAGAGTCTTTTCAACCACGAAGGCAGATTAAGAACCTAAAAAAACCACCAGAAGCCATGTCTACGATTCTCTCTATCAGACACGGCAAAGATGGCCATGCTTAAACTGACGTTGCAATGGCAGATACGAGTAGATACCAAGGTAACCGCAGATACTCACAACACAGCTCAAGAGCTTTTAGCAAGACACAACAAAATCAAAACCATAACATGCTAGCCAACTCGTTGCTCCGTGCCAGGTGTCCACCAACTGATTTAACCCATAGAAATGTTGTGTTAGGTTGAAAGAACAAGTGTCACTGAATTTGAGACTCCTGTACCAATCCATTGTTCCATATATCTCCTGGCCGTTTCCTCGTCCCAATCAATTGACAGTCAAACCCTACACCAAGGATTCTTTGCATGCCTAAAGTGAAGTTTCATCTTCTAAACCAAACTCGTGCATTTCTTTATGAATCAGTTTCACTTTCCTTCTAAGTCAACAATGTGAATTTGCAAATATTGGACTCACCAATGCACGCGTGCACTCTCACAGAAAGCTGGGTCCTGAGGATGATGCTGTGTTTCTTGCCCCTTCTGAAAAAGAAGCAGGAGATATCAGTGTCCCATTCATAGGTCCAGCACAATGCAAAATGTTTAATTACAGGGAAGAGGTACCAGCGCTGGTTAGAGGTGATTTGTCGAAAAGCCACATGTGGATGTAAACAGAATGTGTGTCTTCAATCTGAGCAAATACTTTTAATTCATTAGTACATTTTTTTCTGATAATAAAATATCAATAAGACCAACACCAGGAGGGGCATAAGGATTTGCGTATACAAGTGTTACACACCCACCTGACGAACAAAACACTTTCCAGCTTCAGATGAAGGTAAATAGGTTATGTTGCTATAATTCCTTTCTCCAAGTATAAAAAGGAAAGTGTGCAAGGCATGGTGATACGAATATAAATAAGAATAAGCCCATAAGCATCCTCCCTCTTTCCAACTTGCACCGCACACACCAGCCGAAGAAAGCAGACATATCAGTGGCCTGGCCGCTTGAACAGCTCCTCCCTCTAAAAGTCAGCCATCTTGAGATCTCGCTAACCAAGCTACCATGGTAGAGTCGTACCCAACTCACCAAGACTCTTACTAGCAGAAGGAGCGCTTCCAATTTGTATAAATGAACTCCTCGGTATTCAAATCTTCTACGTCTCTATCTTTTAACGCCATCCGTTGTCCTCTTATTTACAAGCCAAATGGCAGAAGTTACATTTCATGAAAGCCAGGTAGACAGGCTCGAACTGGCCTATAGATAAATAATTCGCCTTCAATGAACTGTATTGCGGCAAAACCTCCCATTACCGGCAAAATAGCATGCCCAGGAGAGCCTGCCCTTCTAGGGCGCATTCTATAACCCCCTATCGTTAAAGAAATTGGACCAATGCTCTGACCACTATCATTGTCTGCATCTTTTAAGACCATCTCAAGGAGGAGCTTGGTTGGTGTATAGAAGGGCCAAGAATGCTTATACTACCCAACCCAATGCATTGCAGGTAATGGCTACATTTTTTCATGAGCCTCTATGAAGCCCTGTAAGCATTCAGGTGGTGGCGCTCAATAGAGCATTGCCTAGGCAGGCTCTTCCGGCAGTAGGCACTGAGGCAACTTGCCTGCTCACCCACACCCTCCTACAATGAACACCTACCATAGATTTGCAGCTGCATTTTGAAAAATAGTGTGGTGTGAATATTTATGAAATACCCCCAAAAGTGATGAATGGCTCAACTGTTAGGCCTCATTGCCTGAATACAACCAGCCCTACACACGTTTCCTCCTTGTTTGGTGTCATTAGTGAGGTGCAAGAGACCCATGATCTGGCATAACCACTCCCACTTAGGGGGACTCGCATTATACGCATAAAAAGCATGGAATTGTGAGCCTGAATGATTTGTAATCTCTGGCAAATGCTTTTGTGCCACATGCCTAAAGACCACACTTAGGGTAAGCATACATTTTCACCAGCACAGATCAGTGCCATGGGATAGCCAGGGCCTGGGAGGCTGCACTCACTTAAAGCACGTTAAGCAAGTATGTTACAAATAACTCAGATGCACGAGTTGGGATTGTGATATGCCTATAGGGTCTAGTTACACCAGTCTATACCAGATCCGTCACATGCTTTGGTTATGATTATTTGTGTACGATTTAAGGAACAGATGTAGTGCTCTTAAGGAAGTTTCTCATGGCAAGGCAGAGACCAAAGCTGAACTAGCCAGAGAAAGAACAGGAACACAAGGGTTAGCCCACAGAACAGAAACATTGAATGGAAACGTGAACAGCTAGGACAGTGCCACATGTAATCATGACAATACATATAGACGCGGTTCATAGGCTTGTGGAGAAAAAAAACGACCGGAAACAAGGCATTTAAAATGTAAAGGCCGATGAGCAGACATTTTAGTAGTGAGAGAAAAATGCCAAATGATGAGTCAATATAGACAATGGCAGTGAATGGCCATAAAGCTATGTGGAGAGGCTGGCTGGTCTGTTCGCATGTCCAACTGTCTACCTTCCATAACCAAATCATTCATAAGGATAAAAAAAGTCGACTTTTTCACCTCACTGTGGAAACATTGACATTGCCAAAAACACTTTTAGGCTTTGCTCTGGGTAATGTTATTGAATCCAAGCAAATCCATTTCCAATCAAGAAGCTTGGATCCGTTTTTACAAAAATAAATCGGCACCAGCGATTTAGGAGAGTTTATCAGGGAACAGAATTTGCTCATAAACAAGGCCTTACAGTTTGTTATGATCCTAACTTACTTGGGGAAAGTAAGAAATGTTCCAGAAGTTGTTTTTGGCAAGATGTTTTGTGCAGTCACAGGATCCAAAGATGCTTGATTCTTCCCTCCAGGCTTATCACCTCCATACTAATGCTTGGACACCCATAGAAGGGATTCCCTCAACACTCTGCACAGTCTATTCCCTGGCATTTTTTTGTCCGACCCCATGTTTGCCCTGGAGCAGATTACTACCTGACATCAAACAAATTATTTGTATCCCTGCAATTCTATTTTCACAGTGTAGCAGGGACAGCGTTTGCAACACTAGTAGAAAGGCTGAGTGAATTAGATGAGTGGAGTGATGTTGCATCTAGGCAATGTTTATGGTTCTGCCTTAATATCTCATTCGTCCTATCTTAATTTAGTTCATTTGTAGTCATTGTTTTTGTGCAGCGCTCGTGCTGTCAGCTGCCCAGCATAATTCCAAGGGACCAAGGTTGGACTGGTGCATACATTTGTCGCCGGCTAAAAGGAAAAAGTGGCCCAAAATCTCATATGTCAATGTTTTCCTTTGTGACAGACTGAGTAGTACCTAGCGGGGCTACTTTTTGTAAATGTATTGAAAATTGGGCATTTTAAATCATATGTGTTTAGTGACACTGGTCAAAACTATTAGCTGCTGAGTAAAGTAACTCATCAAACGGGCCCACTTTGACCACCCCCCATAAAGAGGCCCACACTAGGATGTTGGGGCTGTACTTTGGGCATTGCCCTGATGTCCTATAGGCCAGTCTTAAACTGCAATCGACCAAACAGAATGGAGATCACAAATTCTAGATCTGCAGGATTTGAATGTATGACGTCTACAACGGAACATCAAATTTAGTGCATGTGTACTAACCCCTAGTCATGCTATATGAAAGATATATGCTGAGCAGTGTTTTTCAATACATGTTATACTGGACTACTCCTACGGATGGACGTAAAAAAAAAAAATTGCCGCGAAAGTGCAGTGAATAAGATAAGCTGAAGCAGTATCATTGAAGTTCAAGGGGTGCTCATGCTGCGCAGTGCACCATAGTATGCTGATAGTAGGTTCTGGGGTAACAGGTTGTGCCAGAAGAATCACAGGGGCATAACAGATATTAGGTTGAGTGGGAGGGCATTCCCGCAGAGGTGTTCCATGAGAGAACATATCATGAAAGGGAGTGGGATTTTTGTCACAAGTTAGAAAGGGTTGTATTTGTGGTTCACGTTGATGCACAGGGGCATAACAGGGATGGTCTGAGCAAGAGAGTATGGGGCTAACACATGGGTGTATTGCAAGACCTGGACAGGAAAATGTCATGTAATGTGAAGCTCCAAAATGGGCGACCTTAGAAGGACCCAGGAAGGATGACAAGGGTTTAGGTGCCAGTTTCAGGGGGTTGAAAGAAGCAGTGAAAAAGGCCTTGGTTGAACGCTGTCACATGATCCCATTTTCCATCAACAATTGTATTAAGAACTAATCAGAGTGCAAGATGAGTTACAGTGGATTTTGAGTAGGTAGCAATGGCATTCTGCCAGTATGGGCAGGTGAGGAGGGGGGTGTTGCCACCCTCCCCCGCCCATTGTAAGAGCAGCAGGCCACACATCGCCTGAGTGGCAGGCAACACAGTCCCCCAGTGTGATTTATTTGCATGGAGGACTGTGCTGCCTGCCCCTCAGAAGGGGCGTGTCCCCCACCAACCCTACCCGATACGCTTTTTTTTTGCAGAGCCCTTTCGACTCAAATAAAGACAAACAACAACATTATTTGGTAATGAGAGGCCTTTGAATCAATGTAATGCATACATTACAAAGCAACACTAACATCTCGTTTTTTTTAAAACGTGCCATCCCGGATTCCGCCTGCTTCTAAGCACTTTAATAATAAGAAATTGATAAGTGCAGGTATGGCTTTGTTTATTTATTTATTTATTCATTTAACATTTTTAGAAAGCGCCACACGCCCGTAGGCCTCAAAACGCACAAATAAACAAAACAAACACTGAGAAATCAGCGGGGAGAAGCCACAGATCAGTATTTATTAATTTAAAATAATGTTAGAGGCAAAAACTTAAACCAGGGGTCTGCAACCCGCATCTAACAAAATGCTTTGGATTATTACGCCAATGAACCTTCACGATTGACTATATTGGCAATTGCTAATGGGAATTATGGTCCAAAACTTCTGGAAATCCAAACGTTGTAGATCACTGGCTTTTAAGCTATAAGCACTGAGAAGGCATTGGCAAAAAGTGGCCCGTTTCTATATACAATGGTCCAGTGTTACCTGCTTCTTAACTATACAACATAAGAGCAAATAAAATAATGCCATCACCTTAAAAAAAGTTGAACTTTTTTTGTAAATTACACATCTGTTCTTGAAAACATATCGCTAATACTGTTATCAATCAAAAGGCTGTGTATGACCTTCTTGTGGATTTCCCACCGACCATGAGTGATGGGGCTTTCTTCCATGACAGCAATGCTTTTAACAACTACTACAGGTGTCGCGCAAAGACCTTTTCCAGCAAGCGAGCTGAGCAGCAGCAAGACGGAACACGCGAAAGTTATCTGTCATACAGTACGGTCAAATATCTGTGACAGCAATTACCGTTCGGGCCAATGGAACATCTGTTTTTTAAGTAAAACGCCGAACAGTTTCCTTCCCGGCATGTGCTCCTTTTATTTCTGACGAACTGGAGGCCCAGCCTGGCCTCGGGATAGCACTTCACGTTATCCCCTGACAGCAGCTGCTGCAAAGGTCACTGTCAAAGCTGTTGCTCGCCGGTCTCGAGGGCACGGCTTCGAGAGACTGAGCCCACGAGCCCCTGCCCGGCTCGAGGCAGCCGTCGAGGAATACCTCTGCGTCGTGCGCGCAGTTTTTCCTTCCACGTGACGCCATGCGGGCGACGCAGGCCGCCCTCTGAATAAAGCGTCGAAGCGCGAGCGCGGCAGAGGTCACGGGATGGATAGCTGCCCGCGTGTCAATAATTTCCCGAGGACAGAAAACGTCTTTATTTGTTCGCTCTGGATTAATGGGCTGTCAAAACACATGTAAAGCATGCCTGCGAGCGAAACAAACTGCCTTAGCATCTTCCTACTGTGCAGGCCAAAGACAACCAGGCAGACGTGTCTCCGTTTCGATAACCTGTCATTTCCTGTGAGACTTTGCTATGTAAACACAAACAGCGAAAGCTTGGCGGTCGTCATGGTTGTTCAAGATACACTGTGCTAGATTAGGGGATTTACTGTGTAAGGCGGCGTGCATAATGGCCCAGAAAGAGGCCACTGTGCCAGTTTACGAGCAGCCCCACGCCATCGGCTAATAATAGCAATCCAAGCTTTTTTTGTAGCGTTTGATGGCAGATTCCATGAGCTTTGTGTGCTACAATAGGTGTTAGTAATACCCAATTGGAACGTAATCAAACTACCAACCTTGTAATGATAAAAGGCTGAATCGTCTACGTTAGCTATCCACGCGGACCCAAGATTTAATGGAGGGGGTTTAGCCCTATCAGTATGGGGCGGAATTGTGGGTGCCTCTTTCATTTTATTTAGATCTGAGCATTTGTTTTACAGTAGAGCATGCTGCCAATGTAATAGCAGGATACAACTTTGGCCAAAAAAATGCTTTGCTTTTACCCAGCTAAAAGGGACTCATTTTACATACCTTAGGCTTAGAAGGATAATCGGATGTTACTTGTGAAAAAGGGACATTTATTTAAATGTACACCTTTCAGCATAGCGTATAAATCAGTGTACGAAAAGAAGTAGTGGAACTATGTTCCCTACTGGCCTGCACCGCTCCACACAGACCCCATCGCAGCGCCCACTCCCATGCACAATAAAAACCCCCAAAAAATGTGCCTGCTCTTTAAGGAAATGTCCTGTGCAGTGCACTGAAAGTGCATGTTTTAAACGTCTTCCTACACTTTTATTTTAAAACGAAACTGTCACAGAACGGTTTGTTTTTAAAATAAAAGTATAGGAACAGTAAAACTTAATTAAAATAAGTATAGGTGCACTGCTCCCGACTGCTCCCGCCCACTTCAAGCACTGGTATAAATGTCGGTCTTTTAGTGCAGGCTGATCAAGACATGCTAAACATGTGGGTGACCTAACAGGTGGACTCTTGTCCTTCTTGCCAGTATACATAGAAATAGAAAATGCGAATTCCTTACATCATGATACGTTTCAATCAGCACACCTTTGAGATTGGCACAGGCAAGCAGGAACGTTGAATTCCCGTGAATTCTAGGCAAAATGACCCAGTGCAGGCCCAGGATGTTTCATTCCCACTTGGCTGCACCGAGCTGAAGGCCCGCTATTCTTCCTCTTCCCGTACCATCTTGCTTCCAATCACCTCCATTTGACCTGCTCCCCACCCACACTGTCTCCTCACCTGAAGGGTCCAGTACCGCCCACAAAAGCTCACGATGTCTACAGGCTCACGCCGTGGTGCATAATGTCCCGGAAAGCACCACACAACAAGATGAACGCCGATTGGCCTATCAATCGCGTGTGACTTCTGGCAAAAGGCAGTGAAACCCCTAAGCTGCCCTGCTCACGTGACGTGGCTTATTGCTGTTTGGGCCCTGGCCTTCAAGCACCACTCCTGCATGAAGGAAAGCAACAGCGAAGCTTATGGCTGCAAGGACTGCCCCCCCTTTTTTTTGCGCCCTCACTTACTCCTGCGTGCCCCACCCAATGGATGCTAATAGTCTTAACACCCTTGGCTGTGGGCCATTTGGTGTCCAAAGGCCTCCTTAATGCACTTGCTCTGCTAGGCACATTAAGTCAGACTTTCCAGTCACCTAATGGCTGCCATTGCAGGCTCCTCTCAGCTGCTAAATCTTAATTGGAACATAGCCAGCTCCACTCCTGGAATTAGATGGGTTGAGAAAATGTCTCATATAACATGTCTATGACGAAAACGTGATTGCAGTGTGAATTTCCGGCACTCCATCGGATGGTGAATGCTCTTGATAAAGGTGAGTTCATCGATTGTTTAATGTTCATGTTAAAGGTATTTGTACTGTGCACTGTCACCACCGCAGTGGTTCCCAGGTGCTCTTTAGACTGCTTCCTGAATTAAGCTGCTGGACTGTAAAAGAGTGCGTACCAGTGTGTGTGCATGTGTGTGGCAAACAGACTGAGCATACTGCTGTCAACTTATTTACTTATTTACTCGTTTCGTAGTGCGACAGCATTTTTCCACATGGTCACGTGTACACGCACAGAGTTTGTTTTCAGCCCAAAATATTACTACCCAATGTTGAAAATAGTAAAACATATAATTTGGGAACCCGCCTCATGTGGGGGTGCAGCCAGAGAAATGGGGCGGGGGTAGGGTGGAGTCATGGCAAGCAAGTGATAGGCTTGTAAAAAGTGTAAAAACACAGGGCTAAAATAACACAACATTTTATACAGATTACTTGAAACCTGCTGTGCTCTAGCACCTTGAAGCGTCTATGTATCTCAGACCCAATAACTGGACAGCATCAAAGGAGATGATAAATACTGCTTTAATCTCAAAGAAGTAAAGCAGTGCAAATAAACACTCATCAAATCGATTCATGCAGGATCACAATGTCTTCTTGATTATACTCAGTTTATATCATGCTAGATGCGTCATTTATGACGTCATCATACGTGGCAAGCTGCAAAACCTATTGAGGGGTGAGATTGGATTAGGAAAACATGTCTACATATAGAAAATACATGTTAGTCCCTCATTGGTGGTCTCTTGTCTGTGAGACGCAGCCTTAGTTACTTCGATACATCTGGTGTAATATACTCGTCATAGCAGAGAATATGGCAGCAGAATAATACTTTGCAACATTGTATGTAAAAGTGCATTGCAGGCTTTTCTGATTAGTTGGCAACCCAAATCCATTCATGGAAATTCGGCTCACTAGCAACACGTACATAGAAACGAAACCCAGGTGCTTGGAGATACGTCAGCTCTACACTTGTTTTCTCAATTAGTTTACCATCTCTCATCGGTAGGCCTTATCCCAGTGTTTTCTGTTTGAATGCTGTCCTTGCCAGTCTGCACTGTCTCAGGACATTCAAGTGAGTGTAGGCACACCATTATCTTTGCTTTAAGCCTAATGTATAGCCATTGTTTGTGAGCTCTTCGTCACATGTTAAAAGACCATGTATTTGTCAATTTCAACTGTGGATTTGACATCATTTGATTCAATTACGCTGGGTGAAGTTGCTCCTCTTGGCCTTCAGGGACTTGCTCACTCTATCCCATATAAAGTTCATGCCCTTTTAATTGTCCAATATTTGGCATCCGTAATTGTGCTTGTTCCTCCTAATCTTTGGGAAATATGTTCTTGCACATGGTCTGCTCGTTAGACTCCCTTTGTGCTTTTCCTTCATCTCTTGAAATGGCATCCTTGGTTTCAAGCCAATGTACTCCTCTATTTTGCAAGGGAAAACAAACTCATCTTTCCACTTTAAGATCCTGGGCTCGTATTTTGAGGTAGCTGGGTTGATTGACATAAGCCATTGTGCGTCTTCTTCTAATGGTCGTCCTAATTTATGGTAGTTGAATATATATACCTCTCATAAGCAAGATTGTATGTACTCTTTCTACCTTGTGTTTCACCGTATTTAAAGTGATTGACCAGTGAGTCACTTCATTCTTCTTTGTGTTCGTCGGTACTGCATCATGGAGTACACGTTTCTCTTAGTGCTTCGGTTACATTGTCATTCTTAAGTATTTTTATATAACTTCAACATACGTTCTTATATCTTCTTTATGAAATTCTTTTGCTGTCGTCAGACTTTCTTTTAACACACATCAATTCTGTTCATGGGTGTATTTGACAGCTTGGCAAAGTCCATCCTTCTTGGTAACTTTTCTCTACTATATCAGCTTGCGGGTACACTCTGAAGGGTTGTCTGAGTGCATATTGTCTCTCATATACCCAACAAGGTCCAGGGTCATTGCAAGGATTCAGGCATGGGTTCCCCATCATGGCTCTTCATCTGTCATCCCAATATGATGGTGGCAAGGTGGTGGGGACTAGGCAGAAGACAGTAACCTCCTCTTGACTGCACACATCACAACACAACCTGACACTGTATACATTGCTATACTAGTATGTTGAGAAATACGAGTGATTGTAGCTTTATTTTCCCAATCCTGATTAGAAAATTACAATTGACAGCATCCAGAGAAATGCATGCCTAAATAAATACCCTTTGGATGTTACAACTATTATCAAGGCTGAAAGAAACACTATACAAATACATTAAATAATCACCTACTTCTAGGCATTGTTTCTCACAGCAAGCATATTCTAGCACCTCTCAGATTTCTAATCACCCAACATTCACACGTCTTGAAGCACTTGCCAAAGACCATAGCTTATTGGAACACTGTGGGGGAGGTGTGTAGCGGAAACAACGGGTTCGGGGGGACCCCATGAAACTGTTGAGAAGGAAGGGGAAACGGAAGAGTGTGTTTGCAGGAGAGAGGGTCTTTAGATGGCACATTTCTGTTACGTTTCTCTTTTGCAGGTCACTTTCAGACCCCGATCTGCCTGCCCATGTATAATGTATTTAGAGGCAGCACAATAACACACGCAACAGACAATAAGTGAAGTTATTCTTAAGAGCAGTTTCTCTAAATTTGCTGTGTTGCATTGACCGGTTGTGTTGGCAATCCTACAGCAGGAAGCTCAATTCAGAGCAAATGATCATTATCCTGTTCAAGATGCCATCTTTCACAACCAGTCTTGCATTTTGCCCTGCCAATATGATATCGCCTTGCCTTGTAATCTAATATTTATGATAGTTTGGTAACCCCTCCTTAGACCTGTCAACAGAAACAAAAATGTTTCCATATTTCACAATGCGCACGATTAGTAAAAATGAAATTCCCGGCGCCACGCCCATACCCTGATAGGTAAGTCAAGCACTGCATTATTCTTTCAATATGAAATAATTTTCTATTTGCAGGACGCTTGCTCATTGTGCTAATTGCAGTGTCTGGCAATGCAAGGCCTATCAAACATACCGGCACACAGCTGCTGGGTGCTGCAGTCCATTTTAAAGATCACTGCTCAAAATAAATCCTGGTGTACAGTGGTCGAAATGTAAAAAAAAAGTAGTGGATCTATGTTCCGCTGCCCCGCCCCCTTCTACTCCCACACCAGCCGCCCCACTCCCTACTCCACGGAGACCCCATACTCAAGCAACCCACAATGCAAACACCATACCTTCCTTTTCTCCACTGCACCCCACACTGCTGTGTTTACAACAGGGATATGCATGATTTGACCATGGCAGAATTGTTCACGGCGGAATTGACCGTGGTCAATTTCCCAGCAAATACAATGTTGCCGTTGCCAAATCTGTCAAAACCTTGACCAACCATCCCCCCACAATACATATACCCCCCTTCCCCTATTACCTTTTGGACGTCTGCTGCCTCTCAGGGGCCTGTGGCATCAGTTCTGTCCCTGTAACGCAGGTTGGACCCGAAAGCCCCGCTACCCCCCCCCCCCAGGCCATCAATACCGAACATGGGGAGTGGGGAACACCCCCACAACCACTGCTCCCCGTGTTCGGTATTGATTACCCAATTTGATCAAATTTAATTGATCAAATGGTACTGGCCAAATTCGGCCAAATCTACCATTCAGTTAAGTAAATTCGATCAAATTGGGCAATACCTTACAACAGTACTATTAAGATAAATGAAAACACAATGAAAGAAAATGCAGCATTTAAATAACCATTAGTTGCTTATTGTCCCCAACAGCATGCAGCTTTAAGCAGCCTCCCCCTTCCAATCACCCACCATTCCAACCTCTAAAGAGACACGCCTAGGGCTATAGCCACACACCCATGCCTCTTACCTGTACAGGCACTGTATCTGCAGAAATCCATGATTAATTGCAGAATTCACATATAAGTGTGGAGAACATGGCTTTGTGATTGCTTGACAATGGGCCTCATTACGAGTCCGGCGGTAACCGTGCAGGAAATTCCATCAGGTTACCGCCAAACTCGTATTACCATTCCGCATCCGTGATTCCTGGATTCACCAGGGCATTACAACCCCGGTGACCCGGTAATTCCAGAGGCGGAATTCAGTAAATCCCCATTCCCATGGAGTCCCATAGGACTCCATGGGAATGAGGAAGTGGAAACACCGACACCATCTCGTGATGGTGCCGGTGTTTCCACATCCGCCTGCAGGCGGGTGGTGTTAAACCCGCCAGGTCAGACCTGGCGTGAATGACACCTCCCACCTGCAGAACTCGAGATCAGTCGGTCCGGAAACAATGGTGGAGGTGGGTTTACCGCCACCGTTATTTCCGACCGACTGACTCGTAATGAGGCCCAATGAGTCTTAGGTCCCAGGCAGTACATACAAAGGGCCAACAGCACGCCAGCACCTGCACGATAGCTCAACATGGTGTGGCACAGGAGTGTTACCTGCATGAACCAGATTCAAATCCCCATTAGGGAAGAAGGTACTAAATACGTAAATAAAGGTGTCCGGCGGCCCTGGAGCAGTGCTCCAGGTTAAATAAGGGAGCTATCACTGATTTACCAAAAAAGTAAGGAAACATTGTACCCTTTAGTTCCCTCCCACTTTGACCTCTGCTGGTGAATGTATCAGAGTTCATATCTAGCTTGTGTGTCACCAGAGCTCGGCCCAGGAGCTGAACTGTCTCTTACAGGCAATTGCAGAGACCTGTATGGTGTGCCAATGCCACGATCTCCTGCCAGCCAGCTTACGTGCACAGGGATGCAAATATGTCCAGCCAACCATTTAATTAGCGTTTAGTAATGGTGTTTAGCTAGTAGCAGGGTTTAGTCCATTTGTAAGTGCCCCAAAAAGAGTAGAACAAATAGAACTGGAACACATGGAAATGAAGCGATAAATTTAGGATCACGTATTGCAGTGAAGTGGAAAAAGTAAGGTTTGATCTCACATTTCTGTACTCCTAAGTAGGCAACTTAGCCACTAGTCCATGCCCCCATCCCATTAGGATTCGTGTTCTTCTAAGAACACTTGCAAATAGTAAATATGTGCTTTACACGTCTGCAACATCTGCAGGTTTCCTCCTCTTTATATATTCCATAGTTTGTTTCCTGAAAATGGAGCAGGAGCGACTCCAGAGGTCGTTGCTAGGAGGGGTGTGGGGGGATATAGCCCTGAGTCTTTTGTTTGTAGCCCCGGATAGAAGCTCAAAGGCTACAACCTAAAGGCTAGCTAGCCCTGAGTCCTGACAGTCCCTACATTAGCCTAGCCCTGGATCATTTCCAGACCTAGCAACACCCATGACCGACTCCCACCTTTATATGCTTGGATAACTCCAAAATGTCTATCCAAGCTATTTGATTGTTTCCAGAAAACAGAAAATATGTAAAAACAGGCACATAAAGAGAAAAAGTAACTGCCCGTATGTCATAATCCGACCTTTCAGAATTAAAACAAATGGTACACTATTGAAGAATGGGCAAGCAATATCACGCAGAAAGAAATTAGAGGGTGACGGAATGATGTAAGCACAGACGGCTGAGCCCTCCCCGTTCAGAGAAAGTGGACACTGACAGCTTCCATTGGCAGGATGCAGCAGTAGGATTCACCAGAAACCCTTGCAGATAATGCGCCCAGTAGCATAGGTTCTGTCACATTTCTCGCATAAAGGGACGTGGCCAATCGCGAGCCTGAGGACGAGAAGGAAAAGATGCTTCCAGAATAAAATTAGCAAAGGACAGGATGGCTCAGACTGAGAGGCCTCACTCTGGAGTTACAGTGTTTAAAAACATAGCTACATACTGGGCCTCATTACGAGTTTGTCGGTCTGTAAATAACAGTACCGGTAAGCTTGTCGGTACCGTTGTTTGTGGACCGGCAAACTATGAGTTCTGCGAGCGGGAGTCTTTCTTTTTTTTTTTTTTTTTTTTTTTTCTGCCCATCAGGTTTGACCTCTCGCAGACCTTGACGGATGCACCGGCACTGTTGCACACAGTGCCGGTGCATCCGTCCTCCCCACTCCCATTGAGTCTAATGGGACTTGATGGGGATTTTCTTTTTCCTGAAAAAAAATACTCCGGCGGCAGCCGTGCCGGTATTTACCGGCACGGCTACCGTCAAAGTCATAATGAGGTCCACTGTGTTCTTGTGAAGGAATCTGTGTGACCTGTTAAATGCATCCCGATGGAAGGTGTATTTCAAGGTTTTTAAAGAATGTTTACACTGGGGTTTAGCTTTTTCCTAAGTGCTCCCAATTTCAGCGGTTCAGAAAACTGAAAATCGAAGAGATTAAAGGCCCGATTTATGGAACTTCTAGCACGGTGAAAAGTGATTTTGCACTGCCAACGAACACCCCGATTCACACACTGGTGCAAAGTGTATTTATGCAGTGAAAAGTGACTTTCCCCTGCAAAAATACACTTTGAACCACTCTGTGAATCAGGGTGTTTGAATCAGGCCCTAAGTTACTTACTCAGGATAAACTTTCATCATGCGAGGATTCGAATGTAGGTGTCCTAGCAGGCTACTAACTAGTATGCCATTATGTTCTCCTCTAGCAGCTGAGGATGTGTAAACATGTGGTTTTAAAGTATTGACAGCTACAATTGTGTGTTTCACAAACATCTTTTATTGTTTCCTTTATTCTGGGGACGGTCCCCGTCATCTTATATGACATGGTGCATTTAGTTAATTTGACATAAAAATGTGACACAGAGAACAGCCCCCCTAATAAAGAACAGCCTGTTGTGGCCTAGGAAAGTGAACACCATGTAAGGGCATCTCTTGCTTGCAAGCTATTGGGGGCCTGACACGAAACATACGATTGGGCAAGACACTGCCATTACCACCACAGTCCCCAAATAACCTCCGCATTAAATCTATATCTTTTCAGTTATGATATGAACTATTTTAAACAAGCTGTGATTACCTGGCAGTGGGTTTTAAGTTCCACTGCAGGGCCAGCGCAAGACATGGCCAACATGTGGGGATCTCACACCCCTCACTGGCTGCATTCGCAGATGAGAGAGATGCACGAGTCTCATGTCACTTGCAGCTGGGTCTGGCACCCTGGCCTCGCAAATAGCTTTTTAACACACCACTTAGCTATCAACATTTATTTGAAAATGGGGCTATTTATTAGTAGAGGATGGCAGCAAACAAAGCAGAAAGTGGATAATCAATTATTATAGGGTTTATTTTCATTGACAAGCACCACTTATAAGTGTGAAGCTTTGTGTGATTAGAATAACTAATTATCGAAATACCCTGCTCCAGCTGCTACCCACTTTGTGACTTTATCCAAGATAACAAAACAATCAAAAATTAGCCGATCCTTTTTTACGCTGCAGTTTATTTCAAATATGTTTGGTTGTATGACGCACACAAAAAAGAGTTTACTTTTTTGTGGAACATGATATTTTATTGTCTTCATGCATAATAACAAGCTGCATTTTTCCAAGTAGGTTGCCTCAACCCACAATTTATTTTGATGTGTATCTTTAAGTGTTAACATACCGTTGCAAAATAAGGATTATCTTTTTGGTAGGTTCATGCTATTTTCCAATATGGTAGCTTGTAGGCTTCAAATTCAGGAAGGCAAACATTTGACTATACTCTTTTTTTGGTCAGCATTTTTCTATCACCATATACATATTAGTCAGGTTGGTTTATTATGTGATTTGTGTGATTTTTACGTTACCTGTAGTCAAGTGCCTAATTTACGGACTTGCTCAAATTCGATCTTCATCACTTAAGTAAATCGTAGGATCTTGGGGAAATCATTTTATCGCACTAACTGCCAAAACTGGGAGTTCCTATAAATGATTTGGTTCACACAGCAAACTATTTAAATTAAGCCTCAAACATGGCATAACAGATTGTAGTGCTACTCGATAAATAAAACAATAGTTACCATTCATGTACATGACACAGTTGTTTGTTTCTTGGTTACTCACAGCTACTTCTTGTAATGTAATTTCCCATGATGACCTTTGGTATCTATGACTGATGCCAGCCACTTCCTGTGACATCATTTTATGTGAGGCTGCTTCCGGTGATATCAATAAATATGAAAAGTAGGGTTCTCCCAAATCTTTTTTCGCTTTGGGTCTCACACATATTAGAGCCCACCCTGCCAGTGGAGTAACTTTGCTGAAAATGTTGGGGGGGGACATCAAATGTGAAGAAAAACTGCCCCAGCCAAATGAATGGGGACAGAATGGTATACCATGAAAGTTGGGGAGGTGGACAAACACCCCTGTCCCTCCTAAAATTACGCCCATGCACCCTGCCCCACTATACCGTAGGAGCCGAGAGTGGGTTGTGGTAACACTGTATTCCTACCTAACAGATTAGATTGATCAAGTTAATGGCCCTTTAATCTCGCTGTTCACAGTGTCTCAGCTGTTGCCCTTCTACAGAGAACAGATGGCTGCAAGATTGTAATGGGAAAATTCGTCACAACTTAGATCGAATCCAGTGTTTTATTCATACACATTCAGTTTATGCAGCTCATGGAACATTAACTATGGGGTTATCGGGGAGATCAGTGGGAATGTTTATATATTTGTCTGCATGACTTCCAATATTTTTAAAAGTAGTTTCCCAGAAAAATATACAATTCAACTAGCTGTGCCCTGCATATCATATGCCGATCTAATGTTCTCCCTCTCATTCTCGCTGTTTTTCCCACGTGCTCTCTCTCTGCACTTTCTTATTTTTTTTGTTTCTCTCTTTCTCTGTCTCTCTGTCTCCTTCTATGTGGATGAGAATCATATTGGCAGGTGCGTGTGAGTAAAAGCAACACCAGTGTTGCAGGCAGGTGTGTGACCAGAGGAAAGAAATGTGTCTTTTTAACACTCTATTATGTTCATTTATTATAATCAATTCCGGTATGTCATTTAGTCATAATGAGAATGCTACGTGTGCTTTACTGGGCTAAGCACATTGTTAAAACCTAGACTAACCATACAAATTAGTTTCTGATAGAAGCTTATCATTCCAAGCTGGAAAGCATGGTACACTCCCATTATACACTTTCAAAATATCCCTATGAAGAAGGGGACACATAGAACCAATGAGGGTTAGTGGCTGCTTTGCATGAAATCAAAGAGTATTTTGGGAACATAAACATGACAGCATATCTTTATATTTGACAAATATAACTGAAAAAAATGGTTTATGCTTGCATCACTTATTACATAATGCACACTGGGCTGTGTTGTGTGTGCATTTCATTTTTCACAACACTCATCCTAACATTAAAATGTTCGTAACATTAAGCCATATATACTGAAGCTTCAGAATTCAGATAACGTGAGGATGGAATGCCTGTAACATCAGCGGGCCCACAGGGTGAGAGATATGTATCCTTTCCCTGCACAGAATTGTAGACCTATCTCAGGTTAAGGATGGCTGTGCACATGCTCGGTTCCCAATGCATAGACATCCTAAGAGAATTATACATATAGGATCCAAGGCTTGTCCCTCAGAATCTCAAATGCTACTTTGCTTCAAACATTTTATTTGCTTTTTCCAAATTACTCATGATGAAAGTAGTCACTACTGTCCTTTCTGAAAGTCCTTATGCATGTATGTTGGATTCCAACATATAAAGCAGTGGCATGTGAAGATTTCTAGCAGGTGAAGCATCCCACCACATAGATAGGAGCAGCTCAGGGCACTAAGGACAGACCCTTATGCACTGCGATTCTGCCCAGTACAAAATGAACCAGATCTGATCTCTTTGCCCCAAAACGACAGATCCTGCAATGATTGCATATGGAGGAGATTAGGCAGCCTAGTGATCACCAAGCTTGCCCCTCAGGTTTCCAGAATAACCAGTGGCTACGCAAATAACTCCCAGGTGCCTTCACTCTATTGAAGTGTATTTTCTGTGGATATCAGAAAGAAATTAAAGTAGGTTTGGCTCTTGGGGAACAGCCTTGGAGATCTGTGTTATAGTGCAACACATTTGTATGCAGGATGCATTTCACTGAGGATGAGCCAAAAAATAGAAGCATGCACAGGCGAACCAGTCCTGCTTCGAGTTGAATATGTACACTAAATGACCTTTCTACCAAGGGTTCTATGTCATTTCTTCGATGGGTGCAATTTCGATGTATGTTTTCCAAGTATTTCTTACCGAAAAAACTAATTGAAGTTGATTTATTTCTATTTTGGGGTTGGGGATTTGCCCTATTCCCCCATACCCTATTATTATTTACCTATTCCCAACCCTTATATATACTTCCCACATGCCCCCCTATATATTTCTATTAATTGTTTGGGTAAAATATACCCGTAAAAAACCCCATCAAAATTGCACCCATCGATGAAAGAACATTATACCCTATCAAGCAAGCACCAAGGTGTGCAGCTCATCAATCAGCTCTATTAATGTTCCTTAACTGGCAGTAGGCATCTTCTGGTCGAACACTTTAGCAATACACGCCACCCTGTGAGGAAGCCAGGGCCGGTAATGACCTGGCAGCCTGAGGGATCAGAGGTGTTACCGGCTCTGTGCACCCCACATATCAGTATTTATTGGTATTAAGACCCCAGGGCTCCCTCTGAGGTAGACGTCTGGGGGACCACCAGGGATTCTGGCCCTTGCCCGATCACCTGATGAACTCATGACAAACGCCATTTGTTGCCCAAATGGTGCCTCTCTGGCAGGGAAACGTGCCCGCAAGCCCATCGAGCATGGGAAAGCGAGGTTTCAGACAGATCTCAGTCTGCCAACCAACATACCGACGAAGGGAAAATTAGCATATGGTGTTTTAATATCTCAGTTGGCAGCCTTTCACTGATTGAAACGTTTATGCCTCGCGTTACCCCCTGGCGCTTCATTACGTTAATGGGTGGAGTTTGAAAATGCCACCTCCCCTTATCTGCCAGTTCCCAGATCATTGTCGCACACAGATAGAGAGAGAGAGAAAGGGAGAGACAGGGAGGGAGAGAAAGACGAGGCTTGACAGAAGCAAAGTGAGAACTATCTGCAGAATCCACTGGCAGGAGTGCTTGGAGAATACCAGGTTGATTCGCCTTGTCAATGCCTTGGCATGTCCTAATGCAATGCCATGCCTTTTTCATACCTCGGTATGAGATGCTATTCGTCACCAAACTCCCCATTGATGCCTCCACTGACTTCTCCCTGCACTAACATGCTCCGAAGAGATATCAACCACGAAAACTCTTCAACTCTACAACCAACTTAGAAATCACAGCCCAGGCCAATGCATCCTAGCACCACGGCCACACAAAGCCTAACCTCTGGACCTGAATGCCCCTATGCGCTCAATACACAAAACCTAGAAACAGGCCCACATGCAGAGCACAGGGTACTTCCAGTCTGCACACATGACTGCAACAGCAAAGCTACATTGGACTTTTCTGCTCACCTCGCTAACTTAATCTCATTAGTAGTTACCAGAGCAGCGCAAGAGCATGCACATGGCAGCAGAGCATGACATAGCAAAGCATAACAAAAGACCCTTTAAAATGGGGCACAGCACAGGATGTGCACCTTGGCCAGGGTCATATTACGACAGCTTTCTTTTCACCGGCTACACAGGGTATCCCTTCAACTTCCTGTCCGGTGTGTGCTTCATACCCTCCTTCTTTTCGTTTTCCTTTGTTCCTTTCTTTCCAGTCATGGTGGAGAACTCTGTGACCAGACCTTTATGTTTAAGAGTCGCAAGGTAGCTCGCAAAATCAGAAATGAGCTAACAGATTTACAAGCAACAGTCCTCGGCCTTGATTTCCATGACTATGTGTCGGTCACTCAAAAATTGGGCATAGAGTTGGTACTCATAGTGTGCTAAAAAATGGTTAAGATTCTGATAAAATGCTAAGTGGTGGTCAGGGAAGATGAAAGATTAACCATTGCGTAAAGAGAAAAGGCATGCATTTTGGATTATGAATTCTAGCGGTCCGGACAGGACACTTGTTGGGCGTATTGCGGATCCCAAAGTGGCTATGCGGGGTGCAGCAGAGTGTTTGTGGTGTTCGTGGGCTGAGCATAAATATTCGACAAGGTAAGCCAAATGGACACCTTGAACAATGCCTCAATAGTGCGCCCCCTCCCCCGCTGCCCTCCCCCATTTAAATTTCTTCATCTACCTGCTTCAATGCCGGCTTCAATATCACTTCAACAACGTGATTCGTCATGAACCTTGACAAGGAAAACAATACAAAGAACTGCATCTATCCCCACTGACTATACAACCACAGACTCGGTTGCAACATCGACGTTGCAATTCAACAGCTGATCAACTCAGCCATTGCCTTGTGTCCCAGTTTCAGGATCCTAACCCAACAGACACAGTAGCCATAAAAACAGATCCACTTGAATTAAATGATCCAGCGAGATTAATGGCTTTCGGCAAACGTAAGGAAAAAACACAATCGCCCCCAACACCGACCTGTGTGAGCCTTGGTGCGGCCGGATTTGGGTCGGTGGGGCGTTCTGCCAGGCCGGTGCTGGGCTGTGGGGCTTCGCCGGCAGTCTTGGTCCCCTGCGCTGCCGTTTTCGGGGCGGACTCGGTGGTGTCCTGCCTGCCCGCTGTCGCGGGGGTGGTTGCCGGGTCCGCGGTGGGGTTGGGAGGGCCTGTTGGGGGATCGGGCGGATGCCCCTTGGAGCTGTCAGGAGGCGGCGGCGGCCCCGATGTGTATCCAGAGTTTGCCTCCTCTGCTCCCCCCCTGGCTCCCGCTTCGCCGGCGTGCCGAGAGCCTGCTGTTGGGGGAGCGAGTCTCGCGACCCGCCCCCTGGCCGCCTCGTCGATGACGACGGGGTTGGCCTCTGCTGAGGGAGTGGAGGCCGCTCGGGGATTCCAGAGGGACTCCCGCTCCGGGGTCAGTGAGCGGGAGACGGTGTGCGCGACGGACGACAGCGCAGCTGAGCAGGTCGGACTCACTTGCTCCTGTTGCTGTTTGGAGCGTCAGGGGATGTTGACATGAGAGTGCGAATGTTCACATACTGTGAACAATGAAATTCAGACCGATGAAGATTGTGGAACACCTCTAACAAAAACCAGTAAAACGAATGCCTCTTTAATGAGTCACCAAAAAAAAGCACCTCTAGTTAACAGCACACACACTGCTTTATGGAATGACGCAAACAAAAATTGTGAACAATTTACAAGAGATTTGAACAAATCCATGATTGAGCAGACTTCTAGTTCTGCTGATGGATGTAGAAACTCATTGGCAGTCGCTGACCTATTATTGAAAGATTTAAGACTCATGAACGAGAAAGTACAAAAGGGAGGCTCACCTGATACATCTAATCCTGTACTGACGGCTAATTATGCTCGGCATAACAACTTTAGCGAATCTAATACCATATATGACATCACCATCAAGAACCAACTACCTAAAGATCAAACTAGTTTAACATGTGGTGCAACAAAACGCCGTCGACCGGACATGAGCGCCCCAACGAGACATAATGCCTTTGCAGAAAAGAGTACAGAGAAGTGATTCAATAACTCGCAAAAGTGAAGCATACACGGAAACCGCTGCAAGAACCATCGGGAGCGCCAGAATAAATGAATAGAATACTTCCTCCTCTTCTGAGGATAACTCTTCTGATTCATCAATTGCTGAAAGAGCATTTCCCAAAGTAAGAAGACTAATCAATGTAAAATCGCTTCAAGCTCACCCAGTAATACAGAGACCATGCTCAACAAGCTCCTTAGCATAGAAGATCAGCTCAGAAATGATACCAATAATATCATCGGCCATCACAATAGCAACGGCTCAGTTTGTAAAAATGTACGAACAATTCAATGACAATTATCGTGATCAAAACACACTAATAGCTTTAATCAATTTGAAAACCGTTAACATCAAATGTGAAATGCGAGAAATGAAGATACAGAACCACAACGATATACAAGCGCTGGTGAAAGCGAATGATCTATTAAAAGAACAATTGCGGTGCTCCGCAGATGACAAGAAATTGCTAGCTGAGGTGGCACGAGAAGCCCTCTAGATTCTTAAAAAGACTCAGCTGGAGAATATTGCAATAGCAATATAGGATCTCAGTCCACCGATAAACACTCCATCAGTGAGCGAGTCAAACGAAAATGTTCTTGTACCTGTGAGACTGAAAGAGAGACTTTACGACAAACCAATTTGATCACTGAGAGGAATTAGTTTTCAACGTTTAGGATTGGTGAACCAACATGCTCCGAAAAACTGCAAGTGACTGGATTAAGAAGGAGCAGCTTGGAACAAGTCCAATTTAATAATCCTGAGACCTCAATAATAATTGCCCTCCCAGAGTCGTTCGCTACGAAAGACGACACTGAGATCAACATACAAGGGCTAACCGGAACAACAAATAATAACCAAATTGATCTTGCGATATTGGATACCCTCACTGCTACCTCCAATTATGAGATCGAGAATTGCCAGGAAGGTTCTTCCACCGATGCTAAGATTACCGCAAATCCAGAAACCACGATTTGGGGTGTGGAGTCCGAAAAGACACGACCATCTTATCCTATATTTACAAAAAAAAAATCAAGAAGTACAGATTCTTCAACAAGACCTGACACAAAAACAGGGGAAGTGTAAAAAGAAAACAAAAAACATAACATGTTCAAAAAGAAAACATGGAAATGGATCTCGAAAATTTCTAAGGAACCTGAAATCGCTAAATCTAGCTGTGTATACAGCTGGAACAAGCAGCAGTTTACCCTCTGTGGAAACCTATCAACGAACAATTAACCTCAAAACTGATAGGATTCAGGAGGTTATCAAAACTACAGAAAATGAGGAGGAAGGACACGATGAATTGCAGGACCTATCAACTTACGAAGTAAGTGATGAGGAATACGTCGAGTACGATGAACTGCCGGACCACAACAACGAACATCAAGTGTCCCATCTGGTCCACTCTCCGATAATGTTAGACATCTGTCCGTGCAAACGCCACCGAGATCGACAAAAAAACAATTACTAAGACTGGTGGAAATTGAGGCTTCTCCAAAGACCACAGAAGCATCTTTACCGCCAATTCCTGTGTTAAAGCCACAATTGAATTTTAAATTCCTTACCTTAGAAGAAAAGAGGAAAGCTATAGAAACAAAAATTCTGACGTCGCAATCCCCTTTTCGTAACGAAGAAACAATGAAAATCGAAAAAAAGAGAGTTGATTTCAAACCTGAAAAAATTGTGAAAACAATGCTGCAAAATCAATCCAACAATTCTAGGTACCATCAGAAAAAAACGAATACGAGTCAGAATGAAGAGTTCAAACCTGCAACACACTACAAAAAACTCCAAGAGAAAAATCATGTAAAAAAATTACCTTACAAATACAGTATTTTGTTGGAGCGAACATATTACTCTGACGATGGACTAATCCTAAACAGAGCAAATGTCTTAAGTCTATTTCACCACATAAAACGATTGAAAAATATCTCATCCAAAGACATAAAAACAGTGGAGTTTCTAAATTAATCACAAATGGACAGAGTCCTATTGCACATTCATGACAGAGTCATCAAAGATCTGATACTAGAAGGAGAAGACTCCCTCATTGAAGTTGGCTTTAAAGTTATTGAATGGACCATGGAAAACGTGGACAAAATGGTTCCACACAAGTCTGACAGACGCGTCCTTGACAACAGAGACGGCACAGAAAGAGACTCCAATGTGCATACAAAAAAAACGAGCACACAACATCAAGTGGCGTCGGGGGCCCGTTACAAAGTTAACTAAAGACATTGAGCCACCAGCGGAATCAGCTCCTGTCCCAAGACGATCTATAAAAATCACAATACCATGTGGTAAGGAGGAGAGTAATACCACAAAAGAAACTTCACAGAGCTCGATACTCAGAAAGAAGCAAACTGGACCTGGATAGGCAGTGCATTAAATACAAACAGAAACAGCTAATGCTTAAGGACTGGTGATGATGAGCTGACAAATATGGGCTCATGGAACACAAGAGGTCATCTTCACCTTTTTCAGGATCAACTTAATGTCTTAACGGATTTAGATAATCTATGTCTGCAAGAGACGTGGTTATCTCTAACACCAATCACTGCTGATTATGAAATAGCCATGAATCCAGCAATTAAACCTAAAACAGGCCGACCTATGTCGGGGCTGTTAACTTTAGTCAAAAAGCAATCGGGACTCCGAATAATAAAATCAACTAACAAATCATCCTACATTCAAGTGACAGTGATTGATAGTGCCGTCGGACAAACTGGATCCTCCAAACCACTATTAACAGTAAACATCTATTGGCAGCATAAAGCCACTGGGACGTGGGAGTTCTCTGACGATTTATGCAAAATCATAGATGAAATGATGACACAGCATGACGATCCACAAATAATAATATGTGGTGATTGGAACATTGACTTCCTGAACATGTATACTAACAGAAACAACACCAAAGAAGTAACAAAGAGATCAAGAAGAAACAAACTCGAGCTGCTGGCTGATCACTGGATACAAAAAATGAGAATGACACAAATGAGAATGTTAAATGGTAACACACTTGGTGACATGCCCGCTTAGGTTACATGGGAACGGGAGAATCAACAATCAATCTTAGATTATGTCTTTGCCTCGAACTGTATGGCTGACAAAATTCTGTCACTGAAAATAATTAACATGTCTCATAGCGATCATAACTTGGTGACTTTAGTGATGAGTAACATCGTTCCAAAAAATAACAACGACCGGTACAATCACGACATAGAAGTTGAACCTGGACGCTCCAGACTAAGATTAAATTCTGGAAAAATAATTAATATCAAAGATGGAATTAAAGAAAGTCGCGATGCGAATTACATCCCCCTTCTGGATCTATACAAAGAAATGAGAACATCTAATAAAAACTGTCAATTCAGGCCAACTCACAGCTATGATCACGAAATTGTATCCAAGAAGCGACAGCTACGGAGAAATATCCGAGCTCTCAAAACTAAGAAGGTTACTACTATTGAAGAGGAAATCAAAGAATTAAAAAGAAATTATAAAAACTGGATACAATCGCATAAGGCAATTATGGCACAAAACGATAGATAACACATGCAAGCTAGTATGAGGAATAAAACCTCAAAGGAATTTTGGGCAATCATAAACAATACTGGAGCTCGACAATTCGCCTTGACAAGCGTAATGGTAAATGAAGAACAGTGGATCGAACATTACACCAAGCTTTTTAAATGGCAGAACATCTGTGATCAAGTAAAATTTGATGAAGACAGGCCATGGAATATCATAATAACCAGAGATGACATCATTCAGAACATCAAAAGACTAAACTCCTCAAGGGCTCCTGGACCCGACGGCCTGACAAATTTCACACTAAAACAAAATCCTGAAGACTGGGCCGACATGTGCGACGCCCTATTTGAGATCATCTTAAGAGAAAAGAAAATTCCTGCATCCTGGAAGTGCACGGTGATAGTTCCAATTTTAAAAAAAGGAATTTGTAGTGATCCCAGGAACTATAGGCCGATCGCCCTACTGGATGCAATTGGAAACATTTTTGCAACACAGCTTCAAATCCAACTGTCAGCATGGATCAAGTTATCTGGCAACTACGACATTAGACAAACCGGTTTTGTAAGGGGTGTCGGCTGTAACCTAAATCTAATAATAATTAACATATTGAAAATGGAGACAATAAAAAAAAACAACCCATATATCTAGCCTTCGTGGATTTAGCACACGCTTTTGATGCAGTAAACCGGGATCTGCTATGGAAAAAGCTAAAAGAGAAAAACTGTCCCGAGGGCCTTATTCGTGCCATAAGAGAACTATACCTGGAAACCAACATAAAAATCAGGCTAGATCACGGTGGCACCCTGTCAAAACCAATAACAACAGAGCGTGGTGTCAAACAGGGATGCCCTTTAGGAGCAATCCTGTTAAATTTCTTTACAGACGACGTGGGACAAGCCATGAGTAAAATTAGATCGTTCCCACCCAGACTGAACGGGACTCCAATAAATTGGATTCTTTATGCTGACGATATTGTTCTCTTAGATTTAACTCGAATTGGCCTACAGCGTAAATTGCAAGCGCTAAGTAAATACACAAGCGAAAACGGTCTCGAAATTAATATTGCAAAGACCGAAATATTAGAACTAAAGAACTTAAGCGGCCAAAAAAAAACAACAACGAAAAGTTCCAATGGAAAATTGGTAACGAGAAACTTAAGATCGTCGACCAAGCTAGATATCTTGGTATTATGATAAGTTCACACAGAAACAATGATCCTATGATAAAAGAAATCAACTCTAAATGTAAAAACGTTACCAACCAGGCAATAAGGATGAACAACAAATATGGAAAATTCAGCATTAAACCAGCATTGGAATTCTATAAAAGCAAGGTTGTCCCGTCCATAATTCATGGAGCCGAGACCGTGTTCGGATGTTCGTACAAAGCATGGGACTCGTGCAAATACAAATTCGGGAAAATAATTCTAAACTTACCTAATGGAACACAGCTAGCTTGCATTAGGGTTGAGCTGGGTTTAACATCCATAACCGCAAAAATTCTGTGGAACTCACTATCACTATACAGGAAAGTGTATGGAATAGATAATATTCCGCAATTCCAGATTCTGAATAGAATTTTCGAGAAAAATGATCAATCGATACAAGGAACATGGGTGACCAGCTGTAACAATTTGCTAGAAACTCTTGAAACTTCAAATGAAACGCTATGGTGGAATCCAGATAAGGTGAAAAGAAAACTCTGGCAATGGGATTGGATACACACATTACAGCAAAGAAAAATGCACAAGTGTATGAAGTTGGTACCACCTGAAGTTAAATCTTATAACACCTTATCTAAGTATCTGATAAAATTTCCGGAGATTCAAACTGAACCAACTTGAAACAAAAGAAATACTAAAACAAAGGAAAATGAGCAGAGTGAATGACATAAAGTGCAGACTATGTCAAAATACTGACGAAAACTTAAAACATCTAGTGCTTTACTGCTCCGCCCTGCAAGACATTAGACTAAATCTGTTTGGAGCGGAAATTGAAAAAAAAACGACTTGGGATGCGCAACAATGGTGGGCGGCCATATTTGAAGGTTCAAACAACAAAATAACCTTCCCCCTCATCAATTTCCTGAAAATTATATTAGGAACACTTCAGAAGGAGTCGGTACTATCCGAGCATGCTGTCACCATTGATCATACAAGCTTAGCCGGAACTTGAGACCTAGATGGCTTTGTGACAATTAACTCAAAATTCAATACAGGACTGCCAAATTAACTTGACTCAGCATACACTAATGAGCGTAAGGAGATCATGATGCTCATCAAAGCAGGAGAAAAAAATCCATGAAGTGCTTCTCTGTGTTTTTAGTTTTATGTCTAGTTGTTGAACAGGATTTCTCTTCGTTTTTAAAAAAAAGTTTGTAACAAACTGAATAAAAAAATAATAAAAAAATAAAAAGTGGCTATTGCAATCATCGAATTGGATTACCTCAATTACGGCAATGTGGCAAGCATATATGGCAAGTAAGAGATGCTCATGCAGATAAACAACCAATAGGGAAGAGGTGCTCCCATTAACACTGTTCACACGGAAAGAGGTGGGAGGCGCCTCTCCTATTCTGCAAGGCCCTCATTCACCCAATTGCTGTACCTGAGAGAGAGTGCGGATCCCCCGGGGGGAAGGGATGGAATGTGGCAGCTCTGGGACATCCACATAAGTATTAAACCCTTTTTCTCCCAATCAAAAGAGAGCTTGAGGAGAGGCGTGATGGTGGGCAGAGTGGATGATGAAGGTGAAGAGCAGACAGATTGTGGGTGCATTTCCATGGGTGAAGTGCGTGAGTTAGTGGACTGGAATTGGGAACTGCACCAATCCCATTGCATGGATTGCCATTCAAAAATGATACTGCAATAGAGTGAGCCGGTGACCCACCCGCAGGATATTGCTTTAAGAGGGTATCAAAGGGTTTGGGCACATAAAAGGTCAGAGATTAACTAGGGTTCCTAAAACCCATCTGAAGTCAGCTTTGTATGTCGGTCCACACAGTGGGCTTTACTGAAGACCCAAACAGGAGTGTCTGGAATCAGGAGAACGGAGTGGAGAGTTTGCAGAGCAGGAGGAAGGCGGTTATAATTTCTGAAATGGAAAGGTGTTCTGGTGGCAAGGTCAAAAAATTGTCATGTGTAGATACAAACCCTAGACATGCATGTAGATGGGGAGAGCCTCTGGTTGGTGTGGCCAGGCCCTCAACTTCAACCTTCAGCTTTTACTGAGAAGGACAGTTTTCAATATATCCTACCACAGCATACAATGGTATAAGTCGATACTGAACAGGCATTGCCTACTAGTAGTACTGGTAAGAAATCCACTTGTGACTTAGAGGCACAAGGCAATTTGACAGCACGGCAAACAAATAAGTTTCCATTACAACGTTCTTGTGATAACACCAGACAGAATAATGTAACTAAGCGCTGTGAATGCTCCTGATGTGCGACAAATAATGTAGCGCTGGTCCCAACATAGGAATAAATCGATCCGCGCTGCTGCTGCACAGTTCAAAACAAATACTGCAAACATAGAACCATGTCATCGCTCCTGAGCAGCGAAGGAAACCATTTTCAATGTACACTGTTAGCCACGTAGAAAGCAAAACGATATCATAACATTGTACGTTTGAAAATGCTCTGTCTGCCCAACAGTGCATTCTATGCTATATTAGTACCGCTGGATGCTTTATGATTCTGACCTGGAACGAAGTTCATTCTAAACACTGGGAACAAGAAGTAAGATTAATGAGCCATGGTCAGTTCTCAAGTTGGCCAGAGCCAAGTTTAAGATTTGTGAGTTTCTGGAAGCAAATGCTCTTGGGTTATAGAAGGACATTGGACAGATAGAACAGGGGTGCATGGCTTTGCTCACAGAGGGAGAAGACATGGGCGGCAAGGCAAGGTTGCACTAGAAAGGAAGATGAGGCAAAGGAAGGGGATCAGACTCAATGAGTCACACTAGGCCTCGAGATATGGCACAGCATGAGTGGAGGATGATACAGAGCGCGAGAGGCAGTGGATCACAACGATCTCAGCAGGAAAGGAGGAAAACGGCAACAGGAAGATAACACATGGAGGGGAGATGATGGGGGGATGACACATCTTGGGAATCAAAGACGAACCATAGACAGAGAAGGAGTGGCGTAGACAGAAAGACAAGACTGGAGACAGAAAGAGAAAGAGAAAATTGCCAAGAGTTGAGACAAACGACTCGGGACAGTGTGAGTCACAGAAGAGTCCAGAGTTGGTTTAATCCAGGTAACAGAGAATAGCTCAATCTCAAATAAAATGTCAGCATGTAACACACAGCTCAGAATTCTAGGGCTTCAAAGACTGCTGGTGCCTGGGTATGGTTTTATGGAGAACATGGTCCCCGACTGGTATCACAGCGCCATGGACGTAATTTTAGGGGTGGTGGAAGAGTGTTCCCCCCCCCCAACTGTCGTGGCACACCATTTTGTCCCCCTCATTTGGCAGAGCCCCCTTTCTTTTAGATGTCATGTCCCCACCACCTCAACATTTTCATCAAAGTTACTCCACTCCACGGGGCTTAAAGAAGGAACCAGAGATTAGGAAATAACATGGGTAAAGAAAAGCATTTCCTGTGCCACAAAAGAAAAATTAATTTTACAAGATGTGTCTAGCTAAAGGAATACTCTTCCGCAAGAGTGGGGCAAGAACGGAATCAGAGCTCTCCCGGAAGCGCACGCTGCAGAATCTGGGCATGGTGTGAAGCAGCTGATTCGGAGAACAGAAGAGGCAGATTCTCTTAGGGGAAAAGCGAAAAGAGACAAAGGGAGGGAATTCCGAGCAGGATGCGCCAGCGTAAAGACACTGACAAAGTTTGAACTAACCAGGAGGGCCATGACACTAAACAGACATTGACACATTCATCCAATATAAGCACAACATGCAACCACATGAGACAATACCCTTCTTTACAGGATTAATCCTCATGAAATGTGTCTTAGACACGACAAATCTCAGCCGTGGCAACGCTTACTCTGTTTTGTCATGCCAATAAAGCATTATATTGTTTAAAAAAAAAACACCACTGCTACTTCATGCTACATTATATATCCTTTCACGGCTGGGTGCCTATTTTTCTTCATATAATTAGCTGGTAGTACCAGTGGCACAAACAAGTTCTTTAAGACAGACTATGCCCCACGCTTTTAAAGAGCTGGATCATGAGCATACATCAAAACAGGAGGGGACATGTTTGGGTATGTGTCCGGGCAAAGCAGTAACTACACGGGCTAAGTGGCAATCAGTCCACTATGTTTGACACCAGGAAACTGGTTTCATGTGCATAGCATACACTTGCATAAACAGCACTAACGAGTTTCCATGGAGACATATTATTATCCTGAACATAAGCATTCACCTAACTATTTTCTCCTGGTTAGAAACATCACACCAACTTCGAAAACAGAGTATATGCAGGTTAAGATGAGCTCGGCCGGAAAATGCAGCCCGGCAGTCACATGTGAGCTGCGGTCTGAGAACTGTGTTGTGCACGCCCGAAAGCCAGTAACACATAATCCCATATTTTGAGAGCCAAGTGGGCCCCTCTTTTGCAACTGAAAGTCACAATCCATGCACAAATGGCCACTGGAGGCCATTAGTAATGTCGTGTATTTGTCATTTTGAATGTGCCTCTCACCATTGGTATGGTCGCACCACGCTGTACGTTGACGCCCTTGGCGGACAGGAGTCCAGGTATGGGAAATTCGTCAGAGAATTATAGAATGCATGTGTGCATTTTAGCCAATACTAAGGTAGGTAAGGGTGACCAAGTCCCGGCTAGTCACCCATGTCGACAGGCATGTGGATGAGTGCCGAAAGGTAGTATGGCGAGTATGCAAGAGCAGGAGATTCATTATGTGTGCAGCTAGACTACATTTTTATTGTGGGGGTTAGCTGCATTCTAATGGCAGAAGGGTTGCGCGATGCGTCTTAAGAGTAGTGCATGTAGTGATACAACTCCATGCGTTAAGGTCCCAGGAAAATGTACTCTCAAAAGTATTGTCTGGCGCCAACTACATCAGTATAATCTGATTCTGAAATTCCTACTCTAGCATAAGGTATGGACCAAGTTACCTTGCTAGTCCACAGAAACCTTTGAAACCCATTATCCTTGACTGCAAGAGTCAGACAGCAGTGACCAGTGAGTTCAGACCTGATACATGTATGAATACTCACATGACTTTTTGGCTTTAGAGTGTCTCAGTGATAAAAGTAAGTAGATGAACAAGAGTTAAAGGAAAACTGTGGACAAATCCTGCATGCATTTCTGGTCCAATCTGGCATTCAGCACAATAATAATCAGGGGTTTATAAAGCGCTTCATATGGGTCTTATTCCACTTCTAAGCACTGGTGTAACAGATATAAAACATTACCTAATATAAAGTTATGTTATGTTGATTGATACCGCGCACCACTACCACCCAGGGACAGTCTTCCAGATGCTCACGTGGCTCTGGAGAAAAGTGGGGCGGGAGGTTATTGAGGATGGGACGAGAGGATAGGTTCAAAACCAGGAGGAACTGGTTTCTGTGAATGTTGTTTTGCATGTGGGAGTTGGTACGGAAGGCCACATGCGTTGTAACCGTATGTGTAAGACTCAGTGTCTCTGGTGGGTGCTAGTGTCTGTGTTGCTGTTAGTGTGTTGTAAGGTGTTGGGGTGGGTTGTGGTTTGCGCACTGGTTAGATAGTGTCCATAAGTGATCCAGAGTCACAGGTGACCGTAGCTTTAAGACTATCTAGATTCTTTTCTTGGTGTGTACTTGTGTTGTTGATTTTAAGGACTGTGTGGGGTGGTTCACTATGGGTGTGCTTACAGCATCTCAGGGATGCTGGGTGTGAACATAGCATTGATTTCTGATGTGTTTATGTGTAATGTGGCTAACCCAAGGTCTGGAGTAGTGGTGTTGGTTATGTCAGAGGAGCAGGAGGTTTGTTAGTAATTATGTCGGTTTGTTGTAGCTTCTGGTGTGACTCTTTGGTTGCCGTCAGGTTCTTGGTTGTGGTTGATGGGCCTATCTTGCCTCCTCTCTTAGTTGTTTATCTGTGATGTTGTTGCTGCCGGTGTCCCTTTGCGGTTGTCATTGTCTGTTGAAAAGCCAGATTTTGAGTCAGTTTCTGAAGGTGGTGTGGTCTTCTGTGGTTCTAATTTCCTTGGGCATGGTGATCCACAGGTTAGCAATTAGACGTGAGAACGCAGTTCTGCAGAATTTCCTTTTTTTGTAATGTTTTGCCTCTATTTGTAGGTCATTGCTGGATCTTAGGTCCCTTCTTGGGCAGTACCGGCTAATCTTGTTTTGGAGGAATTCAGCTCCTTGTCTGTGCACTGCTTTGTGGGCCATGTAGAGTGCTTTGAATTTGATGTGTTTTTTAACTAGTAACCAATGTAGGCTTTTCAGTGCTTGCGTGATGTTGTCTCTTCTATTTAGTCTTAATAGGATCCTGGCTGCTGTATTTTGCACCCTCTCTTTCCGGCATTCCTAGATAGAGGATTTTTGCATAGTCAGTTCTTGTGAGTTTCAGGGATATGACTGTCAGGGTTCTGTGAGGGAAGAAGAGCTAGGGGAGTAGTCCTTTGAGTAGTCTTAGGAGATAAAAGCACTTTTTAGAGATTACGTTGACTTACGGTTCCAGGGATAGTCCATTGTCCATTAGTATTCCTAGGTTATTTACATCAGTAGTCTCTGGTTGCGTTCCCATGCTGGCCGGCCAGTCCAGTTGTGGGTTCCCTCCGTCGAGTCCTGTGGGTGAGAGCATTATTTCTGGTTTTGCCGGGTTCTGTTTAAGGTTGTTTATTGTCATCCAGTTGTAGATGGCTGTGAGGCAGTTGTTGAGGCAATTATTTTGTTCCTGGGTTCTTTGTTTTCACAATCAGTTGTGTGTCGTCTGAGTAGCTGTAGGCGGTAAGTCCGGGGTACTCAATTTCTTGATCGCAGGAGGATGGCAGGTTGAGTTTGCAGTTCTAAGATTCAAACTCACGACCGGCAGACTTGCCCCACTGGAGAGAGCAGCACTTAACCTGTGGCCTAACCAAAGAGCGCGTCCCAGAAGCAGAAGAGAGTACACATTTCCAGGCAACTGATCTAATCCGTTCCCAATTGCTGAAAGCATTACATTGCAAAAGAGATATTAGATTTAGTAAATATCAGGCGCATCATTTGGGGGTTCTTAGGGGTCACAGCTGTGACCCTGCTATCTCCCTCGCGAACACTGGGCAAAAAGAAAAAAAAGATATATCCTTTTTTTTAAATTTGGCTGTGAGTGGCCCTCGGGCCCTTTTGCCCTTTTTCCACCCCCTCGCTAGACAGAGGAAGCTGCTTGTATTGGGAGAGGAGGGTAGGTGGAATTTGCATGAACGAAGGTAGTCTCATGGAAGGACACACAAACTGAGTTTGGTCGGTAGGCTCTACAGCCTTCGAAGGATTAAAAAAATTAGTTTTCTTTAAAAGAAAACTATGTTCGTGTCTTCTTGCAGAAAGCATGTTGTACATAGAGCCAAACCTAAAACTGCCCATACAGTAACCTTGTTCGAACTTATTTCCCTCAAATGCTTTCTATTTCACAGAATTGAGGACAACCTTTCAAAGGACTTCTGGCCACATCATGTCTTTCATCTGACACCTTTATCTAGCAAAACACACAGCTCATCATATTTCTAGAACTCTGATCAGGGCACAAGACCGACCCTCCAGTCCTGCACCCACTATTCTTTTTCTCTACTATAAACAGACTATATTGCGCTGAGACCTCCACCACAGAGATGCAACATTTGGCTCAATTTACAATCAGAAACCAAGAGAGTAATGTTGAGATCTAACGGGATAGCTGTTAATTCAGCAATTTTTCAGCATTTTCCTCTGTTAAAACCAAGTTTGGTTAATACCCATAACATGCTGCAGCAGCAATGACATGCTCCGAGAGGAATCATTAGTAAATATGGTCTGTGAGTTTGACTTTCAACGTGCAGTGATAAAACTGAAGTGCTATGCAATGGGCAATATGTTAGCCCACACATTGTACAATACATGTTTCTGGATGCAAGGTTACACATCCTTTTATTGGACCAACATTTTTAAAGATGGCATAGTACATTAGATTTCGAGTCTCTTCGGCTGTACATTTATTTATGGCAGAGTATGCATTTTTAAATATGCAAAGTGCTACATCACTTTACTTGTAAAAAAAATGTGCATCTATTCCAGCAACTCGGGCCTTTAGATGCAAAACAAGATTCTGCAAGCTCATTGAAACACAGGACCACACATTAGCTCTTCCCCAGGGAAGGTCCCACACACACTCTCACTAGGCATAATCATTATTGTGACAGAATCACGATAATGCACCTTCCTGGAAAATCTCTACCTTGTCCCAAAACAGCAGTAGGGCATAGTGGTAGGGCAGTCCTAGGCATATAGGGAGTGAGTGTGTGGGGTGATACCACCCCAACTACAATTGGAAAAGAAACAGGAGAAATCACAATTTCACAAACTGATTGTGCAGGTCGATGAACTCGCATATATCCTACCAAACAACCAACAAATAAAATAATAATAAGAATAAATAATATCAAAGCCTGCATGAAATCACTCTTTCTGTGCCAAAACACTCTGCTGTGGGCATTTGCTAATAGCAAGAGAGTGAATTGCAGAGGTGTCATTGTTGCGTCAAAGGAAATCATGGCCGATTACTGGTGTGCACTACAGCAGGACAAGCATTTTAACTGTTCCCCTTCACTGCTGGACAGTGTGTCAGGAAAGGAAGAAGGCGATGGATATGGCAGGGGAAATGTGCACAAAATACACAGTAAACAACCTTGAATATAACAACGTGCATTCAATACCCAAGACTCGTGTATACCACTATATGAAAAGGAATGTAGGGTAAGCACTTAGAACCTCCTTATGACTGAAAGGAAAGTCGGCAAACTCCTTACCCACTATGCTATTACAGATACTGACAGCGCTAAGCCCACGTAGAGGGCAAGCAGGGACAGAATCTGTAAGCTGACACTCTAGACGGTACTGAATAAAGAATTTGGAAACAGTACTCACAAGGACCGGAATGACCACATGAATGCCAGTACTCACGAAGACCGGAAAGACCACTTGGATGTCCGTATTCACGAGGACCGGAAAGACCACTCAAAAGTCAGTACTAACCCACAACCCTGTAAATCAAACAAGAACCCAGAAGGCAGTAAAGGCAAAGAGTGAGGATGACTAAATACCTAAGCCCAAGTCAAGAGGCAAGAAGGAATAGTACAGTGTGGAAAACAAAAGATAATCACACAGGAGCTAGTTACAACAGCTTCCCACACCTAATAATAAAATAGGAAATAAATGTAAAAGTGTAAAGGAAAACATGGCATGGATCCCAATAGAAGGCAAGGATCAGGAGCAGTGAAAACGATATCAAAAGGGAAACTTTCCCACCCATCCAAAGTGAAAAGGCAGGAAACTAAACATGTAAAGGAAAGATTAAGGCAACAAGTCTTTCAGTAGCAAAGGACAATTTCTAGGAAACTGTGAACACAGGCAATTGGGCTACAGCAAAAGGAAAGCTCAGAGAAAGGCTGCCTGCAGACAGAGAAAGGGAGAAAGGGATTTCCAAAAGGCAGAAATCAATTAGGCATACAAATACGAATTCCAGGACAAGGAACAAGAACCACTAACTAGAAACTGGGCACAAAAACTAGGAACCAGGAACAAGGGACCAGTCAAGACAGGAACGCTGCAACAATGACCAGCGCTGGACTGAAGCAGACTGAGGCTTTTAAAGCTGCTTAACGAGCACACCCCTCAGGCGTGTCGCCTGCTGCACATGCAGCCACAGGTGTTGCCTATCCTCCACCCAGCCTTGTCCTGCAAGGGAGGAGGTGAGGCAGTGAGCCAGGCATTCTGGGAAGCATAGTCATTTGATTAAAGTAGCAGTAGCATGCTGGCTGCCAAAAACCTGGAATGGATCCGGAAGGGAAGTAATTTGGGAAATAAGGTTTTAGCGCTCCCAATTCATCAGGACACTGTAGCATAAGGTTCGGAGGAAATGTCCAGTAGGGAAGAAACCCCAAAACATGCCCCCAAGTGGCGGGAACGGGAGCGAAGGGAGCGAGCCGTGACACTGTGCAAGGCTGTTAAGTATCAAGGCTAACCCATTGTAACCCACCCTTCCTTGCCGTACTAGGTACTCCAGGTTTATTCCTGAAGCACAAAAAAAGTGCAAAGAGCGGGGATTCGGTGGCACCCAGCGGTGGTGGCCGTCAGGCCCGTTGCCCAGAGGATGAGAAGCAAAAAGTGATTGGTTATAGGTGCTGCATATGGCTCTGTTATCAGACACCAGGCCTAATAATTACACAGGTGCACCGCACCAGTTTCGTATTTATGAATTTATTTTATTGGTTATTTATAAGGTGCCTATACAACAAATGGTGTTTCAAGGCACCACAAGACAAAAATGAGAGCGGGGACAGGGGAGAAAACAACAACGGTCCTACTAGGCCTTGTGTCATTCGGAATGTGCAGGTGCAGTGACATGAAGCGCAGAGGGAAGGGGAGGGGGGGGGAGTGCTGATCATGGCAGAAGGGGTAAATCTAGGGTGGGAGGGGAGTGCAGGGCAGAGGGGCAGAGTGGAGGTAAATGTGAAGGGGGGAGAGGAAAGAGGGCCCCTGGGGCTAGGCAAGTGCTAAGGAGAGGACAGAAGGGGAAGTTCAAGGGTATGTAGGGAGTGCAAGGAGTGAGGACCACATGCTAAGCGCGAGAACGGATCGGCCCAGGCTCAGTGGGGATACACATCCCACCAGGCTGGTCAGGGGAAGGGGGCCCAAAGGGCAGGTGCTGGTTAGGGGGGGCGGGAGAGTGAGGGATACAGGAAAAAAAGGGCCTGGACTCAGAAGGACCAGGCAGCCAGTCAATGTGGCAGAGAGAGTAATTAGCAGGGGAGAGGGAAGGAAAAAGTCAAAAGGAGGGTTTTGAGAAGCTTCCAGATCTTAAGGAGATCCAGCTCAAGCCTGAGACGGGCAGGGAGGCCATTCCAGAGGGAGGCTTCTACCGAACAGGGGAAAGTGAGGACATGATGTCCTAAGTTTTTGCTGAGAAGTGGGAAACTAGTGCAGAGTAGAGGGCCTGGGATGGCACAGGAGAAGTGGAGACTGCAGTAGGATGGGGGAGTTCCTTGTAGATTTTGAACAGTTCAGCCGAGTTGTTGGTGGCCCCAGAGATGCGGGCTTGGATGTGGGCCCTCCTCTTCGAGCGGATGGAGAGTCTGTAATGTCTTTGGAGTATTCACAAAAACATTATAGTATTAAAATGAAGAGACTAGTAAACCTAGAAAGACATTACTCTAAGGAGGCATAAATACATTATCCCAACAGAGAACAGAGGTGGAAGAAAGACTACATATCAAAGTGAGATTGCACCAAAGAAGAGACAGAGTAATAACAACATTAACTCTACCAATTCTTGAAGAAAGACCCCACCAAATAGAAAAAAGACCAATACTAGAAAGATTAATACGATTGAAAGAAAGACTCCACTAAAGTGGTGTAGGCAGGATATGGGGTGGGGGTGATGCAGGAAAGAGAAAGCAAGTTTGAGGTAAGGATTTGCGATTACTCGGAGAAACAAAGTTTTGAGCTCTCGGCAACAGAGATGGGATAAAGGGAACAGAAGCAGAGTCAAGGGAAACAGAGGAGGGTTGTCAAGGCAACATAGGGGTGTGTTCAACAGAACATGGGGCATGGGTGGTTTGAGGGAACAGATAAGGGACACAGCATTTTAGCATGGGAATAAAGTTGTGTTGTGTTATGTTATTGGGCATTATACCATGCTCTGCTGCCATTTGCATGGTCTCCGGGTGCTCTGGCAGATCTTAATATGAGGTGCTGGGGGTGGGTTTGGTTACTCGGGGGAAGAGGGCAAATTCAAGACAGCTTTGCTTTTTACCTTGAATTGCGCAGACTGGGAGTGCTTTATCTCTGAGTGTGGGTCTGTTCTAGAGGTTCAGTGTCGAGAGAATAGAAGCAGTTGTGTGCAGACAGGAGCCTCATGTCCTCGTTGCGTTAGGATTCAATGGTGAGGTTGTGATATGTAAGTTGGTTGTAGGGGTGTAGAGTTCTGTTGCTTGATGTCTATTGGGACATATGTGTGACTGCCCAAATTGGTCTTCATGTAGTGCTTTTTAGCATAGACGTCGACGTTTGTGTGGGGAGGGTTGGTGTCCAACTTAAGAATGTCTGCAGCCCCCCATAAACCCCTCTGGTGCCCAGTGCACCCCAGAGCCTCTGTTTGGAGCCCTATTATCTGCCCCCCTCCTGGCACCAAAAGCTGCCTCTGCTACTGCCCACTTACTCCCTGGCAGAGCATCACATCAATTCTTAGCACTTTCTTCAACAACTACAACCCATTCAGGCAACCAATAATAGTCACAAATGTAGCCCCACCCAGTATAACATAATTCCACAGACAGTGCTTGATGACAGTCTGGTGCAAATTGTAGTGGAAAGTATTAAGACTGTCTATTAAGGTTCTGTGAAAGTACGAATCCCAGGGCATGCATGAAACCAAATATTGCATGTTTATTTGTTTGCATGTTTATTTTTTATTCATAATATTTGGTTTTGCAGTGTATGCACACACGTGGGATCTCGCTCCTGTCCACTTCACATACCCAATGGTGTGACTAGGCCAGCGCCTTGCAACGCCCTGGCCGCAAACCTTTCATAATTACTAACACGTATCTTCATTAATCAACCTTAATGCACCTTAAAACCCATGGGCATTATTGCAGAATGATTGGCTGCTCCAAGCTTGACCAGATTTATAGTGCCTTTCACTGTTTAAAAAACCTCCAAAACATTGATGCACTCACTGCATCTGAAAAACGGACTAAAACAATTGCATGCAAAAATCAAAGCGAAACTAGGCAATCAACATATTTTACTTGAAAATGATAATCTCTCAGGATAAACCACCTAGTTACTCGCTTTCCTATGGTGCCGGTAAAGGCCGGTAAGCGTCAGAAGCCCATAATGCAATTATCTCCATGATCTGCGTGGTCTGCCCCAGTAAAGCTTGGTGAGGGAGCCCCGCAGCAGAATGGGCCTGGCGCGTCCCCTGGCCATTCAGTGCAAGTGCTCAGGCTTGGGGAGGGGCTTTGGGAAGGTGGGCGGGCAATGGAATGCCGAAGAAACTATTTCAAGGTAGTAAAAGATAATGGCTTGGATAAGCAGTGGGGTAATATTTATGGATCTAATCAGTCGCTGGCCCAACCAGTTGCAAACCACAGAAACTGAAGGCTGAACAGAATGCGCCTCCCAGGGAGTACATAAAATACCGGCAGCAGATACGTTCCCGGCGTGCTGCCGGATTACAGCCTCTCCCGCCTCGCAGCGGCCTGCAAAGAAGCTTAAAGGCCCTTAGCATAAGCAACGTAAACAAGGCCTTGAAAATGCCGAAGAGAGAGGAGAGGGAGAGGCTGTAAACAGCAAATCACTGCAGGCCGAGAGCCGCGGGGGAGCCGATGACAGCAGTGAACCCACTGCACTGTAACGGCGACTCATTAGCTCCAGTCGCGATTATTCACCGGTTAATATCCGTGGGCGAAAATCAATCACATTCTTACGTCGGAAAGCTCATTTATTTATGAGCCGTGTATCACAGTAGGGTGGCTTTCATCTCTCATAACAGTAGCAATAGCTGTCGAATAGATCGCTTCCTGTTTTTTATTTATTTATTTATGAAAGGGCAATTTAATTGGCATCAGTTCTCTGTCCCCCTACATAGAGCAACCGGGAATGTTCTCAGGGCTATAAGTGGGCGAGACAAGAAGTGGCGGAGCCCTGGCAGTCTCCAAAAAGTGCTCCAGAATTGGGGCATTGCCAGGCTACCCCAACTAGCCCTAGACACGCCAATATTTTCCTGCAGGAGCTGGTGCTTCTGATAACCAAAAGTGTGATAAAAGTGCCCCCCAGATCTCCTTTTGTTTTTTTTATCATAGGTGCTGACCCCACAGACAGATTTTTAACCTCGTGGCTGTGTGGAGTTAAAGGGCTGCCTGAGAGGGGTTGGCGCCTCTCCTTGCTTTTGGTGCGGGCCCAACTCCTTTAGTTTCTTAATCAGTCCAATCCCCTTTTGCAACTTATTCCAACCCCGCCTTTTGCAACTTATTCCAACCCCGCCTCTTCCTAGACTCAGACCAATGTCTGGTAACACACCGTGGTGCAGGGTCACAATGAGCTCTGCTTTCGAGCAAAGTCAGCCATCTTAAAAGATATGGGGGCTTATTCTGAGCCTGCTGGTTCAGAGACAACGGTGCCAGTAAGCACACAGGCACCATTGTTTCCGGACCGGCATAATTCAGGTCTGCATGCCGGAGCCGCTGTGCCCAACAGGTCAGACACCCTTCCGGGCACTGCAACATCAGTATGCAGACCGTCACGGAGGCATCAGCACCGTTAAAACGGTGCCAGTGCTTCCGTGTTCCCCATTCCCATAGAGTCCTTTGATCCATAACTATTACCCCTCTGCTTATACAAGCTATTATCTTTTACTACCTTGAAATAGTTTCTTCGTCATTCCAGTCCTTTGGGACTCTATGGGAATGGGGAATTACAATTTACTGACGCCTGACTTTCAGGACCACCTGGGATGTAATCCGCCGTTGTTACCAGCAAGTCAGGTGCCAGTAAATATTTATGGGTCTGGCAGCAACCCTCTGGTAGTACCGGCACGGTTACCGCCGCACCCGTAATGAGGCCCATGGTCTTTAAAATACCAGTTATTGTCTCTTGGTTTATTCAGAATATGCCAGAAATCTAAAGTCTTAATTTAGTAACTTGGCTATGATTGACATAAAATGGTTGACTCTCCATGATGGGGACTGTTCTGTTCTGTAAAACATATCTTTGTTGTGCACAGTTTTTAGTACCCGAGCAGGGTGGGCATTACCACTTCAGGTAATGCCCGGGGCCCATACTTACAGTTAACAAAGTCCCCAGGGCATTACCTGATCGGTAATGCCCCCCCTGCGAGGGGCTTTTTGCTATTAGTACCCCGGCCGTAAAACCGTGGTAATAAAAGCATTTTTTTTCTGTTCCGAAACGCTCTAACATTTCGGGACAAAAAAAAAGAAAATGTATAAAAAAATGGCAGCAGGGGAAGGGAAAACAAAGTCTGTTTTCCCTTTCCATGGCAGCCGTTGAAAATAAGTGAGAAAAAAAAGTAAACAAACAAAATGGCCACTAAAGAAAAGGAGAAGGGACTAAACATAGTTCCTTCTCGCTTGTCATGGGGCCTTTAAAAAAATAGGAAAAAAGTAAACAAAAGATGGCCACCATGGAAAGGAAAGAAGGGACTACATGGGACTTCTTCCTTTCCATGATGGCCTGACGCCGATCGAGAGCAGACGCGCTGGGGACAGAAGTGTTCACAGTGCGCCCACTCCCGAAATGGACAGAAAAGAAGGTAAGTGGGGATGGGAGGGTGGGGTGAGAATTATGTGGATGGAGGGAGGAAAAGACTTAGCCGATATCCCGACGAGGGAAGATGGCGGCTTCCAGCCCTGGGGAGGCTCAGGGAGGCGGGATTACCGTCTGCAATGTCCACGATCTGAGCCTACCCATTGGCTGGGAGGCCGCCACACCCCCTTGCTGGGTACTAATAGCACTTAAAGCAACTTCAGAATGTTGGTTCCTCCTACTGTGACATCACATAAGTGGAATAAGACTGCTGTGTTCTTCACTGCTCTGCTACATTGCTAGTGCTGGAAGACCATCAGTTATACAGGCCAGAATCCCCTGTGCTGTCACAGTGCTGTGCAATGCTCGACAGTGGGCCATCTCACAGAGCTGCAGCTTTGAGGGCTTGTATTGTGATGGCACTGGGGCGGCAGACCTGCTATGGTTACAGACCCTTAGTGCCATCCAAGACCATGCAGGGAGAGCAGCAAAGTGGCAGGGTGGAAGTTATTTCCTTTTTTGGAGGCAGGGGAGATAGAGACCCATATAAGGGATATTTCGTTGGTGGGTCTTGAGGATTAGAATGCCAGAACACTCAATTTTATTTGCACCTATAAATGTTGTTGATGTTTCCTGCATGTCCCCCCTCTCTCTCCCTTAATTTTGGTCCATAGGGACACAAAAAACACAAAATGAAATGAGTTTCTGTTATTGTGAATTTACAGGAACACTATATTTAATTGTGTATTTGTGGCAGTCATTTTATATAGCACACAACATGTGGTTTAGTGTTCACCTTAGAGTGCCCTATCATTACAATAACTATTATACTGTGGTTTAACAAGTGCGTGTAAAGGATGTAGGGTGTACAAAACATGACACTGTCAATGTAAATGGAAGACTGTTTTCCTAAAGCAAAGTGATCCTGAAAAACTGCGAACTACCCTGCTCTTTGTAAGTGGGAGGCAGATGATTTTCACCACTTACATGCTACCACGACCTGGGTGTACCTGTGGGATGCAGCTAATCACCTGGACACATAAGAGAATGCATTTGTCACATTTAGATGGAATTGTGAATGTTAGCATATACCTCACTTAGTTGGAATCCTCAACCTACCTGCGTTGCATCTGGATAGAATTGTAAATGTCAGCATGTGCACACATAGAGGGAACTCTTTAGCCTAGCATGTGCCACATCTAGATGGAATTGTGAATGTTAGCATGTGCACATATAGAGGAAACTCTTTAGCCTAGCATGCGCCACATCTAGATGTAATTGTGAATGTTAGCATGTGCACACATAGAGGGAATTCTTTAGCCTAGCATGCGCCACATCTAGATGGAATTGTGAATGTTAGCATGTGCACACATAGAGCGAATTCTTTATCCTACAATGCGCCACATCTAGATAGAAAAACAATTCAATGACTGATATATGACTCTCCTGCCTAGCCTGGACCTAGTGTGCAATCATAAATCAATAACCAACCCACTAACAACTTCACTCCTCTGCCTACACCTCTCAAACTCGAACCAAACACAAACACAAGCCTTAACGCAGCAAACCGCACAAACTTCACTACACTGCAACAACAAAATAAACCACACAGACTTGAACAACAGCACACGATGACTACCGACCGTAAAACACCCCAAGCCCAGCCAACGGACCCACCGGGCTGAGGTTGCCAACAGCACATCACTGCTTTCATGCACTTCTCCAGCTCATTCCCACTAACTTACCACCCCTCTCCCCTTTTCAGAGCCACCAGAGCGCCAGGGGACCACTGCGGAGGTGATAGTGCGTGGTACAAATATCCTTTAACATTAACATAACTTTGGGCCTTTGAGTACATTCAACCCAAAGACTTGGTTTTGACCAATATCAAGGAAAACAGGAGATGCAGAACGCATCAGGTTAAAATGGAACTTCATTTCTAAAGTGCTAAGGGCCCTGAATCAGTCAAAAATATAATTTTGTTAATATTGTTAACTGGAGAACACAGACTATGTTACAAACATTTTAAAATAATATAATTCCAGTGGTAGGATGTTGTCAAGTATTCCCTTGTATTTATTTGTGTATCAAATGAAAGAAATAAATCATCATTCATTCATTCATTCAGAGTCTTTTAATTTAATGTTTTATTTCTCCAATAACTGCTAGATTATTGTACAACGCTTATAATAATATAGTGGACTTATATACGATCATAGAGTGTAATATTTAGAAAAGCAGTAATTCTCTTGGTTGGTTTGAATAACATTGGTGTTTGATTCAGCTTGATATTGTGCTAACGCAAGTTGACCTGCAGTTCAACTCAGAGCCAGTCAGCCCTCCCACCTTTGGGAGTCTTCCATCGGAGAATGTTAGAAAAATGCTTTAAAATTCCAAGAATATGAAATCTGAGGACTTCACAGAAGAATTACATCTAGGTTGAACAGATGGCCAGATTTACAAGCCAACCGCAAAGCAAATTTATTAATTAACTCTATATGTAAAAGAAAGTACTATTCATAATTATGGAATTACAAGACCTAGAAATATGAACATTGATGTGTCTTGAGGGTTAGAAACACCTTTTTAATTTGTCACCAAATTCAGATTGCATACATGAATCAGAAATTAATTAAATAAGAAAATGTCATAACTTGATGAAGCAAAACACCACATAGTGATATTGCATACAATGGAGTGTGCCTGCAAGCACAGATTCCAATAATATGCATTTCATTGAATTATTATATTGTTGCCATGCATTATGAAAGAGAAAATTATTTACCATGTAAAGTTTAAGAGTGAAACAAGCCCTCTCTTTTGTGCATGTCAAAAGTATAGAAATGATAATCATCTAATGAAGATTGGGGTTGCATGCTCAATGGGAGTGTCTGACTGTTGAGTAAACCAAAGGAAGGATCAGGCCAATCAAATAGTTTGACATAGTTATGACATAAGGGTGGGAATTTTGGACATTTTAAAATAGTGTGAGCGGAGAGGAGATCATTCTGACAATGGAAAAAGCTGCTGGAAAGGACCACCTTTTTATGATTTATTAACAATCTGTATGTCCAACTTGAAGGATGTTGAGCTCGGAATATCTGGAAGTGAGGAGCGTTGTACAGAAGGTAGGTCGAAGCAGGTGGTAACAGGTGTCACCTATGCCAGAAGGGATCAAAAGGCAAGGGGGACCTGATGGTTAACTGATGCTGTTTCCATAACTTAAAAGAATTACCCTGAAGTAAGTCTAAAATAAAACCTAAAGCAAATGAGGTTTGCCCTTCAGCCTCTTCTATGTTAAGTCCCAGAGGTGGGTGGTTTGGAAGTTCTAAGGGGTGCTAATTCCCTATACAATACAGGAGTATTATAATGTGAAATGCATTTTGATTCTCACTTGGTTAAGTGCCATGTGAGGCTACCTTTCAAGAACACTGATTGCATTGTCCTGTTAGTCCAACTGATAGCACTTCTGTGCATGCATCACCCTGCTCCCTAAAAATCATAATCTCATTAAATTGTACCCAACGTGCTTTCACAGAAATAGTTAACATTTGCTGGTGATATGGTGACGTCTGTAGCAGGGCCTCATGAAGATATGTTTGATAATCTATATTCTGTGAAGGCACTAGCTATTTAATAAGGAAGGGGATATGAGAGCAAGCAAAAGGAGTCCTTTCCATTGCCATAGCAATAGTGAAAATGTAAGCCCCACACAACCCCTTATTCTGAAATTGCACAGTGCGATTCATAGGTGGTTTGAAAGGGGAGGGGTATTTATATTAGTTCAATATAATACTGAAAAAACATTTTCTCAGGCGAGTCAAAATAGTCTGTGTTTTCTCAAATTAAAACATGATTTTTCTAACCAAAATCTTGTAGAATTTTAAAGCACGTAATTATAGGCATATTATAAATTACACACACATATTAACATCCCACAACACCATATCTACAAGGGAAGCAAGAGACCTGAAACAGTTCTTGGATTCTAGCATATTTATGTGTCATTGGGGAAGCAACGTTTTTTGCATCATTTGCAAATGTAACTTTCTGTAATTTGGAAATGTGTACTGTAAAGGAAGTGTTGAAATATTGGCCAATAAGCTGAAGAAGTGATATTAGCTGGCCTATTGTAATTTACAACTTAATAAAGCTATATCATTGATTATATAAATTGCTGTTTGTGAGAAATAGTGAGATAAACGCAGGCAGGTTGTTTTTGTTTTTGTAGACCTGCTGCCTGTGATTGTGTAACATTGTAGTGACTTCCCCTACATAAAGCTGGAGACCACTTTGGCTTTGGTATGACCTTTTATTTTGTTATTGAACTAAACTCGAGCTTTGATAAAATCGCCTGTTTCTTACCTTCAGAATTGTGAGGCTAGGAGGTTAGACTAGTTTTGCCCACATGACATAATCTATACACATTGATCAAAATATATCTTACAACACCTAGGCCTTGATTCTTGTAGTGTCGTTGTGCAGTGGCTGTAAGGTAGGTCACCCCAACTGCAAAACCTTAACAGGAGCTTCTAGAGGGCCTTGCCCCAGACAAAAATATATCATTCTTTAAGGTAAGTCAAGCATTTTGCAGACATGCAAAGCAGTCACATGTTAGTCTGACATGTAACTTCTTGTGGACAATAACTCTTCAATTGTGGATATTGTTCTGTTATGAATATTGGACTATTTTCCATATTGTTGGCTCAATTTCATATGATTCATCAAGTGAATGTGGTTTAAATCTTCATGATGTTGTCCACAATAATATACTGAATAAATGTGTAGGAATATTCCCCTAGCACTGCAAGCATTTCTGGAAGCATGCGTTTAACAGCCTACACACGAGAAGTTACATGTTGCATTAATAGGAAACTGCTTTCCATTTCAGTGACATGAATTTTTTATCATTAAGAATTTAATATTCTTCCAGGAAAGAACCCTGAAGAAGTATCTATTAGGGACTGAAACATGTGTATGCCATTAATGTAATATAATCAAATGCACACAAGATTCATGTTTTATGCTGAATGTTACAAAAACACACTTTATAAATCAATCATAATGTGGTTAATCATAGATTCTTGATTTGACTCTTAAATGTGGTAGGTGAAAATGTTATAATATAGTACTAACTTTTTGTCGCTTGGCACAGGTGGTACCAGTGCCATTTGTGGAACTTGCAAATAACCACATTTCAATTATACAAAGTTATGGGTGCACAGTATTGTTTCAATTTAACACAATTTTGGCACATATCTTCTTTGTATGGTGGTTTTGCATCCTCTGTTTGTGTGACCATCAGTTGACTTTCCTCCACGCCTGCACCTTTGGCCCATTCTTCTCCCTGATTATATCTTCTAAATGGGGGTCTCCCCCATTACCTCCATTTCAGGCCCTACCTTCACCACACCCACCTGCCGCTTCCATGCTGGAATGAGCTGTGACTAACCCCCCCAACCCGACCAGCCTCCCAATCTGACTACTTTCCCCGCCTACATAACCCCTGTGCCATACAATCACCTGTCATCTTCTCTAGACCCTTGAAGAGCGCCTTGTACGATGCTGTCTCCTGACTCCAACAACAGACTAAAGGTGGTCAGAAAATGCAGGCAACATAAATAGTCAATGCCTTAATGGCAGTAGGGAAATCCACTGGATACCAGTTATAGCTTATAGTAGTAGCTGTGGTCTCGGCCATTCACCTTGTGGGGGTAATTAAACGATCTGCAAAACATCCAGGAATGCTGCCAAAGAAAGCTAGATCACATTTGCCAAAGATAACTAGGCTACCTTTCAGCCTTCACTGTACAAGAATGCACATCAAAACACACCAAGAGCAAACTACTTTAGGAATCTCAGCCTCCAGTCAATATGTTTCTTTTGTATATGCAAGTGTGTATCTATTTGTCCCATCCCAATTAATTCACTGTAATGGAGAATTAACCTTCTCATTGATCACTTTGTCAATGGACCAGGATTACTGTATTGCTTTGCAAACAGCGTGCCCCGTCTGAACTTTTGAAATCCTCTGCAGTTACCGTCCATCTTGGCTAGAGTTAGGTGTGAAACAGAGAGGTAAACCACTGGATCCCTATTCCATTATCTAACTTCAAATCCATTCACTGATAAATTTAGAAAACATATCTTACGGATCAGAGAAGAAAACAAATACGTGGAAGTGTGTCAGCTCTAAATTCACTTAAATTATATCAATCAACTTGATTTCCATCATAACATTGCAAGTGATCTCCTTTTCATTTGGGAGGATGCATTTCTTTTCCTTTCACATTTCTGTGTGATCGGACTTAAACTGTTGACCATTTTTGTGAAGGTCAGTGACATATCTGTATACTCCGACTAATCGTGGAAGCCTTCTTTATGAGGTTGAGGAAGCATTTTATCCTATACCACTCTTGTCACAAATGCATTACAAGTGGAGATGTCAAGACCAGGAAATGGCCATTGATATGTACTAATGCTGCTGCCAAGTATTAGTGGTGTCCCAATTATTCCCATGATGATCTTCTTTATAAATAGGGTTGATGGAGACGGTAGGTAAATAAAACAATCTACGGTTCCAAGGCTGTGGTTCTTAGCTACGGATGTAGCAAAGTGTTTGTTGTAACTGCTTCTGACATAGGAGTACATCGTTTTCCCCCTTCTGTAATGGCTTGGCAGCCTGAAAAAGGATGGTCTGGAGGGTTGCCCAGAGCTTTACCAGTGGTTATGATTGATTAAAAAAATTCCAGCGATCACCTTTTAGTTTTGCAGAGCTCTCATTTACACCATGTTTTACTTTCAATGCGATTTTAACATAACAATAATAGAAATTTAAAATAAGACATTGCTAACATTAATAATAATGTTAATGTGTGGTATCATAGAATAACAAGTATAAGTATTAAATACTTGAATGGCACTGAATTTATTTATCTCAATGAAAGGTGACAAAAATAAATCACCATGATTCAGATCTGCAAATTTCAGATTGCACAGAGATCCATGCACAGAGATCCATGAAACAAGTGTATTAACCCACTGAGTTATGGAAAGCTTATAGGTGTTCAAGATATTACACCCAAAAGTGAATCTGAATTTTTGCTGCAACACGTTACCAAATCAGTAAGTATGTCTACAGGTTATTTTCTGGAATAGATGAGCTTTTATAACGAATGATTGTCTGGAACTCCTCAAAGGTAGGACCCATACAATTACTCCAACTCATCACTTTCCTTTCTCTTACGCAATATCTTTTAAGAAATTGTAATGATACATGCTCAGCACACAGGTAAAATATTTACAATTGCATTTGCTCAGAAGGGACCAGGTAGACAGTCGCAGCAGCAAGGGTTGGGGGCAATATCAAGGAACGGGGAGAGGGAAAAGACGAGAAAAGGGAGGTCTTGAAAAGCTTCCAGAACTTAAGGAGATCCAGGTCAAGTCTGAGAGGGGCAGGGAGACCATTCCAGAGGGAGGAACCTGCCGAAGAAAGAGATCTACCCCCCCACTCTCTGCTTGGAGAAACATCTGACCTGCAGAGGTTAGAGCTAGAGGACCGAAGGACTCTAGCAGGGAGGTATTTAGTGGGAGATAGTTGGATGCAGCGCAGTCCCAGGCCCCAGAAAGCCTTGTGGATGATGCAGAATCTTAAATTTGATCCTTGCGGCCACCAGGAGCTAGTGGAGAGATTTTAGGGTTGGAGAGATGTGGTCCCTGGGCTTGAAGCCAAGGAAACGTCTTGCACTCCTATTCTGGATTAGTTGAAGAGGGCGGGGGGAGAAGTAAATTGAGGAAGAGGCTGCTGCAGTAGTCCATCCTGGAGAGAACTAGAGCTGTAGAGACATTGAGTTTCTGGGGGAAGGTGAGGAAGGGAGAATGCTTCTGAGGAGGTGAAGCTGAAAGTGAGCCTTCTTGGCAAGGTCAGCAATATGTGGTAAGAAATAGAGAGAGGAGTCGAAGAGGACACCCAGGTTTTTTGCCTCACAAGATGGTGAGGGGAGGGGGCCCAAGGAGGGCGACCAGAGAGTAGGGGGGACGAAAGGGGGGATTTCCAATAAGAAGGATCTCTGTCTTACTGGCGTTAAAACAGAGATCATTGGCAGCACACCATGCCTGAAAAGCAGGCATTTAGGAATGAGAGAGGAGGTAGAGGAGGGAAGCTTAAAGTGGGCAGGCAACAATCTATTTTGTCAGAGGATGTGCGAAAAATCAACCACTTCCGTTCCGCAACTCTGCACTTGCTTTTGAGCGAGTCTAGGCCGGAATCATACCACATTTTGCACTTGTCTGCAATCTTCTAGCAGATCCTCAAGGCAGGGGACACGATGTCAGGGGTAAGGATGTCAGGGGTGGTGGAGATGAAGTGGTGAAGGTTAGCAGGAGCTGAGTCAGAGTGAGAATCAATACAGGGGTGGAGAGGGGAATAAAAGAGGTGGCAAAAGCAGCAACTGACGCTTGCTTCATCAGTCGGATGACAGAGAAGGAGGCTGGCAATGTGGGTAGAGGCTTAGCCGAGGGCCCAGGAGCTCCAGATGAGAGGAGAGAGTGATCAAACCAAGAGAGAGGTGTACAGAGAGGGTTGGAGAGAGAGGTCAGATGAGATGCGCGCTTCCAGAGTTTGCCCAGTGGAGTGAGTTGGGTCCGAGGTAAGACTGGTGAGAGAGAAAGAGTCACAGAGGTTGCAAAAGAGTAGGTTAGCGTCAGGAGAGTCAAGGTGAATATTGAAGTCTCTGAGGAGGAGAAGTTTAGCGGTATAAGTCAGGTGAGAAGAGGTGAGGTCGGCCCACTCTGAAAGGAAGAGGGAGACCGGCCCAGTGGTCCTGTTGATGGTAGCGAAAGTGATTGACAGGGTAGGAGAGATGCAAAGTTTTCAGGCAAGACATTCAAAGGAGGAGTAGGATTGAATAGGTTTGATAGAGGCAGGGATCCATTCTGGGACAACAAGGGCCACTCCATCTCCAGGCGGGTCAGGCCTGGACCTGGAGTGAATCTTGCAGCCCTCAGGAAGAAGAGCATCAAAATCAGTGACAGGGCTGGCATTGAACTACGTATAGGTGAAAGCGAGGATGTCACGGTCAAAGTCTTCAAGGAGGTGACAAATGTCAGAGGAGTGCTCGACAGACGAGCAAGAACTGGGGGTAGCTAAGTAAAGCTGGTTGCCCCTTTTAAAGATTTTCCACTGAGGGGTACAGGGACGAGGTACCACCGCTGCAGGGGGCAAGAAGGCAGGGGGTGGAAGAAGTAGGAGTGTCAGGAGAATTGAGGAAGATAATGAGGGATACAAGATGCCTGTCAAGAAGGAGGAGATTGGACTGAGGGCCCTGGGCCATGATAGTGCCATTGGAGTGGACATTGATGATGTACCAGGATGATGAGAAGTATGCCAAGAGCACTTCCCATCTGATACCACCATTAATGGGTGGAGAACAGAAAGGACAGAGACCATATGGTTAGTCCAGAAGTTTGGCGAGGCAAAGACAAAGAGAATATCAGTAATAGTGTTCCTGGAGGAAGCACGGACAAAGGTGTCAGTAATGGACAGACCTGGGTTAGAGACCAAGAGACACTTCTTAATGATTTCCCTTCCAGGCTTTTGAAAGAGAAAGATGATAGGTAATAGAGTAGCAGTTAGAATAGATAGAAGAGATGGAGAGCACCATAGGGGATACGAGGGACAAAAAGGATGCCTAGGGGACGGAGAGAAAGAGAGGGCTGCATAGTTTATGAAGGAACTCACCAGGCAGCTTAGCAGCCAAGCAGGCACAGATGAAGCAGGGACTTTAAACAAGGTTTAACAAGGGCACCATATTCTAAAATACCTAGAATTTGAGTTCCAAAAGGCAGGGAAATTCCAGAATCAAGAAGCTTCGGCAGTGCCATCGTCAGATCACTGGTCCAAGCGTCTGTGTCACCACTGCTAGAACTAATCACCAACCCTTGGAGTATTATGAGCTCCTCAGAAGGGCTAAAGGATATCCAAGTGTCCCGCTTCTCGTATCATGCAAGTTCACAGTTCCCGGATGGTTTAAGGAATATATGTGTGTGACACACCATCAGAGTCCTTAAAGGCAGCTCACTGATCCATAGCACGGACACATGACTCAGTCCTTGAACCTCTTCATTCAACCCTGCTCCGAGCTTCCTTTATTATGGAGTGCTACTAAAATGTAATGCAGGCAGTCAGGTAGGTACAGTATGTAAGGCACCTCCGTGACCAGCATCAGCCTCCGGTGCTCATAGCATGAAGCGGTATGAGAACCCCACAGCTGCAGGATGGTTACTCCCCTGCAGACCCGCTCCTCTCCCCCATCACTCACCCTCCAAACGGTCCTCAGTGCAGCCGGCGCACACTCCTCTCAGGTCACACAAGGCAGCCTGTTGCAAGAAGGGGCCACACAAACCCGGCATTCAAATTACAGCTCCCACCAATGCGGAGTGCGTCTAAGAGCTAATGCTGGCTGTCGATGAAGTAAAGTAGTTTGAGCACAAGGATGAGCACGGATTGGCAAAGCCAACAGTTTTGGCTTTTGAATTGGCAGTGGGCTGGCATTTTCCAAGACTGCCATGAAGGCACTGGAAGACCATAACATGGTACAGTGCCTGGCAAATGCATATCTAATACGTGTACACAACCCAAAACCGTTGGCTTTGTCAATGTGTGTTTTTAACAGGACTTCAGTACAAGGAACAGATGTAAATCAAGTGGTTTATGGCACACTTGGTTAAGACGTGTATGTATCACACAAGTAGCACATTTGCAACCTCAATGAATCCATTAACCTGTAATGGGGCAGATAATTATGAAGGTATTACCTACTGCCCCATCTCAGATGACTAAGCAAGTACCAATTCCTGCCCCTACCCCTCACCATTACCATACAGGTGAGAAGTGATGCCAGCTGAGGCAGCCCTACCATGAATCGAGGAGTGAGAGACATGACAAACTAAGGCATGTTCCAAGAAACAATACTTTAAATAGTCAATGTACACGCCTCTGCCATAAAGAATTAGTTAGATTGCGCGACACTAGTAGGATAGCAGAAAGCACAAATAGTGTGCTGTATATAGCATAGAAGGCAGGAGGATTCTGGGATACCAAGAGAGGGACACACTACACTGATAGGGCAGATGAACCTTTAGGCAGGGAAACCAACGTATAGCAGATGCACAAGGCGAATTTAACATTCAAGCAAGACTTGACTGTTGTAATGACCTCCTTGCTTGAACTTCAAAACTAAACATGGATAGATTATAAGTAATCCAAAACAATGCTCTCCGTGCAGCCTTGAACATCACCAAAAGCAACCATATTTCAGCCATGAGAAACAAAGTGCACTGGCTACCCATTCGTTAAAGGATCATCTTTAAAACATTATCCATCACTCACAAATACCCATCCAACACTACCCCCAATACCTACACCGGAAGATTAAAAGATCCACGTCAACCAGACCAGTAAAATCAACCCATGCATACCGCCTATCAATACCAAGAGTGCAAAGGCTAAAAGGAAGAGGGTCGAGATTCCCCTCAGTGGCAGCCAAACATTTGAAATCCCTCCCTCCAGAATTCTGAGCAGAAACTGCCTACTGGCCCTTCCAGAAGGCCCTAAAACTTGGCTTTTCGCCTAATGTGACCCTATTGATCACTAGTCTCAAATCACAGACAAGTAGACACCTTCATGCCTCAGCATCTGGGGAAGTCTATATGTTGATGGCTGCATGTCCCACTATCATCTCTTTCTGCTAATTAAGTAACTGGTTGCAACAGCGCCCTGATGCCCTTGGGCTTGGGTGCTTTACAAATGTAAAAAAAAATATTAAAGAAAATAAACATAAACATAAACAGACACAAATATAGGTCTCTAATATGGAGGTGAGGAGTGCAGAGGTACAGCCATTTTCCTAGCACAGAGGCCACAGCAGCCCTAGGAGTTAGCAAGGCCTCAGACAAGATGCTGAATTCATTAGAAGCTTTGAAGCTGCCCCAACAGTAGTTTGTAGCAAGCACCAAGGTCAGATGCACAGAAGGGAGTAACGGACGAGATAACAGTTCCCAGGATGAGAAGCAGTAGACTCCCAAATTAAATTATAATAAGAGCACAAACAGCCATTGATGTCCAGCTCCAAGAGACTAGCATGCCAAGAGACTTTATGGTGGATAGACAAAGTGTGTCTCCAATGGCCACAAAGAGTACAACATGCACAATGGAATTAGCTAAAAGTCTAGTAAATAGGAAGAAATTAATTCTCCAACACGGTCCCCTTACACGTGATCAAGACATGAAGAACACTGATTATTCATTATGAGCTAAGTGCACATAAGACACCTGATGAACTCCCTAGCGCGCACACACACACACAGACACGAGAAGATACACAGGGCCAAATACAAAAGAACAGATAGGCATCATGGCCTAGGAATGATGGGGAGTATGTTTAATTGGAATTGTGCAGACCATCAACCTCTCTCTCCCCCTACCCTATGTGTCTCTCATATTTTGATGTCTCGTCAAAGTGTTAAAAGTTGGAGAATATAGTGCCAAAAAATAGAAATCCCTCTTGCCACATCGGCCATGATGAATAATGGCAGCCAATTAGTGGCCAGAGTAAAGATGTAGTGAGAATATTATCTATGATGGGCTGGGCTCACGAGGAGCCATCAGATATGTATTAACCAATGAGGAAACTAACACTCATATATTCCATATACATCTCAAGATATTAACCAATTCCAACCACCTGTACATTTTGTAACTGATATCATATTATGACGTCATTGTTTACGTAGTTTTAGTAAACAATCTGCTCACACTTATTGTAATTTTGAGAGTTGCTTGTATGCTGTCTGGCCCGAGATTCTGTGATTTGAATAAAGCTGGGTTTTGTCTTGCATTTTGAGTACTCGATTATTGAGTATTGATTTTACTAAGTTTGGTAAAGTGGCCCATTCTCTACAAATTCTCATCAAACCTCTTTGAAATGGCACTGCCAAGTGAATGTTCGACAATACTGCTTGGCAGAGCTAGCTCAAAGAGATACCAGAAGGATGTGTTATGTGTGAGGTGGTGTGGGAAATTGGAGGGAATGACGATATGGATTAGCAGGGCCATAGGCTTTCAATGGGTGGGTAGATCGCCAAGCAATATCCACCAGCTGTGTGCTCCTCTCACATTTCATCTCCCTCTTAGCTGTACCCCAGTTCAATAGTTTTGGCTTCTATATGGCTTTTATGCTCCACCTGGTAGCCAAAACTAAACATTTTCGGTGCCCATCAAACGTCTTTAACTTGTCTCAGCATGATTCTCCCAAAGTATACATTTGTCCAACAGACTTCACATGTGTCGCAAGCTCACACCATTGATCTGTGTGCAACTTTCAGATCATGATGACAAATTATGTACTGGCTGACATAGTCCTTCCTTCTTTCCAGTAGACCTGGGAGAGCCTGGGAATTTATGGGTAGGACCGAGACAGGGCCAAGCCCGGGGGTCTGGCCTGGCTCTTACAGCCAAGCACTAGCCGAGTCTGTGAAACAGCTGCATGGAACAGGAGAGAGGCCTGTGTTGGGGATGGGGGCAAGAAAAGGGGGTAAAGGGGTTGACGAGGCAACAACAAGGGCTAAAGGGACAAGAAACAGGGTGGACGCGGACCTGGACAAGAAAAGGGGCCAAGAACATGGGATAGGGGCAAGAAACAGGAGCTAAAAGGGACTGTGGGTCAGAAAAGGGGCAACATTGGGTGAGGGGCAACAAAGGGGCTAAAGTGTACCGGGGCAACAAATGGGGCTAAGTAGGTAGGGGAAACAAACGGGGCTAAACGGGACTGGGGCAGGGACTGGGGCTAAATCGGTGGGAGAAACAAACGTGGCTAAACAAGAGTTGGGGCAACAAAAGAGGCTAAAGAATTGGGGGGCAACACAAGGGCCTAGATGGACTGGGCAGCGGCAATAAAATGGGCTAAACTGGATTGGAGGTAAAAATTAGGCTAAAGGGGAGAGGGGACAGCAAAACAGGACTGGCGCAAAAGGGGATTAAAGCACTGAGTGAAAGAAGGATAGTGCCAGTGTGATTGTTGGGGAAAGTAGGGGTAGGGACTACTCTGATGAATTGGGGAAGGCATGCTGGAGGCGGGTCTGGGACAAGAGAATGATGATGCTCAGGCGGGCGGGGGCGGGAACAAGGCCAGTATTTTTTTATTTTTTTGAATAGGGAGGGGAAGGGCAGGGCCATTGGAAATGGGAAGGCCAGAGGAGCACAAAAGAGGTGGTAAGTAGTGCTTACCACCTCTTTTGTGCTCACCTTCAAATTCACCGGGCCCACCGGTCACTGTAGCCCTTGCAACAGGAAGAGCCCCTGTCCTGGTACAGGCTTTTTTTTTTTTAAAACCTTCCAGTTGGTGAGAGGGTTTGCCAGTAGGGCTCTTGGCTGGCCCCTGATTTGGACAGGCACTGACCAAGGAAGAGGGTCAGACAAGAGCCCCAGCCTTGACCCGGGCAGGACCGACCCCTACCTGACCCGCCCAGCTCTACTTTACAGGCCATTAAATCAAGAATCTTTGGGTTGGGTATAAACATCATCTATCAATGTAGTGTTTAAAAGAGGAACAATTGATCCGGAGCTCTATTCAAAAAGACATTTATTCAAAATGAAACAGTCTTACGTCAGACGACAGACGACAGCTAATTCAGAGTGTTTCTTGCAACAGAGTACAGCTCTGAGTGGTCACTAAAAGGAACTGAGCCCTGCAGCAGCTGGCAAAACACTTAAAGTCAAAGTGCATTAGTGGCTCAAAAATATGGTATTTTTGTCTCCCAATATGGTATTACTTTGGACTATTTTCAGAATAATGATGACAGGGAACGTTTTGATATGTCTCCATCAGTTAAAAAGACCATTTATAAAAAATGTTTTAAAAACGCCAGATTTCGGTAGGGTGATGCGCTTGGACATGTGACTTTTATGGGAACGTAAAATAGCCACGCTTCAGACAGTGTAAACTGAATGGGCACAGGCAGCTGACGGTCCCGTAAAAAAAGTGAAAAAAGTTCTCGTAATGGAATTACCGCCACTTTTACTGCACTTCCAAATTTTTCGGTTTCATTAACGAAATTTTGTAAAATCCACCTGGTTTTGTGTGGAAGAAATTGCCTCGCAAAAAAACATTACCACGTGCGATATCGCCACATGTGGTAATTATTCTGTGCGGTAATATATTTCCACAACGGAGTAAAATGGGACTCTGAAATGGGGACTAATGGAAGCATTTGTGTTATTTTGTATAATGCGGAGCTTTCAAGTTACTGCATGCTTACCACATGTGGTAATGGAATTTCCATTTGGAAGTATTTCCATAGGTAATAACGCCAAACACTTTCTGAGGCAAATAAGATCTTAAACAACTGATGCCGTGAAAACGTGTGGAAAAAGAAGCTCCTAACACCAGGGTATATGCACCGCCAGCCTGCGTTAAGAGTTGTTGCTGTTGTTCCTTTTATGCGGTGTGTTATTATGTAAAAGGTTCACAGTGAAGCACTGATAGACCGAGATTAGAAAGCTGTTGCTAAATTCCAATACTGCCTTTCCACCTTCATTAAAGGAACCTCACCTTCACCCACAACTCTTTCATCTCCCCACCACTTCACACTACTTATGGTTCAAGGTGCATCCGCAGAGCTAGTCCCTCCCACCCCAGAGGTGGGCTTAACATATATTTTCTTTCTGAACTCTTTGATGTTTTGTACGAAAAGTCTGCTGAAGAGAAACAAGCTCATTCTTTTCTCTCCGAGGTGAATTTGCCATTTGCAGTTTCAATTACATGGTTCTGTATTGAAATCTTCCAATTCAGAACTGCTGACCACGTGCACGGTTTGTCAATTTAACGCAAGGCATTATTTGTTTATTTTTTTTTATCTCTTCTGCAAACACTATTTTCCCTTTTGGACCGCTGCCAAGAGACAATAAAGGTAGCATTATTTCAATAGTAGGAAACGTGTTTGCAGGGATGTAATTAGGTTTTTGAAAGGCTGCATGCAGGAAGCTCTGCAAAGCCATTCATGATAATGGATAAAGGAAAGATAATGACTTAAGTGCATAAACTTTGCCAGGGAAATGGTTTTGCCTCACCATCTTTTTTTTGATAAATGTACAGCTCCTGGTATTTCCACGTCCCAGTTGTAAAGGCAGTTATTGTTTATATAAACCAGTGTGAATGCCCACTGCTCAACCCACGCAATGAATGGAAAGAAATATGTCCTTCTCTGCTAGGTTATGTTACTGTACTATTGTGCTGCGCCAGATCGCCACTGTAGTAGTTTCAAAGTACCAATCCTTGTCCATGGCAAATGTTGCTCCCGTCTGAGGAAGCCGGGCATTGGTCTGCTGGGATGGATAGAGGGTGCAATAAAACGGAGGGATTATGTGTAATAAGGATTTAGGGCCTCATTACAAGTTGGGTGGTATTCAGGTGCCAAAATAATGCCCAACTGAATTACCGTTACCACCACTTAGTCCGGCGGAATTACCGTTGGATTACAATTTGCGGTGGCAGAGTTAATCCCGATCTTTATAGAGTCCAATCGTCTCTATGGGGCATTTTTGGCAGAATTACCAAAATCCTCCACTCCGGGCCATACTTTTAGTATGGTAGTGCGAGGAAAGTGGCGGTAATTGCGTTATCGTCAATTTCTTCCCACACCGCCATACTTCTAACGAGTCCCTTACTGTTTATATTATGCTATTAGGATTTGCACTATGCAGTGCTGCCACTTGCATGGTCGCCAGATGCTCTGGGGGATCTGGAAGACAGTGGTGGGGGGAGGTTTGGTTAGTGGCAAGCAAGAGACTGAACCTATCAAGGCTACAAGCAGCATGATGCACTTTTTCTTTTTTCAGCCTGTTCCCACAAATATTGAAGACAGACTTTCGGGTTCTGGATATTTTCCATAATCTAATCTTTTCAGCTGCACAATGCGCAAGAAAAGTGCATAACTGGTTCATTGGGGAAGAACAAGCATACCGTATTCTCAGACTGAATTGCCTGTGTATACAAAACAGAGAGCAGTTAAAAGTAGATTCTAAATATTAAAACACGTTAGCCCGATGAAGGCCGCTCTGAAATAAACAAGATGGCAGAAACATGTAAATATTCTTTTTTAATTTAAGGGCTTAAAAAATGTGGCAGACCTTTAGGAAAAAAGCTGGGATTTTTTGGCTGTTTATACACCTCAGTTCACAAGGCCTTTTTTTAAGGTTACGTTGACGGTGTAATTTTTTACCTGACCAGAATGTAAACACCTCTGAAAATGTAAAGCGGACCCGAACCATTCACTACTTTCACAATACAAAGGTCTACATGACTGCAATGCTTTCGACCTCTAAATCAGAAAATGTAAAGCAATTGTTATGGTATGTAATGGTATGGTAGGGTATGCATGGTATAGTACGTTACAGTATAGCATGTATGTATAGTATGGTAAGGTATGGTATGGTATAGTATTTAAGGTATGGTATGTTAATTAGCTGCAAACTAATATGTAAACTCAGCTTTATCAGCAAATTCTCTTGAGACCTTTTGAGAGAAAGGACAATTCTATGGACCATAAAGAGAAAAGTCTTGAGCTTCTTTTTGAAATCTGAAAGTGAGGAAGAGAGCTTGAGGTGCAAGGGATTTAAGTTGCACCTGGCAGGGGCGATGACATCAAAACTGGTTTTCCCAGACTTGGCCAGCTGAAATCTAGGCTGACTGAGCCCAGCCTGTTCTGATGACCTAAGAGGTTGTACCGGAACGTAAAGGTGAATGCGCTCAATAAGATAACTGGGAGCTTGATCATTCAAACACTTAAAGGTAAGTGTAAATATCTTGAAAGAGATCCGGTGCTCGATGGGTAGCCAGTGCAGTTTTTCTCTGGCTTTGGTAATAGACTGACGTCTTGGAAAACCCAGAACTGCCCTGACCGCACCATTTTGTGTAATCTGAACGGAAGCCAGGTTGGATTGAGCGGTGCCTGCTAGAAGACTGTTACAATGATCTAGCCTCGAATTGACCGGGGCCGAGGCTAGAATGTACATATTGTTGATGGACAAAAAGGGACGCAGAGACCCAACTTGCTTATTAATCCAGCCACAAGAGGCACGAGTCTTAGCCACATGAGGTCTCATGGTGAGTTCTGCATCAATGGTGACCCCAAGCTTTTTAACAGTCTGGACCACAGGAATGGAGACGTTAGAGATAGAAAAGGCTGCATAATCGGGGGAGAGCGATTTTAACATATGGCCAAAGTAGCAATAATAATCTCTGTTTTATCGATGTTTAATGCCATGAAATTCTGGGTTATCCAAGAATGAATGAGGGTGTAAATGTCATTAAAAGCATCAGAATCGACAGAATATACACCCGAAAATTCAAGGATGACCCGGGTGTCATCAGCATAATTAGTATACAAGACACCCAGGTCATCAAGCAGCAAGAGGAAAGGAAGAATATAAATGTTGAAAAGAGTTGGCGACAGTGAAGAACCATGAGGAACATCTTGTGTTAGACGAGAAGGAGAGGAAGAAGCATTGTGAATAACCACACAAGCATTGCGAGGGCCCAGAAAGGAGACCAGCCATTGAGTGGTTAAGTCAGTGTAGCCAACAAGAGATTGAAGCCTGGCTGCCAGTAACTCATAGTCGACCGAATCGAAAGCGGCTGAAAGATCCAGCAACATGAGTAGTGGCCGCCAGGTTGGACTTTAAATCAAGCATGGCTGTCTCAGTGCCCTGTCGAGCACGGTAGCCTGATTGGCGAGGCCAAAGGATGGAATTCTCCTCAATGAATCTTTGTAATTGGAGATATGCCACCCGATCCATCACCTTAAGCAGGAATGGAACGTTTGTGATCGGACGGTAATGTTTAGGCAAAAGCGGGTCGAGATTATCCTTCTTGAGGAGAGATGTAATCCATGCCTCTTTGAGGTCAGTTGGTACCGACCCTCAAAAAAAGACCGATTGACCAGTTTGGTCACCCATGGGCCAATAGAATCGAGACCCTTCACTAGCATCCTAGGGGGACAAACATCACCCTTGCATGTAGTTGGCTTCATGTCAAGAATATTCTTGGTTACTTCGGCCACTATGTAGGGGGTGAAATAAAAAGACAACTTGGGGGCGAGAGACTCTGGACTGACGTCCTGCAGACCAGAAGCCAGAGATGGAACTGCTAATGAAGTCAAGTTAGCATTAGATTGTTGAAAAGGAGAAACAATGTCAGGAGGACAGGGCACCTGTGAGGGAGCTACAATCAAAGCAGCCTTTGTGACATTAATCAGACATTAAAACAGATAAATGCATTGTGCTTAGCTGACATTACTATAGAAACCATGATCCCTGCCCTTTGGATACTAAATTCGTATGCTTTTCAAAAGCATGGAAGCATTCTAGGCATACAGCCTCATCACAAGTTGGGTGGCATCCCAGCGGTAAATCCGACGGGATACTGCCCAACGCAATTAGCATTACCACAACTTGGTCCGGCTCTATTAGCGCTGGATCCCGAGTTGCGGCAAGGCTGTAAATCCCCATTTTTATCAGAGTCCATAGGAATCTAAGGGGCATTTTCAGCGCATTTACCACAGCGCAACACCGAAAATGGGCGGAAAGACCAAAATGGATTCACTAAATGTGGAAGCAAAAGGCGCATGAGCCCAGGGTCCACCCGGATGTACAGGCTTTTCAACACAGCATGTGGTGAATAAGGATAATCTGCCAGGGATAGACTGGCACACTGGAGTGGTAAAAGTCAGTCTCTTTGTGCCAGATTCTCTGACGCATAGAGATTGAGCCCCACAAGCGAGATTCATTGGGTGGGGGTAATTGCAATACAAATTGTTTACCAGTTTAGTCATTCTTAAAGCAAGCAAATCACATATGTGGTTCTGTACAGGATATCGTTTGGTGAAATAATCTGAAGACCTTACTCATAAGAACCCCCAATTTAGCGCACGCACGAAACCCTCTGCTTTACTTTAAAGTTTCCCCATGGATTTTGCTGAGGTCTCTTTGCAATGTGCTTCATTCGGAAGGCAATCTTTTCCATGCTATCCCACTTTTCCTTTCATCGGCTGCTGGCTCCCAGTGTCCAAGACTTGCAGATTGGCCTGGAGCACACACTTTTCAGCATGAGACAGCATTCCTTCCACAGTCGGGAGCCGATTACCAGGATATTCCTTTCTGGAAAGATGGGAAATGCTGTGATGTAAATGAAAAATCTGTCCCCTGCGATAAAGAAATCCATTTTTCATAGGGCGTCCTTGAGAGGCCAATCGAGATTAGGTGTGGCATGCGATGCAACATGAAGAAATATAATCCCTTTATTAAAAATAAGGCCTTTCTCAGTGCCCACGAATACAGAAGTGGATTTTTTAAAATAATTTTAGATACATTTTGCACTGTTTTTCCTCCTTCTAGTGACTCCTTTATACAAGGTGCCTTCAGAATGTTTCACTGCACTATTGTGCATAAGCCCAGGCAGCCAATCAGATGTTGAATAGTTTTCAGCTACCGAGAAATGTGATGTAAGGTGACATCAGATTTCCAGCATATGTAAATTGCATGTTTGACCCTATGAAACGTGCATCCTTTAAGGATTCTGATGCACAAACACAGCAGGCTGACAAAAGGTGCACTACTATTTAGGGCAAAGCACTTCAGCTCACTATAACATCATAATAATGGTTATTTTATAACAGGCTTAATAGCAGGGACTAGTTTCAAAGGGCGAGACCAGGATTCGAACCTGTGTTGCTATGAGTTGTCTTGCTTCCAACAGACAAATGCTGCTCCTGAGCTATGCCCCAACCCTTTTCTGTTTAGATGTTTTGGACTACAATTCAAATCAGTCTTTGCCAGAACAGTCAATGGTGGAGGGTGATGGAAGTCATATGCCATAACAGTTGGAGATCTGCAGTTTGCAGCGCCCCCCCATCCCCCAAGACCCTCCACCCCCACTCCGCCCCACTATGTAATAATCTACACAATGGAAGCAATAAAACGCTCTGAATTGTCCCATGTTCCTACCTGCTCCAGTGTGTTACTCGGAAAAACTGATATCCGTTGAGGGCAAGCTGTATTATGTCACAGGTTCTATGACATGAATTAAAATTAAATAACAGAGCTTTTGTATCACTAGAGTAGAGGGCTGGGATTCGAACCACTGACGTTTGGAGTTGCCTTTGCGTACAAGACCAACACTTGCCAGATAAACTATCTTCCCAATGCTGGATGCAGGGGCATTGAAAGCCATTGACTACCAGGGTAGATCATCCCAGACGGAGATCCAGGGCAACTTCTAGGCACGGGTCTGGAATACAAATGGGGGTGAAAAGATTTTGAAAGGCCAAGCATTTAAACATGTGGACTTATTAAAAAAAAAGTGGTACATGGTCGACAAGGAATGGGAAATGACACATAGGGCAATACCGAAAATCAGAACCTAAGCAAACTCTGAAGTTGAGGAAAATGCAAAGCAGAAGTGAAAGGATCGGAAATTGATCAAGCTGAGAGTGCAGGGATGTCAACAATTCCCAAGAGTGGTTAGATGTCTAGGCCAAAAGGGACAGAAAGTCCATTCATCACGTGTCACCCCAGGCCTTTCTGAGCTGGGCCTCTGCTGGTTTATCAGGGAACAAAGTGACTGAGGAACCCCCCCCCCCTGCAGAATTAGGCACATGTTGGCGGGCAAGCGGCAACACAAATGTTTGCTCTGATATTTCCAGCTCCCCTTCTGGTGCTGCAGAGTCCGGCTTCTACTTCAGGTGCCAGAGGGAATTTGGCCTCCACTCTCATCTGACACAACTGGCATGCCAGAAACAAAGATCTTTGTAAGCTCCTGAGGCATGGTGTTCACCCTTTGCCAGCCGTGCCGCCTGCATACCCCAACAAAAATGATCCCTGCGCTCCTCATGACAAATAGCCAATCCCTGAGTGGTATGACGCAACCTCTATAGATGTGGCCACATTGCAGCCTCAATTTAACAATGGAGCCAAGGTCAATCATTAATCAAGCCAACTGATACCGGGACCACGTGACCATAACACTGCTAACGGGAGTTGCATTTATTTCCATTTTAGAGCAGTGACTGACTTTATTGATCCATTTTTTCTCGGATGGTAAAGGCTACACGTCTTTACAGAGAGCAGCAACTATGCAGGCCTACCACCTAAAAAAAAACGATCCCTGGCTAGAAACGCAGATCCAATTTGAGAAAATAAGAAACAGCCCCTACGCTTGGCCCTGTTTTGCCAGCTGGCTAGTGCAGCGCCGTTGAACCAGAAAGAAAGCTGCAACTGCCGATGACATATGAGGAGCAGAAGCGGCGCAAGCAAGGCAAGCAACCACGCAGGCACGCGCGGAATCTGGAAAGCTCCATGGTTGTTTGGGAACCTGGAGTTCCAGGTGTGCTACGTCTGACAGAACAGAGCCCAGGAAAGACTCTCAGTTTCTTTACTCTCCCGCTCTTGGGGGCGGCATTCAAATGCCCATATGCGATGCCACATGTTGTGGTGGTATATGTGGTCCAGGAAAGAAGAAACGGGCAGTGTTTGGGTTGGCAATGGGCACGCAATGGCCTGACTTCCATATGCTGCTCAAAAAAACCTTAAAACTTAGTTCAGCTGTACTTCCTTAATGCGTTTAATTTGTAAAGCAATTGCAAAGTGGGACATACAACTGCAATGCAATCAACTGTGTCAATTCTGCCTTTCTTTCTGCGTGCATCAGCTGGCAACAAGAAGGCATCCTCCTCCCGTTACGTAATGGTGATCAGGCATGATGTGTGTTCTTTCTGATTGGTTAGAAAAAGAATGAAAACCACCAGGTTCAGGGGTCAAGTCCTAAAAAAACAAGTGGGGGCCTCATTAACATACCAATTGGCACCAGAAATTATCATATCAAGGTGTCCTCTGAAAAAAGTGAGGTGACTCCTGAAAAAGTGGGGGACTCTGTCCACTCGGGTGCAGCCTCGACTTGAGCCCTGAGGCTTACTTTCACCACGGTCTGCTTTCTATCAAGTAAGTTTGAGGATGGGAGTTAGTGCGTTTGCCTGCATAGGGCACAAATCAAAGTCAATCCCCTTGTCCGTTGGAATGTTGTTGGTGTGTGAGCTCCGGAGCTTGAAGAACACCACATAAGTCTTATGCTGATATAATCCGGTTGAAGGAGGGCACCTTAGGAGGGCCAGAATGCTTCTTAGGCTCCATGCACGTAGGTGTCCACCGTCCCGGTCTCTAGCGCAGGGTTTGCTCACCTCTCGCGGCTCTGCTTACTGCCGCGTTCACAGACAGACCCCCGCAGTGTCTGTCCCAGCCGCACATGGGGGGGGGGGCATTGTCCTCGGTCATGGAGACCATGGCCCTTGCGGCATATGCCACGGTCTCGTTGGACGTTGCCCTGCCGACTGCAGGACGCTCAGAGAGCGCCTGCAGCCGCTAGCGGGCAACGTACGACATCATGTGACACATTGCCGCAGCAACCTGTATAAAATGAACCAGGACGCTACACACGCCGCTTCTCAGCTGTGTCCGTCGGCCAGTTAGTGCGGCATTCTGTTTTTGCTCATTCTTGTTTGCTCTTTGGATTTCCTGGTGTTTATTGATCTCGTGGCTCCGTTTTGCTGGACTGTTTTTGGATCACCCTTGGATTGATTGCTTCTGGAATTTTTCAGTGCTCGACCTCGGACTGTTTACGGACTGCTACTGGATTGCCCTTTTTGTACCTCGTGTTTTCTTTGGCATTTTCCTGCACAACTCCTCGCTACAGGAACACCTTTTCTTGGATCATCACGCCTAGACCTCTGTTAGGGCTGCCTTGCACTGTACCCTTCCTGGGCTTTCACAGGTCACTGGAACTTTATCCCTTTCTGCAGCGCCTAGGGTGGGGAAGCACCTCCAGTCCTTCTGGAGAAAGATATCCTTCCCCGCTTCCACACTTATCCCAGGTCTCCTCTAGGTAGGTCACAGCTTGATTATCCGCTTGTGTTCCATTCCCTTCTGTATTGTGCCTTACCTGTTCTGTTTTCCCTTTCAGCCACCGGGAGTCGCAGCGCTGCCGTTCCAGTTTCCTGCAGCCTCAATGAACAGCAGTAAGTACTCTCTCTCTCACTGGCTGGTACTTGGGGACGGAGGTTTTTTCTATCCACATGATAAGCATGATTCTTGACAGACTGAGAAGCCGTACTTGTGGTGTGGATAATGGACGCTGCCGCGGGGGATCCAGTGGCTGCTCTAGTGCAGACTATTGCGGTGTTAAGAGCAGACATGTCTGTGGCTACCACCGCAATACATCAGCATCTGGATCTCATACAAAGCAAACGCCATGCCCTTCCAGCTGACACTGAGTTTGGCGACGCACCTGCGCAACCAACCGTGTCTGGTGTTGCTCAACCCCAGAACCCTGTATACATCCCTACCCCTTTTCCCTTGGCCGCCCCAGAAAAGTTCCAGGGAGACCCCAGAACATTTTGTACCTTTCTCAACCAATGCAAATTGCACGTTTTGTGTCGGCCACAGGCATTCCCAAATTCCACAACCAAAGCTGCATTCACCCTCACACTTAAGTGGGATAGCTGCTGCCTGGGCCAATCCCCTTCTGGAAGGCAACAGTCCTGTTCTGTATGACTTTGACCAGCTAGTGGCTGAAATTACCTGGGTATTCGGCACACCCTACAAAGCACAAACCCGGGACCTTGAACTCCTAGATCTGGTACAGGGAAAGAGTAGCCTCATTGAATATATTACCAGGTTTAACCAGTTATCTGTCGAGACAGCCTGGCCCAAAAACAAGAAGGCTGTGGTTTTCTATAGAGGCCTAAGTGACCCGATGAAGGATGCCCTTGCCGTAGTCCCCACACTGCCTGTGGTGTTCCCAGAGCTAGTGGGTTTAGCGTTACAGGTCGACGCCCGCAGGATCGAACGAAAGACTGAGGCCAACAAAGCGCCATTCCTTCCATTCTCAGCTCATTCCTCCTCAGCTGAGGCATCAGGGGAATCCATGCAGATAGGGAGGATTCGCAGTCCTCTCACTCCCACTGAGAGGGAACAATGCTGTTTGTCCAATGCCTGTTTTTATTGTGGTCTAAATGGTCACTTTGTGAAGTAATGCCCCAAACGCCCTAGGAAACCTGTGGATTTTCAAAAGGCTCATCCCTAGATGAGGGGGCGCAGATGAGCCCAACTACAACATCTCCGATGCCTGAGCTTGCTGCTTCTCCCACTGCTCTGATGGCCTTACACATTTGTCTTGTCCCCCGATGGCACCAAGCACACAGTGCGTTTGGTTTTGGACTCCGGTGCCACCAGAAACTACATTGATATTGCCCTAGCCACTTCCCTGAACCTACCTCTACTGAACAAGAGTAAACCCGAAACGGTACAGGCCGTGGACGGTTCTTTGCTCATATCCGGTCCCATTAAACAACAAACCACACCTCTTATGCTGACATCAACCAAGAAACAGTGTCATTTGCCTTAAACACAACCCCCCAGTTTGGCATTATCTTAAGCATCCCCTGGTAGCGGGAACACAACCCTTTCATCGATTGGTCTCAGGGGCGCATCTCTTTTGAGTCCCCATATTGTCAGGAACATTGCTTGAAATTAAGTGGCGGTTTTCGTTCTCCCTGTCAAGCCTTAGTTGCTATTGCACATCACGACCAGAGTGACATTACAGAAACACCAATTCCGTCTTTTGCCCACACAATAGGTGCCATCATTCCCAATATTCCCACAGAATATCAATGGTTCGCCAGTGTCTTTGATAAGTGGTGTGCCGAGCACCTTCCCCCTCACCATTCCTTTGACTGCCCCATTGAGTTGGTTCCGGGGGCGGAAATACCTTGTGGGCGCATATACTCCTTGTTGTCATCAGAAGAATAGGCTCTGAAAGACTACATAACCCAGTCTCTTAGGTTGGGCCACATCAAACCCTCCCAGTCACCCAATGCCAGTTCTATTTTTTTGTCCCTAAGTTTGTGGGAGACCTCCGTTCCTGTGTGGACTACAGGCGGCTAAACAAGATCACCGTAAAAGATAGATATCCTATCCCACTGATTTCTCCTCTGTTCGAGCAGGTAGGCCGGGCCACAATTTTCACCAAATTAGACCTTGGGCAGCCTACACTCTCGTTCTGATCAGAAGTGGTGACGAGTGGAAACGGCTTTCTGTACCCGACATGGCCTCTTTAAATATACCGTGATGCCGTTTGGCTTATGCAATGCTCCCACCACTTTCCACCGATTCATGAACAGCATCTCGAAACCTGAGAAATGTTTGTTTCATGTGACCCAAGTAGACTTCCTGGGCTTGCATATATCACCACACGGTCTTTCAATTAACTCTGCCAAGGTTAAAGCAGTTCTGGATTGGACCGTTCCCCCACTGTTAAAGCTCTACAATCGTTCTTGGGCTCTGCCAACTTGTATAGACGCTTTATCTCTGGGTTTTCATCCATTGCTGCTCCCCTAACAGAACTTGCCAGCCCCAAGCACCCAAACGTGTGGACTACTGTGCACCAGGAGACGTTTGATACCCTGAAAACAGCATTCACCACAGCCCCACTCCTGCAGCACCCCAATGTGGATCTGCTGTTCATAGTAGAGGCAGATGCCTCCTCCTTTCCGTTAGGTGCGGTCCTTTCACAGGCTTGCCCAACCACGGGACTGTTACATCCAGTGGCATACCACTCACTGAAGTTTACCACCACCGAGGCACACTACACTGTTACCGAGAAAGAATTGTTGGCAGTGAAGGATGCCTTTCAAGTTTGGAGACACCACCTACTCAGAGCCAAGTGGCTGGTCACTGTTTACAGCGATCACCGGAACCTTGAGGACCAAACCGCCTTAAAATGTGGCAACAGCCGGCAGGTCCATTGGCATTTGTTCTTGTCGGCTTTCGACTTTTTCATCCACCACCGACCAGGTACGAACCATGGCAAAGCGGATGCCCTGTCTCGTATGGTGGGTGGGGATGCTCTCCCAGTTCCCTGACTCTCTACTAGGCAGATCGCATTTAGTTTGTTTATGAACGCCTCCCTCTCCTTTACTTACCGACATTCGGCTATGGATCTCCAAACCCCCGGAACAAGTACAAGATTGGAACGCTGTACTACTGGAGGGTCTTCCTTTTGTCCAGTATCGGTTATTCTTGCCTACACAGAGCACACGGCTTCAGGCCTTGGAGTGGTCACATGACGCTGCTATCAACGGCCATCCAGGACAGAAGTGAATGCTCTCCCCTCCTTCAGCGTTGGTGTTGGTAACCAACCATGCGACGAGATGTCACAGAGTATATCACAAATTACTCCATTTGTGCCCAGTGTAAGAATTGGAAGGGCAGGCCGCTGGGTTTTCTGCAACCCATGCCGCTACCACAGAAACCTTGGCACACGGTTTCTATGGATCTCATTACCGACTTGCCAAAAATCCAGGGGTTAGATACCATATGGGTTGTGGTCAACAGCTTCACTAAATTGGCCCGCTTTGTTCCATGCCCAGGTATACCCTCTGCCCCCTCATTAGGCAAGCTTTTCTTTCACCATGTGTTTTGTCTTTTTGGTCTTCCCTCTGTCTTAATATCCGATAGGGGTTCACAGTTCATGTGCCGGTCCTGGAGGTCCCTCACCGCTCTCCTGGGTATTGATTCATGATTTTCGTCCTCCTACCATCCCGAAACAGACGGACAGACTGAACGAACGAATGAACGAACGAACGAACGAACATGTGAACCAAACCCTGGAGCAGTATTTAACATTGCCTTACCCAGCAGTATCAGAAGACGTGGATTCAGGTCCTCCATTTAGCCAAATTTGCCTACAATAATGCACCACACTCATCTACAGGTACCTCCCCATTCTATTCCCTGTATGGCCAACATCCCTGTGTCCTGCCTTTGTCTGACCTACCCCTCTCTTCAACTCCCGCAGATGGCGCTTGCCTTAGGGATCTCACCATCATTCACAATGAAACCATGACCCACCTGCAGGAGGCCCAGAGAGCCATGTGCCATTCGGCTGACAGCAAAAGTAGTCCGGTTCCCTCCTATGCGGTTGGGGACAGGGTCTGGTTGTCTACTAAATACCTTGTAAGTGATTTCAATCCGGCACTTCATCTAAGTCAACGCCTGGCATGTAATGCACACATGCACAACTGAATCCTTATTTATTTGTGTCTAAAAGTTCTTTTATCCTGAACGATGTCCCTCTCTTGGTACCTGGACCCCCTACGCCCCACGGTCACACTGAACAAGGAATCAGGCTGGTTTGCAAAGTAAAAATATTTATTTATGTAGTTACAAATTACTCACACTATGTTTAATGGGTATACAATAATCACCAATGGGGTGATGTAACCCTAAGAAATCTCTTTAATGCACAAGGAGCAATAGTGAGCAAAACAATTCAGCACAGAAATAATACTTTTGTGTGTATGTCCAGAATAGATAGCCGGGTGGTTACTATTTCCCCCTGCACACCCCTCAACCCCCCAATAGACAATGTAAAGAGGTAGGAGAGAGAGCAGGTATTCAGGAATGGCAGAATTCAAACAAAATATCAATCCCAATTTCCCCCCAGCGACACAAGAGAAAAACAGAATTGATTACCAAGCTGTCACAATGGTTTTAAAGTTATCTTGAGAATGGATTGGGTAAAACACTAAACTAAATATGGTTTAAATTGCTGAAATGTTTTAAATTCTTATGGGAGCCTCTTTAGATAATTGCACATAAACACTAGCAATGATTTAATACTAAGAAACAATGTGAAATCTTAAAACTGAGGTCAGGAGCAATCAAAAGCTGTTTTACACGTGTCTGAAATTCCCTAAATTAAAATTTGCGGCAAACTTTTCCATGTGCGATATTCGCGATTACGGGAGAACTATATGGATTTGGAATGCAGTTTTAGATGCGAATTAAAGCTGTGGATGTTAGCTACAACCAGAAGTTTTGTTTCTAGCATAAAAACTGAAGAAGTCATGGACGTTTTAGTGGAGGTCATTTTTCTGAGATAGGCGCAAGAATGGGAAGCAGGAAGGCACTTAAAATGACAAAAAGGATTTCTCATACTAGAGGATGACTATGAATAAACGAATACCACACAAGAACACAGCCACTTAATCAAGGCGACTGCTTGCAGTGGAGCTCGCCTACTTCAGATGAGAAAAGATCAGCGCAGAGATAGTTTTAACAATACTAACACAGGAGGAAAGATAGAAGGGATAGGATAGAGAGTTCAGGCAATTCAAAAAGATTTCTAACAATGCTGGTTCTGAAGACAAGATAGGATGGATTTCAGATAGGAAATGGACTAAGCCAGGTACATAGGCTAGTGACAGATTTCTATTCTATAGATACTCACTAGATATGTTTTTACACTGAACCGTCAGGATTCTGGTCAGGGATTCTGGTCAGGGATTCTGGTCAGGATAGACTGCTGGGCACACCGGATTGGACTGGGTCTGTTCACAGCAGGGCACAGGACTGGATTGGATCGGCAATAGCTCTGGTCACAGCTCGGCACAAGACTGTATTGGATCTCTTGGTTCTGATGATAATTATTTTCAGCAGGCAAGCAGTACAGCACAGCCCGGCTGTATTTTGATTCCCCTTAAGTTTCTGGGGTTCTGGTTCTGGAATTTTAAGGCCTAGCTGAGAATGGTTCAGCTATGCAATGGGCCTTTCTGCTTGCCAAGTATCTGGAGTCTGGAGCAACTAAGATGGATGGTTCTGCTGTAGGGTGCTCCGCCAGCAATCGGTTAGTGTGTGAATCTGTCTGTTTTTCTGAGTGCTGAGCTGTCTCTATTTATGCTTATGATAAAGGGGTGTGTTTGCTGGTTTATCCTAAGCGCGCCCCTTTGCCAGGGATTGATCAGGGTCTCCTCTCTGCCTTGATAGGAGGAGAAAAACAGTGTGTCATCTTGATGTGGGTTTATGAGGCCTAGAGTCCACCCCTAGCCTCTTGAACACAAAATCTACTTTTGTTACAAAACATATTTCCAGGTGTACAACCTCTATAACAATCATATATACAGATTACATATTTTGTGTAGCAGATACTCCTCCAAACCCTGTCGCTGTAAGATCTTGTCTCTGCTTTTTACAGAATTTTGCCCTTTTTATCCAGAACACAATGTCCAAATTAGGAGCAAATTTCTACAAATGTGCGCATTGAACATGGGCATAAGTGTATGAAGTTTCATGCTTTCATCAAAAATAAATTTTGTGTAATATCACATTTTCCGCCATTTCTTCCTAGAACATGTCACAGGGTTCTGGCGCCTTTTAAAATGTGCAGCCAATATTTACATTAACAATGCTGTTATTTTTGTGTTTTAAACAATTTTACACAGTAAGTTATCAGTCTTTTTAAAATGTGTCTATGGTCCTTGTTAAGTAAAAAATGGTTGTTTGTCTCTGCCTCCTTCTATCTCCCTGCAGTTCAGAAGCAGTCTCCTCCCAGTTCCTCCTGGGCCCAGGCCATTTTACGACCCTTCACACTTGGCAGTTCCTGTAGCTGGAGAATGTCCATTGTCTACCTCCCCCTGCAGACCAAATTCTCCCCCCACACTATAATCATCACTTAGGTGTGATGTCCTGGTGGAGGGAAGCAGAAGGAAGAGGCCTTGCCTCTGTGGGGGAAACAGTTACACTGGTTTGGTTGCTTTTAGTCAGGCTTACATTCAAATGTTATTTCTGTTGCATTTTCCTTTGCTTTAAACAGACTTGTAATTTCCAAACAAGCAGCTAGAACACTTATTCCAGATTCTAAACATTGGGATTAAACAGTTACAACATAGGTTACTCTCAGTAACAGGCCACTTAGTTTTCAACCATTTGATTTCAGTTTGTATAAATGTAAGTTTGTCATGCAGGCTTCTGACAGCTGTCATTCAGGTGGCCGAGGGTACTGTGCCCAGATTTTGACAGATTCCACAGGCAGGCAACTTTGGCTGTGGATGTTTCTTTGACAAATTCAGCTTTTTAGGATATTGTATAGTTCACAATGATTTCTTGAACTAAGTGAATTGTAACACCCAGCAAGAATATTGGATGTTTGAGGGTGTTTTGTACTGGCATTCTGCAGTTTCAGCAATCAAGAAAAAAGGATTTAAAAGCAAGATTTTGGATTTATTTCAGCAAAGCACCGCTTCTCCCTCTTACTTGTCTTATTTTTACTTGTTGTGAAACCCAGTGACATGTTTCAGGAGTGAGATCTCTGTTCCACCACCGCTTTTCCCTCTGTGCTCCATTTTTACTTGTTGTGAAACCCAGTGACATGTTTCAGGAGTGAGATCTCTGTTCCACCACTGACAACATGCATGGCAGATTGGGCAGCCATCTTTTTGTGTTGTAAAGCGCGAATTTCAGAGGTTTTGGCGCACACAAGGGTTTTGCGGCCATTTTGATATTTCTGGCACCCTCAGAACACAGGGATGCCACATGGCAGAGCAAAAGTGGGTCAAGACATCCCACAGAACACCCCCTCACGACTTGAGGTTGACCGCCCGTCAAGGGGAAGTCGGGAGACTGGGATGTTCTTTCTTTCTTTTTGGTCCAGATGGAGAAAGTCGCCTGCTTCTCCCCTCAGTGCTGGATCGACAGGTTCTCCTCGCCGTTTCCGGAGGGGAGTATGGAGCGATACTCCGGGCCCCTTGGGTCTTTCCTCCCGGTCCCCGAGTGGTCCTCCTTGGTGCTTAGAATCTTGGTTTCAGTACTATGAGACAGAACAGAGCATGGTTATGGACATTTCCCCGCCATTATTCATGTAGTGGGGCAGATGCATATATTTGACATACAATTGACAATATTCCCCGTCTGTAATTTCTAATGATTTTAACAGGTGGAATGGTTTTAACAGTTGGAATTTTCTAGGGATCCGGAAAGTCCCCCTCTGGGTTTCCAGATGGCTCCTCTATTTGCCGCAGAGTATGCCTAGGATGGCAACACTTCAGCTGGTTGATGTGGACCCACTTGTCTTCCCCTTCTGCCAAACTGCCTTTGGGGATGCAGATTTTGTAGGCGACTGGTGAGATTCTGTCTGCAATTTCAAAAGGACCCTGCCAAGTAGGGAGGAATTTGCGCTGTTTGGCTTGGTTCCTTTGGAAATTGCACAAGTAGACTCGGTCTCCTACTTGGTATTCTTTTTTAGTTGTCTTAAGGTCATAGTGGGTCTTCATACTGTCTGCAGATCTTTCTAGATTCCGCTGAGCATAGGCAAAAGCATGTTGAAGGTGTTTTCTCGAATTCTCAACATACTCATGAGTTGTGGAGGTATTTATCACGGTCTGCTCTTGGGTTCTGTAGAGCAGATGCAGGGGAAGCACCATCCTTCGTCCAGTCATCAGCTCAAACTGAGACATTTTTGTTGCAGAAGAAGGGGTAGATCTGATGGCCATCAGGACAAGAGTTAATCGAATGTCCCAACTTGGCCTAGAATCTGCCACAAACTTTTTTAATATGCTCACAATTGTCTTGTTGTTTCTCTCAACTCCACCACTAGAGGCTAGCCGGTAGGCAATGTGTAGTTTCCTTTTGACCCCAAGTATCTCCCACATCTTTGTCATCACTTCGCTAGTGAAGTGGCTACCTCGGTCTGACTCAATCCTTTGGGGTAGTCCAAAACGCGAGAAGATGTGATTGATCATCAGGGCAGCAGCAGTTTCTGCCTTGCAATTTGGGGCCGGGAGACATTCTACCCATTTAGTGAACAAGCATGTTACGGTCAACATGTACTTGTTCCCCTTAGAGGCGCGAATCACGGGCCCAATAAAATCGACTTGTAAATCTGACCAAGGCAGTGTCATCCCCCTCTTTTGGAGAGGCGCACGGTTTGTGAGAGATGTTAGCTGAAATTGTGCACACACAAGACACCCCTTCAAGTATTGGTCGAGGTCTTTCCCCATGTGTGGCCAGTATGCAACCTCTCGCAAGATTTCTAGTGTTGTATGAACCCCCGATGACCGGCTGCAGCCGCATCGTGGGCGTGACTTAGCATCAGGCTTCGGAATGAGGTAGGGACCACCCACTAGTCATGGCCAGCTATGGATCTCCTTACCAACAAACCGTCTTGGATTCGGAACATTTTTGGACATTTCATCAACACTGAGGTCCTCTTTCCCAATGTAATCGGTATCCGTCAGGGGAAAGTTCTCAGGGTACTCAATGTGTTGATAACATTTACCAACTATTGGATCCCCTTTTTGAGCCGTAATCAAATCAGCATCTGGGGTCTCCTTAGTCCATTGTGCAGTTGAGAGTTCATTGTGAGCATTTGTCTGGGACCTACTGATAGCAGTGACCTGGATTTCCCCCAACAGTGACTCGATCTTAAGTAGATCCCCTTGGATGGCTCCAGTTTTGGCCAGCTGATCAGTTAGATCATTCCCAGTTTTGTCTGGTCCCTCTACTTTAGAATGACCGTTGATCATTTTCCAGTAGATGGTCATCCCATTTGAGGTGACCAGATCATCAATATTTTGTATTCATTTCCCAAGTTTCAATGGTTTGTTATTAGCACATAGCATGCCTCTGGTTTTCCAGTTAACCAGGTGATCCACGAACCTGTTCCGTACATAATCCGAATCTGTGATTATGACCAGTTCGTGGAGTTGGTGTTGGACAGCAGTGAGGATGGCTTGATGCACAGCCATCAGCTCTGCCACTTGACTACTTCGGGACCGATTTTGTACCCAGCGGAGGGTTTTGGGGCATCATTCACCCATGCATTTCCTACACCAGCCACAAGTTCCTTTTCCCCGTTGTTGTCAACATGGTAGGAGCACCCATCCACATAGACAGTGGGAATTCCCTCACACTGGTCTTCTTCATAGACTTTGTGTGGGGAATTAAGGGATGCCTTAATGTTGTCCTTGATTTTAAGGCTTTCGTCCTCGAGACAGTTTTCTCTAGCACAATCATGGAAGTCTGCCAGAACCTTGCGCGAGGAGACTCTTCTTGTTTGGGCCATATATGACCTCCACAGGAAAGCCTTGCATTGACAGAATCCAGGAAGTAATTCGGGAATTTCTCACATTTCCGGCCCAGATTCTGTCACTCTGAAGATATTGCAAAGGTTGGTGTGGAGTCTCCACTATGATGTGTTCCCCCTGGATAAACGGGCGGTAATTCTTCAATGCCCACTCCGTTGCCAGGAGTGCCTTCTCACAATCTTTGAAGTTTTCCTCCACAGACGATAAAGTCTTACTCGCATAGGAGATTACTTTATTGACCTTGTCATGCTTTTGATATAATACTGCAGTCAAGCATGTATTTGAGAATCCTGTCTCCAAGAAGCACTCCTTGTTTTTGACAGGGTAAGCTAGTCAAGGCGCTTGTGAGAGGCTTCTTTTGAGTTGTTTTACTGCCTCAGCTTGTTCTGGACCCCACTCCCACTTGACCCCCCCTTCAAAAGATGGATCAGGGGTCTTGTGATCTCTGCATAATCCTCAATGAACTTTCTGCTCTAATTAGTTAGTCCAAGGAGGCTCCTTCCCACAGAGTTATGGGGTCTTTTAATTTCTGGAGTGCTTCCACTTTCTTTTCCTGGGGACAGAGAAACTGAGGAGTTATCTCATGCCCCAAGAAATTGACACGGGTTCTGCACCACTGTGCTTTTGAAAGGAGCGTTTTGCTCCGGCAGCCCTCAACTGTGTCAGGACATAACGTATCTCCACTATGTGTTCCTCCACAGTTGAACCTTTGACTAGAACATCATCCACATAGGCCAGGTTACCCCTTTCACCCAGGTCGGGCATGGCCTTGTGTAGAAAAATGTTAAATTCATTGCTGGAGTTAATGTATCCGAAGGGAGTCCGGGTCAAAGTGTATTGCTGCCCCCCGAAGGTAAAGGCCAGCTTGTATTGGTCCTCCCTACTGACAGGTACAGTCCAGTACCCATTGGTCAGGTCTATTGCAGTGAATACCTTTGACCCCTGGATCTGGGCCAGCCCTTGGTCAATGTAGGGAAGAGGTAATCGGGAAGTATGGACCCGTTTGTTGAGCTCCCTTAGGTCAGCACAGAGTCTCCACTGGCCGTAAGGTTCGAAAATCCCTAGCACCGGATTATTGAAGGTGCTGTGGACTGGACGAATTATCCCACGGGACTCAAGGTTCTTAATTATTTCAGTAAGGGACTCCATTGATGTGAGAGGCAAGCAATATTGCTTCACAAACACTGGAGTCATGCCAGGGTCCGTGGGAATGTTTGTTGTGTGGATGTCGGTGCAACCACAGTCATATGAGTCCACCGCAGAGAGATCTTGAAAATCTAAGAAAACTTGTTTCAATTTTGCTTTTGCTCCAGAGTCTCACAGGCATCAGTTAGGTTGACTCTCTCTTCAACCATCTGCCTGAAGCCTGGAAAGACTTCCGGTTGGGCTATCTCAGCGGCTTCCTCCAGCTGGGTGGAGAAGTCCCTGGTCAAAGTGCTGATTTGGACTGATGGCTTCAGGTGGGGAAGGCAGTCCTCATGGACTTGAAAGATCACCTCATCCCTCCTGAAGTCACAGGTCACATCTTCCTTACCATAAGGGCATGAAGAGTACACCAGGAAATTCCCCCCATGCCGGGTGAAGATCCTGTCTGGTGTTGTGTCATCGTCGCTATCACTGTCAAAACAGTCCTTGGGGATTGGTCGTAACAGTTAATTACCTAAATCTATGGAAAAATGTTGGTCAACAACCGTCATTCCAATAATGGTGCCTGCGGCCAGAGTGATACTCTTTAGGTTGCTGTTATCCACCTCTATTGGAATGGTGTTGTGTTCTATGTTGACTAATGGTGTTGGGTTTACCCCCAACCCTTGCTGTTGGAAATGAGCATTCAGATGGACATAGGCGTCAGGGTTTTTCAGTTTCTGTTCTCTGTTAATTTTTACTTCCAGTGAAATTGTCGGGTCCGTTCTGGGATGGCGACTTCCTCTCCAATCTGAATTTCAACTGCATATGGCAGCAGTTGTGCTGATCGAAATGCTTTCTCTGGGTCATAAAATTTCCATGGGATTACCCGCTAATCGGGATCAAGCTTTGAAGTTTATTAGGTCCAAACTAATGGCAAAGCGATTGAGAATGTCACTGCCTAAGTAAAGTGCAGCAGGGACATCTTGCACGACCCAACAATTATGGACTATGCTCTTGTTGCCTGTGGATATTTTGAGCATACACCTGCTAGGCAGCAGATTTTTGGAATTGGGTGTTTCCAGGTCCATTTCCCATTTGTCTAACAGTTTAAATGTGGGAATGGCTGGATCTTTTGGGAGTTTGCGGAACATGCCCTCGCTGATGAAGCTCTTACCATTGTTCACACATACTCGGGCAAGAACAGAGTCCTTCCCTTCATTTAACTGAATAGGGATGGACAACTGGTCTCCAATTTTCTGAATATCAGCCAAGTTTTGAGACAATTTCTCATATTTTTGGACTATACTGTAATGTCCGAGCACAATGGATTATAATTAATTACAGGATTATATATGTATGAACACAGTTATTTATTAATAAAAGTAAGTTACATATAATATGGAATAGGAGGGAGCAGTGTCAACAGCTGTCGTGGCTCACAGCTGTTGTTGCTTAACTTGCATTCCGAATTCCCTCTGATGTAGATGAGTTCCGAGGCTCGCTCCTGGGCACAGAAGCTTCATGAGCTGTGCATAGTTCCACAGAAGCATGAATGCTACATATACGAATGGGATTATCTGATCGTGAAATTGTATAGAATTTCAGAGTGTTTCCTTCCAGTGTGGAATGCCACATTAGACTGGAAGGAAGGTTGATTTTCAGAAACAGAGAGGACTCCCCATCACCAGTTTGTTGTCCTACTGCAATTACTGTCACGTCTGGGATTGATTATTCTGGAAGTGAAATTCTATTTGGTCAGGTTTTTGTTCAACCATGTTGCATGTGCCATTTAAACTAACATGGTTGACACTCTGTTACAGTTTTATTGGCCAGCTAATCTGGGTCCAGAGGACCTGGTTTACACAATCTATAAGGGGAGGCAACCTACGCAGGATGTCATTCCCTAGTAAACAAGGTGTGCCCTCTGGAGTCACAACTATGACCGGATGCTTCACCTTGTGTCGCCCAATTTTAATGTCCAAATCCGCAGTCCCCTCAATGGGAATTTCCTTCCCATCGAAGTTCTGTAGTTGTCCAGGAAGAAGGGTGAGAGGAATTTGGTACGTCTCCCCCTTCCCGAATTCAGTTGATCAAAGGCCCTTATTGACAAAAGGGTAGCTTGGGATCCAGTGTCCACCAGTGGCAAAATTGTACATTGCCCCTATATTTGGACCGGGGCATAAAATCTTCCCGCCTTTTCCTCAAGGGGGCAAAGATAATGCACATTTTTGGTCAACTGGTGGGTTAATTTCCTTGCTTTGGATACTGACAGAGATGTGATTTGGGCTGGGTTTTGTTTGGGATCTTGGGAACCTGTAGGACAAAGGTGACAGATAGATATGGGGGATGTTTTGGGCTCCCCTGGTTCTGATTCTGGGCTGCCTCCCCCCACCCATTTTTGGAGGCAGTCACCAGGATGGGTTTGAACCAGGGGATTTTCGTGCTGGTCATTCTGGGTACTGATGATGGGTGGTTTTAGCTCGGTCTCCACATTTACCCAGTCTGGATTTGGATCCTTTGGGACCCATTTTTCTTTGGGAGGAGTTCCCCCATCCCTGAAGGAGAAGATCCTTTTCCCAGGATCCTCTGAGGATCCCTTTCCTTCAAACTGGGAGATTTGCACCTCAACCACAAAATGGGTCTTTTTGGGCTCTTTATTTCTCTTACCCACCCTCTGCTCCTTGGGTTGCAGACATTCGGGGGCAGGAGATTTTGGTTATGGTTCCTGGGTTTCCAGGGGCTTTCCACAAGAGCACCAGACCCTGGACTTGAGGCATTCTGAGCAGCCATGCTCATCTGAGGGTTCTGTTGAGCCCTCAGCATGCAACCTAGATCCTGTGCCATGTTCTGGACATAGCGCTCTAGTTGGGACACCCGCTCTGGCTGGTACGGGGTCCTCAGATCTACCCTGGGTTGATCCCGGGAAGGGTAAATATCCCTTCTCGCAAAATAACCCTGGTTTGGAAAGTTTGGGTACCCCTCCACTCTTGGCCCCCCCTCTCCCAGATTGGGCCGTCTGTGCTCAGGAAAGTGTGGAAAGACGGATGGGTTGTTTTGGGGGTTTAAATTTGGCGGGAACCTAGGAAAGAAATTTGGTCCAGCATTTGGGGGATTACTGCCCTCCTGAGGAAAGTAAGGATGGGAAGTTCCCTGGGTTTCCTGCTGTCTGGTTGACCCCCCCCCCTCTTAGGCTGGAGGAGTCCATACATAGCCCATGAGGGATCTATTTCCCTGGTAGCATGGGCTGATGTTGTCAGGGGAGTTAAGGGTCCCATTGGGGGGATTACCTCCCTTGCTCCCTGTTTGGGATTGGCCCGAGGGCCTTCTGGGTTTGGGGTTGTTTGGATTCTGTGCGGGAAGGTTTTTAGGCCCTCCATCTCCAGATCTAAAACGGGGGCAACCTTCACCTCCACCACCTTAGCAGCAGCAGGGGTGTTGGTTGTTTTGGGGCTTTTGCTACTATTTTTAACGGCTTCTGCACCTCATAGATGCGCGTTGCTTGTTCAATGACCCAGTCTAGTGATCTTTTCTCGTGAAAGTCCCTCACTAGCTGGGTCATGATATACTTAGGGAGAGCATGAAAGAAGGTGTTCACAAATTCTTTACTTTCAGTGTGCACCCTTCTAGTAGTCTGCGCAAAGGCGCATTTTAATTCCAGAACAAATTCTTGCAGGGCCTGGTCTTCCCCACATTGTAAGTTGTAGGCTGCCTTGCGAGCCTCTTGAGGGTTCCTATGAATGGAAAAATGTTTCAGGATGGCCGCCCTGTAGGTGGACCATCTGGAGTGGTTCTGATCCTCCAGCCCCGCAAAGAAGCTGGAGTACTCAAGAGAAAATGTCCACTTTACAAACTGAATACAGCTTTAGCTGTCCTTCAGATGGAAAGTCTTCATCATCTGTTCAAATAACTCAAGGTGCTCCCAAACCGAATATTTAGCATTTTTGTGGTAGGGCGTGATGACGCTCCTAATAGCTTTTATTTGTTTTAGGGGATCCTTGAGTAAAGCCCTCTTGACTTTGTCGGATTTTTTAGTTCGGGTCACCCTGGTCCACTCATCCTCTGACTCAGAGGCACTGCTACCTGAGGTGGCTGTCTGGTCTTGTAGGCTCGCCCAGATTCTGTGAGCTTGGGAATGGCTGGCAGAATGTGGGGGCCTAGTTCCTTGGGTCCTGTGGTGCTCAGAAGAGCCTTCTGACTCTTCCTTGCTCCTAGGGTTGGCTGAGTACCCCCCCCCCCCCACTGTGCTAGCTGGTTTTTAGTATGCGCTTAGTGGGCCTACTCTCATGGAATTCCCCACCAAATTTTACCGTCTGATCTCTGGGTAAGTTATATTTCTGAGGATCCATTTCTCTAATCCTCCCCTCACTGGAGTCTCCCTGATCAGAGAGGATGGCCCTAGCACTTGGGAACCCATACACAGATGCCCGCCCATCCATTTCCGGGAGACGCTGACCTATTAGCCCCATATTCCTCATTGGGTTGAAGTCTACCATCCCCATGGCCCTTGGCTCATGTGAGCCAGTGGACATGGGGGTGACAGAGTCCATGTAATTGAAGAGATTGAGGTCTCTGGTGCCAGGGTTCCTAAGGCTATGCTCAGGGGTTTCCCTCTCCCATCTGACCTCATCTCTCTCAGCCCCTACTCCCTGTTGGCCTGCAAGAATCTGGTCCTTTTGTTCTTGTATTAAGGCCTTACTGGTCTCTATTAATTGTTCCTGCATGGCTACCTGTCTATGGAGCCTGTCATTTTTCTCACAGAGAGCCTCATTGTCTCTCTGCGCTTCCTGCCTGCTTTGCAAGTATTGGGCCAATTTTTGCTGCAGGAGACTCACCTCCTGAGTTCTGTCCTTACTAGCCTGGTCATTCTTTTCCAGAGCATCTTTTACCCTCCTGGCGTGCTCTAACAGCTTTTCATAGTCCATTTTGAGTTCACCCAGTCCCTGAAGGGCCAGGTGATTTTCTTCTACCTTGGTTTTTAAATAGTTGACTTCCTGCCTAAAGCGTCCCTTTCCTGAATTAGAGTACCCCTCTGTGCAGCCGGGTTGTTCCTTTGTTTTTTGAATGCACCAGCTTTCTGGCACTCTTCATCAAATTCTGTTTCGGATTCAAGGTCTTTGAGAATTAATTTTTTATTTTCCTCTTTTAATTTGTCTATGTGGTTCTCTAAAGTGACCATCTGTTCTGCGCATGCTCTGTTAAAGGTTAATTGCTGTTCTAGCTTCTGTTGGCTCTGTTGTAGAGAGTCCAATCTTTCCTGACACTCTTTTTGCAGTGTCAGTAATTTGGTATCCTGCTCTACCATCTCTTGCTGCAGGAGATCCAGATCTTTGTTTACTTTTGTCAGGTACTGTCTGGTTTCTCTCTCTGATTCTTGGCTCTTTTGTAGCCTTTGCTCTGCAGAGTCCAGATCAGTTTGGGCCTTCTCTTTGGATTGTACTTGCCTTTTTGCCAGATCTAGGTTTTCGGCATATTTTTCCTGTATTTCTCCAATGTGGAGGTACAGGTAGGCCGCTATTTTGGCAATTTTACATTGCTCTTCTTTTACCCTTAGGGCCATATACAGTTCACTAAGTGCCTGGCCTAATGGACCCTGATCCTGCCATGTATCTAATTCTGTGGCAGTGGCTTGTTGCTTGATTTCTTGCAGCCAAACATTCTCATCCTGCTCAACCCATTCACCGCTGACAAACAATTTGTGCAGTAGGTGTTCTTTTGCCATATTAATTTCCACTGGGGTCGCCATTCCGGAAATATTAATTTCCTTCTGACTTATCTAAGGGTTACTTTTACCTTTGCAAAACAGGCCCAACTCCTTTGAGTGTTTCTATTGAAGGGTGTTTTTACAGTGTAGCACAGTGTGGCAGCCCAACAAGGTGTATGTACCCCGTCGCTGTGTTAGACTGTCACAAGTGGTACGTCTAATTCAGAAATCCCGGACAAGCCCCCAATCTGTAAGTGATTTCAATCCGACACTTCACCCAAGTCAACGCCTAGCGTGTAATATACAACTGAAATCCTTATTTATTTGTGTCTAAAAGTTCTTTTATTCTGAACGATGTACCACTCATATCATGCCCCTCTCTTGGAACCCCCCCCCCGGTCACACTGAACCAGGAATCATGTTGGTTTGCAAAGTTAAAATATTTATCTATGTAGTTACAAATTAATCACACTATGTTTAATTGGTATACAATAATCACCAATGGGGTGATGTAACCCTAAGCACTCTCGTTAATCCGCAAGGAGCAATAGTGAGCAAAACAATTCAGCACAGAGGAACAAGTTACTTCTTACTGGTAACGTTCTTTCGATGGGATGTTCCTCCGACGTATTCCTTATCTTGATAGATCATCTCCAGCTTGCTGGCCTCGGAATTTTTTTTTCAGTAGAGGGTGCCGCGTGTCGACGTCCCTCGAGCCGATGTCCCTCGACAGCTTCCGTATTGGCGCCGACGTCATCATGCGTATAAATAGACTCGCGCAGCATCCGTTGCTCAGTTCTGTTTTGACGTTTAACAGTTGCTTTACATGAATTGGTTACTGACCCTGAAGGAGCGTAAGCTGTAACCACAAGGGAAGTTTTACTGAGGGGATGGATGGGAGGGGCGATAAGGAATACGTCGGAGAAACATCCCATCGAAAGAAGGTTACCAGGTAAGAAGTAACTTGTTCTTCGAAGGGATTGTGTCCTCCGACGTATTCCTTATCTTGATACACTCCCATAGCACTGGTGTGTAACTTGAGGTGGGAGTAAAACTGCCATGTTTCCCTTCAAAAATGAACAGAGTGCAACACAGCTTTGCCAATTCTAGTCTCTTCGCTAGAGGAGGAATCCAGGTTGTAAAATTTTGTGAAGGTATGTGCAGACGACCATGTGGCAGCCGCACATATGTCTCGAATCGGTACCCCTCTTTGGAGGGCCGAAGAGGCTGCAATACCCCTGGTTGAATGAGCCCTAAGATTTTGAGGAGGCTCTTTCCCTGCCAGTTTGTAACATTCCAGAATGGCCAAAATAATCCATCTGAAATGGTCTGTTTTGTTATCGGTAATCCCAATTTGTGCCCTGAGTAACCTACGAACAGTTGGTCTGCTTGCCTAATCCTAGCAAGTCTGCTGATGTAAAAGCTCAAAGCCCGCCTTGGGTCCAGCCTATGCAGCCTTTCTTCCTCTTTCCCCGAATGGGGAGGAGGATAGAATGAAGGTAAGGTAATCTTCTGAGTGATATGGAATTCAGAAACCACCTTTGGGAGGAAATTAGGCTTCACTTGTAGGACAACTTTGTCTTTATGAAAAATTGTATGAGGGGGTTTACAAGATAGAGCTTGTCATTCGCTCACCCTCCTAGCAGATGTCAATGCCACTAAAAAGACAGTTTTAAGGGTGAGAAATCTTAGCGAACAAGAGTGGAGTGGTTCAAAAGGAGTACCCATCAGGAAATGTAAGACTACATTTAAGTCCCATAAGGGAACTTGGAATGGTCTTGGAGGATAGACATTGGTTAATCCCTTCAGAAATTGTACTACTAAGGGCAACTTGAAATACGATGGTTCCTCTGCAGTGCGCTTGAAGATCAATAGCACTGCGAGATAGCCCTTGATGGTGCCAACCTGAAGGCCCAAATTTGCCAAATAGAGTAGAAAAGATAACACTGTTGGTGTACCACATGAAAAGGGATCGATATTCTTTTCTCTACACCAGCTGCAAAATTTGTTCCAACGGCAGCGGTATAAAGTCTTTGTTGATGGCCTTCTGGCCGAAAGCAACACCTCCATGACGTCATCTGGGAGGTCCCAATCCTTGTATCTCAACCTTTCAATACCAAGCGTGAAGGTTGTGGGTTCTGATGTCTGGATGGAGAACCTGACCTCCCTTCTGCGAGAGAAGATTCTCCTTGAGTGGAAGACGAATTGGAGGGCAGATGGACATGTACAGAAGGTCCGGGTACCACGTTCTCCTGGCCCAGTCCGGGGCAATTAGGATCATGGCTTTACGGAACCTTCTCAACCTCCTGATCATTTGAAGAATGACAGGGACTGGAGGGAACACATACAGAAGTGGAAACTCCCAGTCCACTAAGAACGCGTCCCCTAGAGCTCCTCTCGGGGGAAATTCCCTTGAACAAAACTGATCGCACTTCCTGTTGATGCTGGTGGTGAACAGATCCACTTGAGGGGTTCCCCAAAGGGTGAAGATCTGTTGAAGGACTTCCTGAGCTAGTTCCCAATTGTGGGAGACTGTGCTCTGCCTGCTCAGAGCATCCGCCATCAAGTTTTTCTCTCCGGCTAAGTGAACTGCCGATAGAGAGATTCCTTCTTGGATTGCCCAAAACCAGAGCTGCATCGCCTCTCTGCACAGAGGCAGTGATCCTACGCCTCCTGTTTTGTTGAGGTAGTGCATGGCCACTGTGTTGTCCATCATTATCAGGACATTTTTTCCCCTGTACAGATGGCAGAAAAGCCTTCAGCGCTAGTCTGATTGCTCTCAGCTCTAACAGGTTGATATGTAGTCTGGACTCCAATGGAGACCAACGACAGCTGATGGTCAAGTCGTTGGCATGGGCTCCCCACCCCGTGAGTGAGGCATCTGTGACTACGATTATCTCCGGCCATGGTTGCCAAAACAGTTCTCCTTTCAAAATGTTCTCCTGACAGGCCCACCACTGAAGGTCTCGGGCCACATTGTCCGGAACCTGAAGGAGATCTGTCATTCTCCCTGAGAATTGCGACCACTGAGTTCTTAGTGCCCACTGAAGAGATCTCATTCTCAGGTGAGCCTCTGGCACAAGGAAGATGCAGGATGCCATGAGGCCTAGCAACCTCAAAAAGTCGAAGGTTGGGAGACGTTGGGCATTTTGAAACTTGGTGACCATCTGCAGAATATCTTGAGCCCTCACCTCTGGTGGTGAGGCTTTTCCCAGGGAAGTGTCCAGGACCGCTCCAATGAACTGGAGTCTCTGTGATGGTATCATCTGTGACTTCTTTAAATTGAGGGAGAAGCCCAGTTTGTGAAGGAAGTGGCAGACATAATCTAGCTGGATCTGAGCTTGTTCCGGAAATACAGCTCTGATCAGCCAATCGTCCATGTAGGGGTAGACGTGAATCCCTTCCCTCCTTAGACTTGCAGCCACTACCGACATTAGCTTGCTGAAGACCCTCGGGGCGGAGGTCAGCCCAAATGGCAGAACTCAAAATTGATAATGAGAGCTGCCAATTGCGAACCTCAGATATTTCCTGTGTTTGAAATGGATTGGCACATGGAAATAAGCATCCTGAAGGTCCAGAGCTACCAGCCAGTCCTGGAGCTGGAGGGCCTGAAGGATCTGAGAGAGAGTTACCATCTTGAACTTGTCCTTCCTGAGGAACTTGTTCAATTCTCGTAAGTCCAAGATAGGTCTCAGTCCTCCGTCCTTCTTCGGTATTAGGAAGTAGGGGAGTACCAGCCCTTGTTCCTCTCTGCTACAGGTACCAGTTCTATGAAACCTTTCTCCAGCAGGTCTACAATTTCCTGCAAGAGGAGCGGATCTGGAACTTTCAGAGAGCTGTTCCCCGGTGGATGACTCTGAGGAATGCGTAGAAAAGGCAGGCAGTAACCTTGGGCAACTGTCTCCAATTCCCAAGCATCTGACGTAATAGCCTGCCATTCCGTCAGATGTTGAGTTAGCCTGCCCCCTACTGGTGTCTTGTGAGGGAAGTCCTCAGAGTGATTTAGAGGCGGCTGATGCAGATGCCGAGGGTAAAGAGGCACCTGCTGGTGCTGCTGCAGCTTTTGTATTTTTACCCCGTCCACCTCGGGTGAATCTTTTTTGACCTCTTTGAACCGACTGTCCTCTGCCTTTTCCGAATGCGGAATAAAAGCGAAAGGACTTACCTCTCCAAGAGGTTCCTGAGGGGCGATATGGCGTTTGACGAATTGCAGCTCCCAGGGATTTTGCTGCTGCTTTGGATGTCTAACTTTTCTAGGCTGTCATCCGCCTTCTTACCAAACAAAGAAGAGCCGTCAAAGGGCATATTTAAAAGTCTGGCTTGTACATCTGAAGCAAACCCAGACTTTCGCAACCATGCAAATCTGCGGGTTGTAGTACTTGCCGCCATGGCCCTACTGATGCAGTCGGCAGAATCAATGCCAGTTTGAAGGGATTCGCACATTGCGTCTTTATCATCCTTAATGATGTTTAGAAACGCTTCCCTTTCTTCTCCCTCTGGGAGGCAGTCAGCCGCTGATGAAGCACACTCCCAAAGTGTAGGGCTGAACCTTGTGAGTGTACAAGTAGCGTTAATAGATTTCAACAGCATGCTACATGCAGAAAAGACTTTCTTAGCCATAGAGTCATATCTTTTGTCATCCCTGTCCTGTGGAACAGTAGGGTATGCCGATCTACTGCCTGATGCAGTTGCTGCTTGAACAACCAGACTCTCTGGAGTTGGATGTTTAGAAAACAATTCAGGGTCAGTAGCAGATACCCTATATTTGGCTGATAATTTCTTGTTAAACACCGGGATAACCTCAGGAGTTTCCCAGTTAGCCAATATTTTTCTTTGTAATGCAGCGTGAAATGGAACCACAGGATCCTCCTGTGGACCTTTAACTAAAATGTCTGTAAGGTCATCCTGTTGGAATGCAGGTGAAGGTGTAGACCAACCCATGAATTCTATAATCCTTGCCATTAAAATTCTATAAGGGGTCTTGGCATGCTCCCCTGGGACTGGTTTGGCAAATTCTATTTCTGGGGAAGTATCTAACCCACTTGCCTCATGTAAGGATTCTCGAAGGTTTTTTAACCTATTTTCCTCAGAGGTAAATACCTCTGGTTCAGGTGTTGTAGTTCTCTGCAACCCAAAGGGTCTTTCTTGATCCGAATCCGCCCCTTCTTCATAAATTGAAGACAAAGGTCTGAAATAATCAGACCTTGGAAATGGCTTAAATCCCATTTCCAGAGCAGAAGGGGCCAAATTTGTCGTAATTGGTTGAGAAAACGTCGACGTCGTGGATGCGGACATTACAGGCTTCGAAGACACCGAAAAAGGCGTCGAGAAGATCGGAAGAGGCCTCGAAGAGCTCGAGAGGATCGGAATCCTACTCGAGGTTGTCGATGGCATTCTCGAAGTCGTGTTGGAGAACCTGGGTATGACCACTGGCTGTGAGGTAGTGACGGCCGTGGGTTTGTTCTTTTTCTGCATCAACGTTGGCGTCGAAAAAAATGGCGTCAATTCGATCGACGTCGGCATCGAAAACAGCGTCGATTCGATCGACCTATGCGTCGATGAGCCCTTCAATAATGGCGTTGATGACACAGATTTATGCGTCGAAGGGACTTTCGACGATGGCGTCGATGGCACAGTGCCTTTGCTCGAGGGTTCATGACACTCTCGATTAGTTTCTTTCACCGGGTGCAACGACTCGCGGCGTTTCGATTTTTCGGGTCATTCACCCAGGGTATCACCCTCAGCTGTCTTCGAGGGGGTCGAGGCCGCTTTCTCGAAGACGCTAAGCATCCTTTTACGGAATTCCTCCCACTCAGCCTGAGATCTATGTTTTGTGGGGCAGGTGACTCTTTCCGGGGAAACAGAAGAAGACGAGGAAGGGGATCTTCGACGTCTCTTACTCGAATGCTTGGATCTCGAAGAGTGGTGGGAACTGCTTCGAGACCTAGAACGAGAATGTTTCCTGTTTCGGCGAGGAGACAAATGTCTCGACTCTGCCGAGGAAACTTTAGAAGGAGTTTTAACTGTCTTACCTCTCTCAAACTTCCCCTTACGGGTGCTGCGCCAGCAATCGGTTAGTGAGTGAATCTGTCTGCTTTTCTGAGTGCTGAGCTGTCTCTATTTATGTTTATGATAAAGGGGTGCATTTTCTGGTTCATCCTAAGCGCACCCTTTTGCCAGGGATTGGTCAGGGTCTCCGCTCTGCCTTGATAGGAGGAGAAAAACATTGTGTCATCTTGATGATGTGGGTTTATGAGGCTTAGAGTCCAACCCTAGCCTCTTGAACACAAAATCTAATTTTGGTACAATACATATTTCAAGGTGTGCAACCTCTATAACAATCATATATACAGATTACATATTTTGTGTAGCAGATACTCCTCCAAACCCTGTCGCTGTAAGATCTTGTCTCGGCTTTTTACAGAATTTTGCCCTTTTTGTCCGGAACACAATGTCCAATTTAGGGGCACATTTCTACAAATGTGCGCATTGAACATGGGCATAAGTGTATGAAGTTTCATGCTTTCATCAAAAATACATTTTGTGTAATATCACATTTTCCCCCATTTCTTCCTAGAACATGTCACAGAGTTCTGGCGCCTTTTAAAATGTGCAGCCAATATTTACATTAACAATGCCGTTATTTTTGTGTTTTTAACAATTTTACACAGTAAGTTATCAGTCTTTTTAAAATGTGTCTTTGGTCCTTGTTAAGCAACAAATGGTTGTTTGTCTCTGCCTCCTTCTATCTGACCTGCAGTTCAGAAGCAGTCTCCTCCCAGGTCCAGGCCATTTTACGACCCTTCACACTTGGCAGTTCCTGTAGCTGGAGGATGTCCATTGTCTCCTTCCCCTTGCAGACCAAATTCTCCCCCCACCCTATAATCATCACTTAGGTGTGATTTCCTGGTGAAGGGAAGCAGAAGGGAGAGGCCTTGCCTCTGTGGGGGAAGCTGTTATACTGGTTTTGGTTGCTTTTAGTCAGGCTTAAATTCAAATGTTATTTCTGTTGCATTTTTCCTTTATTAAAACAGACACGTAATTTCGAAACAAGCAGCTAGAAAACATATTCCAGATTTTAAACCATGGGATTAAACAGTTACAACATAGGTTGCTCTCAGTAAAAGGCCAATTAGTTTTCAACCATTTAATTTCAGTTTGTACAAGTTTAAGTTTGTCATGCAGGCTCCTGACACCTGTCATTCAGGCGGTCGAGGGTACTGCGCCCAGATTTTGACAGATTCCACAGGCAGGCAACTTTGGCTGTGGATGTTTCTTTGACAAATTCAGCTTTTCAGTATATTGTAAGTTCACAGTGATTTTGTGAACTAAGTGAATTGTAACACCCAGCAAGAATATTGATGTTTGAGGGTGTTTTGTACCGGCATTCTGCAGTTTCAGCAACCAAGAAAAAAGGATTTAAAAGCAAGATTTTGGATTTCTTTCAGCAAAGCACCGCTTTTCCCTCTGTGCTCCATTTTTAGTTGTTGTGAAGCCCAGTGACATGTTTCAGGAGTGAGATCTCTGTTCCACCACTGACAACATGCATTGCAGATTGGGCAGCAATCTTTTTGTATTGTAAAGCGCGATTTTCAGAGTTTTTGGCGCACACAATGGTTTTGCGGCCATTTTGATATTTCTGGCACCCTCAGAACACAGGGATGCCGCATGGCAGAGCAAAAGTGTGTCAAGACATCCCACAACCTCAGTATCCCAGGTTGACAGAAGCTATTGCCTACGTTTATAGGTCCCTACAAGGTTGGCAGGGTAGTCAATGCCGTGTCTTACCACCTTGCTCTGCCTGTCTCATGGCGTATACATCCAGTCTTTCATTCCTCTCTTCTGAAGCCCTGTCCTTCCTCCACTCGGTTGGTTCTTCCCCCTACCCCGCTGCTACAGGGCTATGGTGATGAATTCAAGATCCATGCCATCATTGGCTCTCGTGTTTGCAGGGGGCAACTTCCTGGGGGCAACTTTGGATGGGAGTCACTCCTGCACTGGGCAGCTCGCCGGGCAGCCCAGTGCAGGAGTGACTCCCATCCAGCCCATCCAGCCCATCCTGGGCCTCGAGTGAGTGGATTCAGTTTCCTGGTTTAAACGTGTATTTTTCTTTCCCCTGCGCTCCGAGCGCGTGTGTGTTCCTCCCCCCTCCCCTTGCAGCCTCTTCCTGCTGCCCTCTGCATCCCACCTCCCTGCCCGCCCACCCCCCCTATATACTGATCCCCCTGGGCAGCCCCCTGCCTGGCAGCCCCCACGGCTAAGGGCCCCTCAGGCAAAGGGCGGCTTCTACAGCTGCGGCTCCCACTGTGTCTGCAGGTGTCCGCAAGGGACACCTGGCGCTGGTCCACCTTGTGAGCTCCACCTGCTCCCTCGACCCGCCGCACCTACTCCTGCTCACTTCATTCACATGGTGCCCTGACCTCACTTGCCCTGCAAATCGCGGTAAACTAGGGTTTTTCTCTCCCCTCGCAGGATTTTCAAACTTAGGTGGCCTCTCCACTGGGTACCTGTTTTGCTTTACTGTGTTCACTGTGTCCTAAATTTGTGGTAAACTAGGGATTTTTCTCTCCCCTCGCAGGATTTTCAAACTTAGGTGGCCTCTCCACTGGGTACCTGTTATGCTTTACTGTGTTCACTGTGTCCTGAATTTGTGGTAAACTAGGGCTTGTCGCTCTCTTCCTGTCTGCTTGCGCTTGTCCTGTCCCCCCCATCCCATGGTCCTCTCTATCTCTCCTATTTTTTTCTAACTGCTTCTCCATTGACTATCCTGCTCTCCTCACTAAATCTGGTAGGAAAAAGTTTAAAAAGGACATCCTGGTCTCCAACCCAGGCCTCCCTATCGCTGACACCTATACCAGTGCCTCATCTAAGGAAACTCTCACTGACATCCTTTTTTTCGTGCCTTCACCTGACCTATGGACCCTTCATATGGTCTCTGTGCTCTCTCCTTTCTCCTCTTCTCCCATTAATGGCGGCACCCGTTGGGCCTCCTTCCACTCGTCTAAGGCCATCATTAATGTCTACGCTAATGGGACCGTCTTGGTCCAAGGCCCTCAGGCCAACCTTCACCTCTTTGATAGACGCTTCCCGCGCCTCATCAACTTCCTTTCCTCTCCTGCTGTCCCCCCTTCTCTGTCCTCGGCTACTTGCCTCTACCCTCCCTCCCTGCCCCCTCCCTTGCTCCTTCTTCACCTCTGCAGGGCGTACCTCTGATCTGTACCCCTCCCCGGAAGTCCTTTAAAGATGGCAACCTTCTCCACATTGCCACTCTTAACTCTCGCTCTGCCATCAAACATTCCTCTGATATCTGCTGCCTTCTTGAGGAACTGGACCTTGACGTACTCGGTCTCACTGAGACATGGTTCACGGGCCAAGTCTCTATCACCAGCTTTGACACACTCCTACCTGACGGCTACAAGATCCTCTCCGTGCCCAGGCCCAGCCGTGCTGGGGGGGGGTGTGGCCCTTATCTTCCCTGAGTGGATTCCTGCCACGGCTATTCCCATGCAGACCTACTCCTCTTTTGAATGTCTTGTCTGCCGACTCTCTCTCTCTCCTAGCCATTCCCACACCGTGGCTACTATCTATCGGCCACCTGGTCAAATTTCCTCCTTCCTCTCCGAGTGGGCGGACCGCTCCTCCTCACTCCTGTCCTGAACCACTCAACTCCTCATTCTTGGAGACTTCAACATCCACCTGGATGCCTCCGGTCCCCCCTCTGGACTCTTTCGCGACCTCTGCGACTCTCTCTCACTCTCTATTCTCCCGTCTGGGCTGACCCATTCTGCAGGGCACATTCTAGATGCCCTGATCTCTTCTGACCCTCCCCTCTCTGTCCCTCTCTCCACTCCTCTCGCCTGGAGTGATCACTTTCTCCTTTCTTCCCATCTCACCCTCCCTACCCCACAGGCAGAGCCACCCTCATCACTGCCACCTTCCTTCTCGGTCATCCGACCCATGAAGTGTGTGTCAGTTGAGGCTTTCGCTGCCACCTTCTCGCCCCCTCCTCCCCCCTCGGCTGACTCCCATCCTGACACAGCCCTCTCCTCTCTCCACTCTGCTATATCTGATACTCTTGATATCCTTGCCCCTGTCATGAGAATCCGCCTGAAGCCCAAAGCCAAATGCAACTCCTGGTATGACTCTGATCTCGTCACCCTTAAACGCAAGTGCAGGGTGGCAGAGAGGAAATGGCGTGCTTCATGTTCATCCTCTGACAAACTGGCCTGTCGCCTACTCCAAAGGCAATTCCGGCTCTCCGTTCTCACCAAGAAGAGAGTCCTTATCCAAGCCTGCATCACTGCGGCATTTAACAATTCGGCCGAACTCTTTAAAATCTGCAAGGAGCTGGCCAATCCTGCTGCAGTATCTACCTCTCCTGTCCCCTCCCAGGCCCTCTGTACGGCACTGGCCTCCCACTTCTGTTCAAAAACTCAGGACATCCTGTCCTCACTCTCCTCCTATCACCTCCCCCCCTCTAGTCCCTGCCCGGCCTCTGGCCCCTCTGAAGCCTCCCCTCCTCTCTGCTTCTCTGCTTTTCCCCTGACGAGGTTTCGAGACAAGTCCGATCTATGAAAGTCTCGTCAAAACAGGTCCACCCCTGTTCCTCCAAAACTATCAAGTACCACATTGACTCCTTGGCTCCTGCCCTTGCTGACTTCTGCAATCACTCCTTCGCCTCTGGAGTCTTCCCATCCCCTCTCAAGCACTCCCTTGTGCACCCTCTTCTTAAGAAACCCTCTTCCGACCCTTCCTGCCCAGCTATCGCCCAATCTCTATCACTCCCTTCCTGGGCAAGCTCCTGGAGAAACTGGCCATCTCCCAGCTTAATCTCCATGCTGAATCTGTTGGTAGCCTTCATGACCATCAGTCTGGCTTCAGAGCCGCCAGAAGCACAGAAACTGCTCTCCTGAACATCCGTGAGGATCTCCTCTCGAACCTTGACTCTAACATTCCATGTGTTCTCATCTTGCTTGATCTCTCTTCTGCCTTTGATACTGTCAACCATACCATCCTGCTAAACCGTCTCCGTGATAACCTGGGTATCACTGGTCAGGCTCTGGCCTGGCTGACCTCTTTCCTCTCAAATCGACCCTCCCAGGTCCAACTGGGATCTTTCCTCTCTGACATCTTTTTCTCTACCTGTGGTGTCCCCCAGGGTTCTAACCTCTCTCCCTGGCTGTTCAACCAGTATCTGGCACTTCTTGCCCACCGCATCGCTGCTCTCTGCCCCAACTTTCAGTGCTATGCGGATGATACCCAGCTCATTTTCAGGCTACCCTCGGCCTCCTCTTCTCCTTCCCTCATCTCTGACTGTCTTTCTGCTATCCAGGAATGGTGTGCCGCCAACGACCTCTGCCTTAATGCCAGTAAGACTGAGATTCTACTCATCGGCACACCCACGCCCTCCTTCCCTGCAGCTCTCTGGCCGGCCTCTCTTGGCCCTCTTCCTGCTCCCACCTGCAAGGCAAAAAACCTCGGGGTCATCTTCGACTCCACACTCTCCTTCTCTCCTCACATTTCTGACGTTTCTAAGAAGTCACACTACCAGCTGCACCTCTTAAGAGGTATCCTTCCTTTCCTCTTCTTCCCCCAGAAGCTCACTGTCTCCAGAGCCCTGGTTCTCTCGAAGCTGGACTACTGTAACAGCCTCTATCTAAATCTGCCTGCCTCTACTCTCCGCCCGCTGCAACTCATCCAGAACAGGACTGCGAGACTTGTCCTTGGCCTCAAGCCCAGGGACCGTATCTCTCCAGGACTGAAATCGCTACACTGGCTCCCTGTGGCTGCGAGGATTAAGTTCAAAACCCTCTGCATTGTCCACAAGGCCTTCTGGGGCCTTGGGCCAAAATACCTTCAACTCTCTCTTCCTAAATATCTTCCTTCTCGAGCTCTTTGCTCATCCGCCTCCAACTCCCTCAGGGTCAGCCGCTTCTCCAAGCAACGAGTTGGGGGAGATCTCTCTCCGCAGCAGGGGCCTCCCTCTGGAACAGCCTTCCTGCCTCCCTGAAACTTGAGGAGAACCATCTCCGGTTTCAGAAGCACCTCAAAACCTTCCTCTTTGCTTCTGCTTTCTCTCCCCCTCTCCCCTGCTAAATCACTGAAACTGTACTGAATCAGCAAATGGGCCACTCGCCAAGCCACTCTCCCCTTGGCCCAGCCACTCTCCCCTGCACTGCCTCCCTGGCAACCCCCGCACTACGGGACTGTCTCTGTATCCCTACAGCGCCCCCTCCCAGCACTAGTCTGCACTTGCCACCAGCTGGCCCTTATTATTTATCTTGTATTTTACTAATCACTTTGTACTGCACTTTCCCCTCTCCCTTTCCCCCTTGCACTTTTCCCGTCCCCCCCTACCCATGCACTTGCGCGATCTGAATGACACCTGGCCTAGTAGGATTGTTTGTCTGTCTCCCCTTGTTCCCCCCTCCCTGCCTCGTCGCGCCTTGAAACACTTGTGTATAGGCGCGTTACAAATGCCATATCATATCATATCAGTACCTCGATTGAAAGGGGTACGGTCCGGAAGACAGATCCTGGGAGCTTGCCTGCAACGTCCATGCCCCTGCTCTTGTCGCTCGCTTTCACCACTCCCATTCTTTGCGACACAAGGACGTGGGCCATTGAGGGGGGCTCAGTCATGTCGTCCCAGTCGCGAGCGCAGTGTTTGCTCACCTCTCGCACCTCTGCTTACCGCTGCGTTCACAGGCATGCCCCTGCAGTGTCTGTCCCAGCCGCACATAGGTGGGGGGCATTGTCCCCGGTCATGGAGACTATAGCCCTTGCGGCATACGTCTCGGTCTCGCTGGCGGTTACCCTGGCGACTGCAGTACACTCGGAGAGCGCCTGCAGCCGCTAGCGGGCAACATAAGGCATCACGTAACCCGTTGCCGCGGCAACCTGTTTAAAAAGAACCACAACGCTACACACGCCGCTTCTCAGCTGTGTCCATGGAACAGTTAGTACAGCGTTCTGTTTTTGCTCATTCTTGTTTGCTCTTTGGATTTCCTGGTTTTTATTGATCTCGTGGCTCTGTTTTGCTGGACAGTTTTTGAATCACCCTTGGATTGATTGCTTCTGGAATTTTTCGGTGCTCGACTTTGGAATGTTTACGGACTGCTACTGGATTGCCCTTTTTGTTCCTCGTGTTTTCTTTGTCATTTTCCTGCGCAACTCCTCGCTACAGGAACACCTTGTCTCGGATCATCACGCCTAGACCTCTGTTGGGGCCGCATTGCATTGCACCCTTCCTGGGCTTTCACAGGTCACTGGAACTTTATCCCTTCCCGCAGCGCCTGGGGTGGGGAAGCACCTCTGGTCCTTCTGGAGAAAGGTATCCTTCCCTGCTTCCACACTTATCCCAGGTCTCCTCTAGGTAGGTCACAGCTTGATTGTCTGCTTGTGTTACATTCCCTTCTGTATTGTGCCTTACCTGTTCTGTTTTCCCTTTCAACCACCGGGAGTCCCAGCACTGCTGTTCCAGTTTCCTGTGGCCTCAATGACCAGCTAGTGAGTGCTCTCTCTCTCTCGCTGGCAGGTACTTGGGGACAGAGGTTTTTACTATCCACATGACAACCACGATTCTTAACAGTAGGTTTCCTAGCCTTTGCGAACAAGGATGGCCCCAGCCACAGGTGTTAAAGCCAGTGATCGAAGTCAGCGGGAACGGTCAGGAGCAGTGATCCCCTACATTTATATGTTTCTGTTTGCCATTCATGTTAATGCTAAAGGATATTTATATCGCACACTATCGCCAACGGAGTGGTTCCCTGGGGCTCTGGCGGATCTGAAAGGGAAAGATGGTGGGGTGGGTTAGTAGGACTGAGCGGGAGAATAGCAAGAGAGCTGTGATGTGCTGTTGGCAGCATCGGTTTGGTTAACACTGTTCGCTGAGCTTAAGTGTGCTTTTCGGTTGGTTGCCGTCATGTGCTATTGTGTGAGACTATGTGTGCTTTCTTTTGTTGTTGCGGTGTAGTGAAGTGTGTGCGGTTTGTTGTGCTTGGAGGAATGCTTGTGTTGTGTTCGAGTGTGAGAGGTGTATGCAGAGGGGTGAGATTTTTAGTAGGTTTGGTTAATGTCATCACTATATAGATGTGGGGCATGCTAAACTTCCCAATTCTATCTAGATGTGACTCATGCTAATCTCCAAAATTATATCTAGATGTGAGCCATGCTAATCTCCACAATTCTATCTAGATGTGACACATGTTCATCTTCACAGTTGTATCTAGATGTGACGCATGCTAATCTCCAAAATTCTATCTAGATGTGACGCAGGCAAATCTCCACAATTTGTTTTAGATGTGACGCATGCTAATCTTCACAGTTGTATCTACATATGATGCAAGACTATCCTCACAATTCTATCTGGATTTGACGTAAGATTATCATCACAGTTCTACCTAGATGTGACGCATGCTAATCTCCAAAATTCTATCTAATGCGAGTCATGCTAATCTCCAAAATTCTATCTAGATGCGACGCAAGGTTATATTCACAATTCTATCTAGAAGTGACGCAAGATTCTTTTAACAGTTCTATCGAGATGTGACGCAAGGTTATCTTCACAATTCTATCTAGATGTGATGCAAGATTATCTTCACAATTCTATCTAGATATGATGCATACTAATCTCCAAACTTCTTGCTAGATGCGAGTCATGCTAATCTCCACAATTCTATCTAGATTTGATGCAAAGGTATCTTCACAATTCTATCTAGATGTGACGCAAGGTTCATCCACTTTTTATGACCATATTCACCATTCTAGATAGATGATTTGTCCATTCATGTCCCTGTGCAAGTGTAAAGTTGTAAAAGGAGCCTTAGTTACTAGTCACTTAGACTATTACAATGCCCCGGCTGCAACACCTTTCCACATGTCGCACTATGCTTCCCCCTACCCTCTTCCCTGCTGAGACCACCGTTCCACTACTTTTTTTGGTACACTTCTAAAGTCCCCCCTCCCCAAAGTGTTGACAAATGTGTAGTAAACTAGACCCAGCAAAGCCTTCATAAAATATCCCAAGCCTGCATACTGGCTCTGTATTTTAAGCAGTGCTTTTATAATAAAGGGATGCAGCAGACATCTCCTTCAGAATTTGATAGGGACCATATTTTCTGACCAGTCACAGCTTCCTTTAAGTGTTAATGATTGCTAATTAGCATAAGCATGGCAAAGCACAAGTTGGGTTTTCAATCTGCTTCCTGCAAAGTAAATTCAACCACAAAGTACATCTCTTTAGGCTGATGAGTAGACCTTAATATCTGTGGGTTACAGGCTCAAAAATGTATTCAGGTTTTGGGTGGGACTTCAAATGTCAAGTGCCAAATAATGATGAAAAGCACATAATGTTATCACACCAGCTCTTCAAGAGCTTCTGGGCGGTGCCTTTCATATCTTAAAAGTAGAATAAGTCATAGTATAGTTTATCTCAAGTACTCCCTTATCAGGTGGGATCTAATTTGCCAGTGGTGAATTATAAGTATACCTTCAACCATATATGTATAAATTCACTGAAAAAACGTTTAAGTGTAGTTAAGTTGACCAGATTTAATTCAGCAAAACCCTTGAAATGTAGCAGATGTGGGAAGTCATGAGTGCCTTAACTCAGCATGCTCCCGTTCATGTCCCCCATAATGCCATGTCCCCCACAATGCCATTGTGTATTCCATTGTGAATCCTTTATCCTATAATATGTATGTGCTCATAGGCTTTGTAACAGGAACACGCCACGTTTAGCACAACATGACTTCTGACATATGTTGAATTTCAAGGGTTTTGTTGTGTTAAATCTGGTCAATTTAACTGCGCCGAAGGTGACTGGTGAGACTAGTGAGGCCGCCACATCAGAGGACCAAAAGTGAGGAGATTGGATAGCCTGGAGAACCAAGACCAAGAGGGAACCAGCCTCCTTTGGAGATGGTGCAGCGCAGACAGAATATAGTACCTTCAAGTGCTGCAGAGCTGTAGCCTAAAACACAGAAGCATGGAGAGCCTTTTCTTGGAGAATGTCCACCACCATAGCCTTTAGTCATTATTCATTATTATACCTGTTCCAGGCATCCACTCAAATATCCCACAATTGTACTTATAGAGCAGTTTACATGTGGTTTTGGAACACAGAAGTTGAGCCAGGTTGAGCATTTCCAAGGGATTACGACGCTGCAGGAATCTCCCCGCAACTTCGCCAACCTAGTCGGTGAACCAGCCAGGGTGAGCTCAATATCCAATGGCTACTAATTCCCAATTAGGTTTATAGTATTCACATAGGGTTCCGGACGCTGCTTCTGTGCAGTGTCAGTAATTTAGGTAACTGCAGACATCATGGGCCTGAAATCTGTCTTTCCGATGTCGCCAGTAAATCGTTAGAGAAAATCATCAAAATTCACACTGAGGTAAGTGCGCGAAGGGTAGCCATTGTTGTTAATTTAATAAATCATCTTAAAATAACAGCCTATTGTGCAGACACATATATGGTGCCTACTCAAGACAAAACAAAGGGGGAAACATTTATGCCATTAGAGGGGGCCTAATGGCAATCAAATTTGATCAAATTTGCTTTTGCACAGGACTGATAGAAGAGTGGGGAGATTATGGTGTCTTGGTGGTAAACCTCCAAGGAGCTGTTGCCTTATGTAAAGCATCTGTTGGCACAATAGGAAGCTTTTTCTAAAGATCAATTGCCACGTGCTAAAGAACTGGCTGTCCTTTGTGCAATCGCCTGCGTGAAATGTGATTAATTACCAAATCGTTTCCGTGGTGGATAATGGCCACTTCACAGTTCCTTGAGCTTCGGTGCCTTCCTCTTTGGGTGACCACCATGCAGGAATGACCAAAGATGGGTTGTTGTCCGAGTTGTTTCCAAGTATATGTGTGTTACCTTTGACGAAGCCTACGGTGCACCTTATGCAATCTCTACGCAAGTAATGGATGGAGGCTTATTCAATAGGATGTGCCCTGGACTACCGAAAGAGATTGGCTGGAACATCCAGAATTAAGGTCAGGCCACACTGGAGGTCATGGGAACAGGTTGGTGGCGGAGCATTGCAAAGTAGTAGTTGACACTCAACATCCCAAAGAAGCCTCAAACAGCACCAGACATGCTTCTGTGCAAATCTCATCGATCACGTGTAAAGAGCTATTGTAATGTCTAAGCCAGACAAGGTCCAAAAGTGTTAATGGGCAAGTTAGCTGTTTTCCATCTACACCATAATATGGTAGGACTTGTCAACAATGGAAGACTAGACTACTGAAACTATCTATTAGGGGATACCTATTTTGGTGTGCGTTTTTTTTTTTTTAAATATTGAAATATTGAAAACATTTCCAGAGCGTGCGTTAACACTATCGACAAACTCAATTTTCATGGTATAGGACGTAGCAACAATATAGAGTGTTGTTATAATGATGCATTTCAGAGGTGCACCTGTCTTCCCTCTACCTTAAGGACGATGAGTGCTGCTGAACAGAAGATTCCTCAGGAGTGGCAGCCAACAGCTAACAAGAGATAGGAGTCGGGTGAACTGTATGACAGAGCACAGTAGGCGCTTCTAAGTAATGACCAACAGAACTTGTCCTAAGGTAGACTAACATTAACCCTACCATCAACCAATTCTCAACAACACTATCACCTCAGGAGCTTCAAAGTAAGGCCCAACAGAACTTGCCCTAAGGTAGACCTATATTAACCCTGCACTCAACCAATTCTCAATAACACATACTTCATTTTATTACCTTTAAAAATGTACATAAAGCCAGCATAAAATTGCTAATTCTGCATGCTGTTTGGTGGGGGTGAGTACACATTGGTCAGGGCACTTTGGTTTCTATTTATTTCAAATGTTGGTGATTTTGAGAATTCTGATAAACAGATCCCTAACTCTGATGGCAATATTAATGTATTCATCATTGGTACCCAGCTGGGGGGTGGGGAGGGGTGGGGATGTGGTGGCCTCCTGGACAATCAAGAGGCTCAGAAGAGGGACTTTAGCACATGGTAAAACCCCTTCTCCGAGCCTCCTCACAAGCGGGAGGCCGCCATCTTCCCTGCTGTGAGCCTGTGCTCCCGTTCCCATCCTTCCTCCACCACCAAATCTCAACTTCCACATACCTCACCCAGTGCCAGCCCCTCCTCACTTACCTTGCACTCCTCCTATCCTCATCAGTGGCAGGAACACTCAGTGTTCCCGGCATATCTCCTCCCTGCCAATGGCTGCCATGGGACAGGAGAAAGAACTAGGTGGGATCAATGGTGGCCATCTTGTTTTGTTTTTCAACTTGGAAAAAAAAACAATTAGGATCCCGGGACAACATGCCGGGATACTAATAGCAATACAGCACTCGCTGGAGGGAGGGGAATTACTGGTCAGGTAATGTCCCGGGGCTAACGTTCACTTTGCTCGGGCTTCTAATTTATGCCTCCCCTCAGCTCGGGATGTATTGTTTAATTATATCCTCTTAGTGTAAAGGCCCATGTACATGGGCCAAAGTCAGATTTTCATGAATACATTAGGACTGCTATAGATACTAAGCATACAGGTGGTGACAACAGGTGTAGCTATGCAAATTGGCCCACTGTATATCCTAACGCAACAGCACCCTCTAGCAGAGGATTCTGTGCATTGGGGGAGCCTCTACTGAGAATGGCGGCATCAGACAAACATACTTCTGGCCTTTTATATCATTAAGATACGATCAGATTTATTGTTTCTTTGTGACCAATTAAATTAGGAACCTGGCCCTGTCACCATTACCAGGTGAGGCCTCAGCTGATGGGCTTACAGGTATTAGTACCCTGGGATGGCCGTCAGGGGGTTCAGCAGTCCCAGGGTACTAATAATGGGAGGCTAGCTGGTGAGAGGACATGATCGAAGTTATGAGATCAACCAGGTGGCAGTCAAAACAGAAGGACAAATGAGAGATGGGCTGCAAGAGAGGATAAGCCTCTGAGCAGAGAAATGGCAAATAAGAAGAGGAGGTTGTGAGGAGAGAGGAGCGGAGAGAGAGGGCATTTGGGTGTGGAAGCAACAGTGGAAGTCGGCACAGGAATAAAGAGAGGCTAGCGAGTCAAAAGAGTCAAGTCGCCAGCAGGCTTGATAAGTCTGGGGGATCTGCCAATAGGAAGGTGGAAGCGGCCAAAAGAAGGTGTTAATTTCACTTAACTGAATAGCTATGGGATGGTAACAGTGTACAACAACACTATGTCCACTAATTAAAATTTCTAACAGGGACACATTGAGGAACAGTGCCCCCAAATCCACCTCCAGTTCCTTGCTCGTCAGATAAAGCTGTATATGGGAGCTCAGTGTTGTGGATCTTGATACCAAGTAGTAGTAGATTGTTGGTTATTACATAACACTATACGCTACTTAATGCCACAAATGGTGGACAAACAAGGCCTAGAGCAAAAGACGAGGCAGGATGTAATCTGTGGTGTGCAACCCCATGCGGTGCCCCCGCGCACGTTACAAGAGGCAAGCACATTCGGAATCCTTCTTTACAAGCGAACATAATGAAGCATGGCCCAATCTTAGTTAAACCTCATCATCATCTCTGCGAATGCGCCTCTGGGATATATAATTAGGCAAGTTAATGCTTCAATTTTCCTGAAAAACACTCTTCACGCTCCGCCGATATCTTCACATTTCCCGTAGCGGGAACACATGGTCTATTGTATTGTTTTTTTTAAGACTGGTTCTATTTTCTAAATGTCACACACAGTTGCATCCGTATCATTTCTTTAACGGCAGAGGTCACCCAATTACTCTTAACATGATAACCACTCTTCATCAAATCGACGTAATGGTCCTACCACCCAGAATCTCTGCCTCTGCTCACGTGATCTGAGTCAACCCTACAGTTTTCTGCGTCATCCACTCTGCACAGTTGCTCCCAAGCCTGCTTTTTAGTCCAGTTATGGGAGGTCTGTTTATGAAAACCTCTAGCATGCAAAGCCGACTCTAGGGGAAGCGCATACTCAGGGGACTGCAGAGAGACTGGCTTGAATGACCTACATCACAGGGTGCCATGCTCTTCTTGCAGTGCTGCAAAGCCATCCACTCTGCTTTTTAGACCCGTTATGGGAGGTCTGTTTATGAAAACCCCTAGCAGGCAAAGCCGACTCTAGGGGAAGCTCATGCCCAGGAGACGGCAGAGAGACTGGTGTGAATGACCCACAGTGCTGCAAGGTTTAGATTCCATGCATTGTAATCATGTGCATTGTTTTGTAAAAGCTTCTTGGTGAGAGGGGCCGCAAGAACAGCTCTTAATACAGTGAATGGAGGTGGGGCACCACTCATTTGTTGAATACATGCCCCTTTTGTCCCCCCCATCCCTCTCTCTCCGAATGTCCGTCACCAAACGCACTTCTTTGGGCACTGGATACCACCCTAGTTAGCTATATAACGGCGTCTAATTGACTGGAGAGAGCCCCTGGTGGCTTTTTAGGGGTCATGGTCCTTCAAAGTAATTCACTGGTGCTTGTGAAATCTCCACTTGCTGCGAGAAGAATCCCAAGGCAAGCAATGCAGGCCAAGGCTATGTTTTAAGTGTGTCTGTGTCAAATGGTCTGGCATCGTCTCCAGAAATTATAGACCAGTCTGAGTAGCATCCGACTCGTTGGCTCTGCACATCAAAGGTCAGGGCTTCTCGTTTGATGTGGAAAGCCAGTTTCCAGACGGCAGAACAAAAAAAACAAAAAAACGCTAAGCACCGGGGATTAATCCCAGTGATGCATTTTTATATAAAGGCGTTTCAAAAGCAAGCACTAGTCAGAGGTGCTGCACCGGAAACAGAGGGGAGTACAACCTGCACAGCTATGCAGGGATGAACTGACTTCCGCTAGAAGCGATGGCTACATGCAAAGTCCTCTGCTCTCCTGCAAGCGTGCCAGTGGCTGCGGCACTTCATACCACTTTACTCAGTGGCCAAAGTGGGCGGGAGCGGTTACTATTACTTCGATTCTCGGCCGGATTCCAGCCGCCTTGTCCTCGATGGGGGCGTGGCAGCCCCTCAGCCAATGAGGAGGCTCGAAGCGGGGCCATCCCTGCTCCGAGCCTCCCCACGACTGAGAGGCTGCCTTCGCCCCCCGCCGGGGACTCAGGTAAGCTTTTTATTTTTCCTTCCCTCCTTCCCTCCTCCCTACCCCACTTACCTTTTTGCTCCTGCGTCCCCGCTGGCCAACGATAGCAGGCTCCAGTAGTGTGGAGACTCGGAGCGGGCCAACCCCGCTCCGCGCCTCCACACGGCTGGAGGCTTCCATCGTCCCCCAGCGGGGACGCAGGTACGTTTTTTTGTTTCTTCCCCTCCCTCCCTTCCAACCTCCCAACCCCACTTACTTTCTGCTTCTTTTTTTTTTCTTTTTTTTTTCCGGGAGCGGTCGCGCTGGGAAAACTTGTGTTCCCAGCGCGTCCGCTCCCGATGGCCGCCATGGAAAGGGAAAACAGACAGCGTTTTCCCTTTCCCGGCGGCCATTTTTTTCTTTTTTTCTGTTTCGAAACGCAGCGAAACAGAAAAGAAAATGCCATTAACACCCCGGTCTAACGGGCCGGGGTGCTAATGGCAATAAGACCCTCGGCAGCGGCCAATACCGCCCACGGTAATGCCCGCTGGGGCTTCGTTAATACGGCCCGGGGCATTACCTGGGGCGGTATTGGCCCGCCGCCTCGGTTCTTATTGCCACATTAAGTTTTACTGTTCCTATACTTTTATTTTTAAATCACAGAATGGATACGTTTTACAATAAAAGTGTAGGAAGAAGTTGAAACTTGCACTTCAGTGCACTGCACCGAACGTTCCCTTAGACAGCAGGCGCATTTGTTTAGGGGTTTGTATGGTGCGTGGGGGTGGAGGAGGAAGCTGCCGATGGGGCTTTTCGGGAGTAGGCACAGGCCAGCAGGGATCACAGTTCCACAACTTCTTTTCATACACTTCGACCACTGACTTTACCCTATAAACATTATAAAACATTAGCAGTGCTTTCTACAATCAGACAAATGACTGCATCGATATTGCCGGGAGCAGGACAGGCTGAAGGTATGTGAGGTCTTATAGGCACCCATTTCAAAATGTTGTTTGGGGACACCTTTGCCAGTCTTTGATACCTTAACACCTTTCGGAGGGATATGTCTTTAGCCGGTTTTTGAGGACTAAGGGCTCCTTCAGGACTATCCGCATCCCACCAGCCCCGCCTGGCCGCTCCACTGTGTGACTAAATCCAGATAAAGCAGTGGAGGGAGGGGGGGAGTAGCTGCAGATTGCCATGTGGCAGATGTATTGACCTGTGCAGGCAGAACAAAGAAAGGCAGCCAGCTGGGAGCTGAAAACCTAAATGACCACTTATGAAAGCTATTAAACTTTCTTTGAAAACGAGCTAAGAGCTGGTGCTCTGTTGGATACTTCACGGTCAGAGGGAGTGGAAGGCCTGATGTTGCCAGTAATAACCGCTGTAAAATGTATGCTGCAAAGCACACGTTTAATGCACTGGAATAAAGAAGTATTTGCACGATGCTATGGTCCCCAGCTTGAGGGCCCCACTGAGGCTCGAGGCCCATTTCAACTGCAAGGGCTGGAAGGCCCCTTGCGGTATTGCTGGCAGGGAGCTGTTTAGCTCCATGTGGTAAAAAAGAAGAGCCTGAATATCATGACACCAGCAGCTGCCGGGAGCTACTTGTGACTCCTCAGACCAACTGTTGCAATAGAAGTATCCCTATGTACCCATAACTCTGTGTGAGTAGAAGACTACACGAGGACAGACTGGTGTGGGGACTGTCATAAAGAATGCACCATATGTGTAGCGACAGCAAACACATTGCATAGGTTTGGATATATCCATATTTGCAAGTCCTACAATCAGAACTAGAAACACGCAGCTGTGCAAATGCCTTGGAGGCATAGTTGTCTTCCAGTTAGTATCGCGAGACCTTCTGTATCATTTCTGGTTGGATTAGTGGCCACCTCCGATTGCCACATGTCTGAAATGCGATGAATTACACTGTGGGTCTATGAAAGCACCTGCATTGGATCGTTTTATCATGCTATTCCCAGTCAGTGCAATGAAAGGTTTCAATCATTACATGTCTTTAGTTAAATATGTTCTTTCCAGAGGGCAAATATTGCAGAAGTGAAAAATCTGCCAAACACTTCTATAATTATCTGCTCTTCAAATTCTCATGACTTTACCATATGTTCTTAAAACAGCTGTACACAGCTTTTTTCCTCCATCTTTTTTCCTGTCTTCGGCTGGGGCCTCCCTCTGGAACAGCCTCCCTGCCACTCTAAAAACTTGAGGAGAACCATCTCCGGTTCCGGAAGCACCTCAAGACCTTCCTCTTTTCTTCTGCCTTCGTTCCCCCTCTCCCCTGCTAATCTGTTCTCTCTTGGCACGTGCACTTGGCCACCCTCTGTCTTTTGGGCCCAGGTACCTGCTCATCCTGCCACCCTCCCGCACTGCCTCCGGGCCACCCCTTGCACTGGGGTCTGTATCTGTACCCATACAGCCCCCCCTTTTTCTTCCTGCACTTATCAGACCTACCCTGCCTGCTGCCTTAAAGCTAGCACTTGCAAATTGCTGGCTGCATTACCACTGTTTGTTGCCTTTATTATTTATTTATTGTTATTTATCTGTTTCTCCTCTGCTTCGCACTTTCCACCTCTCCCCCCTTCCATGCACTTTTCCCCTCCCCCTCTCCCATGCACTTGCACGTTCTCAATGTCACTGGGCCTAGTAAGATCGCTGTTTTGTTCTGCCCTGTTCCCCTCCCTTGAATTGTCGCGCTCTGAAACACTTGTGTACGAGCGCGATAGAAATAAAATATCAATCAATCAATCAATCATCAATCCTCAGTGGTGCAGGTATGCCCAGACAAAGGCCAGAGCTTGATGTGCCCAGAGTGTGACGCTAAACCTCACGAATGATGATCAGCAAGGCCAAAACATGTCTAGGATTCTTGGTGGTCTCCTTAAGTAGGAACGTGAAACAGCAGTTCGGGCTGGACTGCTGCATAAGAGTTGGGATCAAGAACGATTTGCATATGGTAATGACGCATCAGGCTGAAAGGCCATGTAATAGAAAGCTGCGAAAATCAATTGCCAGTGGTTGTGATTAATTCAAGTCCTTTCTTTCCACCAATCTGCCAGGGACGTAATTTCACCAAAATGCCAGGTGTAGCAGAAGTGACATAACATGACCCTTCCCACAGGAAGTGATGTCATTTGACCCCACCCCGAAGTGACATCACGGGAAGCAATGGAACACGACTGTTTCCCCCTTGACAAAACAGGAGGTGGCATCACATAGCATTGTTTCCAAGTACACTATGAAAAATATGGTTACAATATTACTAACGTGATATACATTTCATACAAGAATGGATCACCATATGTATCGGCAGAAAAAAAACATGCTATAACTGCAACTTACGAAAAGCAAAATACATAGTCCGAAATGGATGCTTATTCTACTTGAAATGCTTTTTGGAAGATTTTGTGTGCATTGTGAATTTGAGGTGTTTAAGAACAGACTAGATCAGTGACTCACCCCCTGAAGTGAAATAAATCTTTAATGAGTCTAGCAATTATTGTATGGAATTCCAGAAACACAAATTATTTGTTATTCCTATTCTTTCTTATTTAGGGTCACTGCTCAAAGTGTTACACTTGTGGAACCCCATGATTTTTTAAAGAAGCATGAACAAGAAAGCCAGCCACTCTAGAAACAATGAGCCACATGGCATTGGCCACAGCCCAGGAGCTTCAATTTGTAGTAAAAAAAAAAGTTTTTTTTTCCTTTTTTTTAGGGGTAGTAAGGGAGAGACAGGGGTAGCAAGGGAGACCTCAGGGGTCTCAAGTGCAACCCCTGGCGACCCCTAAATGACGTCCCTGCGATCTTCCCCGCTGAACAGATAACTCAAAGACTATGAATACCTGGTGCTAAGAATAGTTATTGCTTACTTAGGACGTGTGCGCTGCATTCTGTTGATTAAACATTATTTCAACCTCAGTTTGGGGACAGTGATAACTGATAAGGGCCAATGTTGAAGTGTATCAACAGAGCTTCTGTTGCACTATTTGCAAACACTACAGATAGATCTAGTGTCCTGAGTGTTTTCAAAATCAGAACTTCGTGGGCAGTGTGACCAGGTGCACAGAGGTGGCCCGGCCTATAGGGAACTCAGTTGATTTCCCGGTAGGCATCTGCACTCTGGGCCTCTTGTGTGTGGTGACCTATTTTATTTCCAAATGGTCTCATAGGAAAATGGTTGGGCTGGCTGAAAAATATGGGGCCACTTTAAAAATAATTTTCCGGGCCTCTTTTGGTTCCCAGTCCACCCCTGCAGGTGCACAATAGTTAATGCTTACATTCTTGGTTAATATGTCCAATGTCCACTCCCCACCATACCTGAGACTGGGTGATCTGATCCCCACTGGCTCCTCCCCTGGTTGCTTGTAGATCCATTGTTGTCAATTGCCCTCCCTCCACTGTTAGATTTATTTATTTATTTATTTGCATTTGTTACGCGCGCTTGCAGCCCATAAGGCATTGAGGCGCTGTTACAGAGGATACACAAATTTAGGATTACAGACAAGTGCCAGGAGGGCTCTTAGTTACAGATTGGCAAGCATATAAAGCATATAGATCCCCACTCACTTATTTCTCTGCTCCCTAAATGTGTTCTTCCCCCTATGATTGCAAAGTGCTCCATTGCTTCCCGAGTCTAGGTCTGAACTAAATAAATGCCCTAATAATAATAATAATATATCACTCCTAGGTAGCCTCTATTTCTTTGACACAGCATAAGGTCTTAACTAAGGAATCACCCTTTTACATGCTGCTGTTTCAGCTTCAGTGTTACAGTAACTCACCCAGAATCTTCCTGGAACCCCTCCAGTTCATCCCGTTGCTCTGCCAGGGTAGATTCCAAATCCAGATAGGTGCCATTGTGGGACAGCTGCAGCGTACAGTCATCGAGCTGTAAAAAGGAGAGCTGGCATTAGAAGGGCTGGCAGGGCACCATTATGAGGTTAGTACTCGCATTCTCCGTAACACAAAACAGATGGGCGACTGAAACTTGGATCCTCGCGCGGACCATCACCCAGAGAGGCTCTGCGATTCGCTTCTCACAATTCTAGACCAAAACGGGCACTCCTTTCATAAAACGCCTCCATATGACCCATCATGGACCGACACACTCGTTAAAAGCTGCACACCCACCACCCCCAAAAAGGCATAGATAAAGTAAAGTCAAAGATAGAACATTGCACTTTCCCCTTGCACTTCTCGTTCTCGCACTTGCACTTCTCGTTTTCCCCTTGCACTTCTCGTTCTCGCATGATCAGAATGACACAAGGCCTAGTAAGATCGCTTGTCTTGTCCTTCCTCTGTCTCCCCTCCCTTGTCGCGCCTAGAAACACTTGTGTGTAAGTATGGTTGTGTGTTAAAAAATGATGTTAAAACAGAGGTATCTATGTTACTACTGCATTACCGCACCACCATACTATAGGTTTGGTGTTGAGGTGGAGGAAAAACCTCCAGCAAAATGCTGGAGGTATTTATGCCATCTTACTGTCAACATTCGGAAAAATCAAGTGAATTGAGGCTAGCAGGATTACCACCAATGGAAATTACGCCAAAATTGGGACCAACACTGCCTACCACCACTTGTGATCCAGCGGTAATTCCTCCAGACCAAGTGGCAGTCATGGTAAATCGGTTTGGCAGCATTCCAGCAGATTTACCACTGGAATACCACCAAACCTGTAATGAGGCCGTCAGTCTGTCCATGCACAGAGATAACTTGGATTTTCTGGGGTAGAGGGACAGGCATCTCAAAAGCAATAGCTTTGCTATGGATGGTGGTAGGAAGGCCATATCTCCCACTTTAAGTCAACCTTTCCAATCTTTCATTATACAAGTTATCTGCTTACTAACGGTGGGTCAGCATCCGTTCACTAATTCTGCTGCATGCAAAGACGGTCAACACGTTGCCCTATTCCTGGCGGAAGTAGCCACAAAGATAAAAACACGCATTGTCAAAGCCAACAGTTTTGGCATTAACAGTGGGAACTCCTTCTTCTACACAAGTGGCTGCCAGGCTCCAGCCATAGAGACTGACGCGGTGGGCATTTCCATGTCAGTGCATTACTGCAAGAAACATTTACTCTCGTAACTAAACAGCCATCCTACCATAGTATAGGGCTGCCATGATTATATAACATGCTCAAGTTCTATAATATGTGGGGAACGTGCTGCATAGCGTGAGAAAAACATTGGATCCACAACAATGCATTGTAATGACTGGATCCTGACGTGGGATGAGCGGCTGAAGAGCACTGGCACAGACACACTCACCATCAGCCTCCTCGGTGGCTCTCAGTATGCGATGCCACATTCAGCATTTCTAGTACAATACCCTTGGTCCCCCCTCTCTGGCCTTAAAGCACCACAATGATGGCTCTGAAGTGCCTCACAAGGTAACGTAAACACACCAACTATCAGCAAACAAAACGAAATATGGTGCTAAATCGCCTCCTATGATACAAAGGTATGTTTTCGCACTGCGTGGTTCTGAAGCACCATATAAGAGCCAAAACTACTGGTAATGTTAAAGTGTTAAATATGATCAAAAATTATGTAGCTTCACTAGGTGGTGCAAAAGCATTATGAGTTCAAACAAATGGTGTTGAAGCACTCACTACCTGTGAGCCAAAATGAAGTAATCTCACTATCTGTTGGTAAACTTCCACCTATGAACCAAATGCTTGTAGCCTCACTAGGTGGTGTCAAAGTACTACAGCTGAGCCAAACCTAATGGTGCTGTTACAACACATCGGAGCCAAAATCAAGAGCCAACTCTATGTAGCGTCATAGTTGTTGCTAATGTCTCACCTGACAGCCAAAAATAATCGGTCGAAGGACTTTTCCCACCACCACAATGTATCCCTCATTCCACACACTCCATACCAATATTTTTGCTTCAACAGATGGTGCTAGCATACCACATAGGAGCCAAAAACAAAAAAGCACCCAGCAATTGCTGGCTGCACCAAGGGCATTCCTCCTTGCAGAGCGAGCCTGAAATACTCAACTAGTGTAGTGGAGGCGGCAACAATTTATGTTCTAAATCCTGTTCAGTGGAGTAGCTTTGAGGAAAATGTTGGGTACATCTAAAGGAAATGGGCACCTGCCAAATGAGGGGGACAAAACGGTGTGCCACGAAAGTTGGGGCAGACTAACACCCTTGCCCCCCCCCCTCTAATATTAAGCCCTTGATCATGTTGCTATGGTCCTGGCAGAAAAGAGAAGGAGCCGGGGATACCTCCTTTAGGTGCCCAGGTGTTAAGTGAGGGGCTACACGGACAATGATACATTAGAAAGTCTGGCATAGGGTGCGTGTGGGACATCATGCCGTGTGGGGCATATGTTACGGGAAAAGAGAAAGTCAGTAATCGTCAACGGGCGAGAACAATAATTCCAGAGCTATGGCATTTTAAAGGTAATCGTGAACGGAGGATAGCACAGGGGCAACATGCCGGTCTTGGAAGCAAGACCACGCAGAGCAACATAGTTTCGAATCCCATAACCGTGCTTAGAAACCAAACAATTGAATAAAATAAATAAGTAAAGTGCGGGGGGCAGATTAGTGGGCCGGGCAGATTATTCCACAGAGGAGGGGACAAATAGTGGAAAGATGGGGGAAGATGGAGTGCGGACACTGGGGAGGGGGGGGGGGTTTGGTCAAAATAAAGGATCTTTAGAAATGAGGGCAAGACAGAAGTGGTGATGCAATTGCATCTCATGGACTATGAAGCAAATGGGCAATGTTCTGATAGGCTTCAAATGCCAAACTGAGAAGGCAATTGACTCTCGCCCGTACAGCGAATGGAACCATGAAATGGTGCCCTGACTTTCCTCAACACGATCTCTTCCCGTTCGGCTAATATTGAAGGCTGCTTGTGCCAATTGGGCCAGTTCTGTTTATCCAGATGGTATGTTTTAAATGGCAGCTGGCCTTCTGCTCCCATTCCTCCTTTTTCGGGAACCAGGATACCCAAGGATGCAAATTTGTCAAACGTTATTTTATTGAACGTTGCACTTCGTTCACGGCTAAAATGCATAAAATTGAATTAGCCAAAGCTCTTGTATCTGAGCACAGAATCCATATTGTTGCCAGAGAAATGAAATTCCATTCTGCTCCTGGAGGGTTTACTATTTGCATTTTCTTGTATGAGAAAGACGAGGAATGCGAAACCTGGACGCTCCACCTTACAGAGCACACCCCACCACGAGAGCCCTGTGACTTTTTCCTGGTGGACTGCAATATATACCTTATTTAACATTTACAGATGTGGGGAGGAATGGGATGAAAACACACGAAAGGCTGCGTTTTTAAAAAATCAGTCTTTGAGGAAAAGAGATTTTTTACTTGACCCTGGGATACTCAAAACACAGGTAGAGTGAGCACTGTTCTCCCATTTGGACTAAATTAGACCCGTTTTAATAGATAACCAAATTATCCCACAAAAGAAAACAGTCAAAGGAAATTGAAGCAACAGCATTCCTTCTTGCTAGGAGGTCACATGACACCCTGTGGGGGACTGGGCGCATAAAGGAGAGCAAACGTCTGCGTGTGCTTCTCTGTGGAGTGGACTTGAAGCAAAATGAAACACACAAATAAATCTCTCTCTTGCAGAGAGTTCCCCCCACCTCCTGCTATGGATCCGGGTGTATAACCTTTAGGCCCATCCTGCTCTCTGAAGAATACGCAAATCCTGCCCACAACTGCTCAGGACTCCTCAAGCATGGTTCATGCAGCCTTGAGAAAAGGGAATACAGATTCTAGATCCCACAGTTAGAGCCCGCCTGTTCACAGGGTCGGACTGGGACAAGAAATAGGCCCGGACACCCAAGAAAAAGTGGCCCACGCCTCGCCTCAAAAAAGTCGCCCATCCCTCACCTCACGACCCTTGACTTCTGATGACATCACCGGAAGTGATGTCCTTTGACCCCACCCGAAAGTGACATCCCCGGGAAGCGATAAAAAACGACCTTTCACCCCTTGACAAAACAGGAAGTGGCATCAAATAGCATTATTCCTAAGTACACTACGAAAAATATGGTTATAATTTCACTTATGTAATTTACATTTCATAGAAAAATGGATCACCATATGTATCATTAATATCTGTGTGTATAGATCCATATTGTCAAATTATTGTGAATGCAAGCAGATGTCTAAGGCCAAATGATAATATGTTATTGTATAGCACTTACGCTTAAGCTCCTTTTTATAGAACACATATGCACACACTACCACCCAACCTGCGTTGGTACTCATTTATCGACCTCAACATTCATCATTTTGGAAAATACCTGATTAAATAAATCATACATTTAAGTGGCATGCAGTCCATCAATAGATTGATAGTGGCCACCATTATCACTACAAAACTAGACCGGGCATCATTCCCACAAGTAGCTCTGGGCTGAACGCATAAAACGCTCACACACACACATTTATTTATTATTACTTTATTGTTCATGTATAACGTGCTTAATACCAGCAAGTGGTTTGTAAGCACGGGATCGGGATTCAAACCTGTGTTGTGCCGCCTTATCTTGCTTACCCGTTTCCCCTGAGCTATCCTTCCGCCCCCTTTATTTATTTATTTTAATTTATTTTAAAATAATGTTTATTGCCATATTTGGCACTCATCAACTTGGTATTCTAGGTTTTCAGTTGAACTGGAGGACAATTATAATTGTTCCTTAAGTGTGCTTCTGTCCTCCACAAAGCAGAATTGGGACCACCTTAACCTTGCAGTGTTCTCTCTAAAGAGCCATCTCCCAGGCAACTTAGGTTGTCTTTTATGTCACATTCAGACTTTCTCTCCTTTAATGCAAGGAGCCCAATTCTGCACTGGGAGTGATTTTGGGAAGGAGAGGCACATTAAGGACATTCGCAGAAAAGTTTTCCAGCGGATTAGAAAGGCCCTGTCTACACCATAGCTGTAACTCAAACACAAATTGTCAGAGGGATCATCTAGCACAGCAGGAACAGGGCACCGCATTCAGTTGGGAACCTGCAATAGGGGGCATACCCTCACTTGAGTGTCCTTAGGATCACCCGCAGAACATGACATTTGGAATCCTCTGTGGGCCTTAAGAACCTTTGGAGAACTAGCGACTGGGCCATAATTGGGGGTGGAGGGAGGCTGGCTTCCTCGGTTCAGTGCATCTATGTAAACCTTGTTTGGTCCTAACATTGCAGTTTGCTGTGGATCCTCAAAGCACACAAACAGAAAGGGCATTAATAGGCACTTTCCTCCGGCATTGCTGGATTGGGTGAGGATTAGGGGTGAGATGGCAAGATTCAAGATCAGCCGGAAGCAAACAAACACAAATTACTTTAAACTTCCATCAAGCAAATCATGGACTAAACCTATGCAACTATGTTCGATTAATATTTTCTCCCCAACTGATTCAGTGAAACTATCATCTGAGTTCACGATGGTTCTATGTGATATTTCTGCATATTTTTTTATTTTTTTATTATTGATGTGGTTGAATAGTATCAACCTTTCAATTTTAATACATACAAAAGATAAAATGTTTTATCATAAAATAGGTTTAGCAGCACAATGGTTAAGATACACACTGAGGTGTAAAAGTAATCAGCGTCAGAAGGCATACAAATGTCACTACAACAAGGTAACCATACTTTCGATAGTCTTATCAAATTAATCATAAAATGCGATGTTAATTAGATCGGTGAATCATACAATTAGACATGTCACTCAAGTAAAGGGCAAGATCGGATAATACAATGATGGTATTAAATAGATAAAATCTCAATTTATGTCGACTTAATGTGCTATTGCAGGTTACATTTTTGGTTTGAATTGAAAAGGGGTTAGATGCATTGGGATCCACTGTCACCTAGGCTCAACATCTCAAAAAAACAGTTTTAAAAATTAAAATATTGTTTTATGCCAACTTAGTGTGTTAACCATGGGTGAAGTAATGGTTTGCAGTGAGATGGAAGTGATAGCATTGGGATTGTCTTCAAGGTTCAGGGCCTCTAAAAATCTGATTGTAGCTAATCTGACAGTTTATGCGTTGACTGGTAATGGTTGAATCTAAAACTGTAAAATCATTAAAACAGGATTTCATATAGAAGTTACGTTTGTCACCAAGCATGGAACATTCAGTTAGCAGATGTTTCAGACTCTCAGACATTTCTGCATATTAAAGGCCGAACACAAACAAGTCTGATTTTGTTCGGCCTTTTTTTGGTGCAGCCTTTAATATGCAGAAATATCACACTTCAATTACCCCAACACCGCCCCTCCTCCCGAATCCGATGCCCTGCCTGCCCCCACCCCTCCTGCGCTGGCCGATTTAATGGAAATCGGGGTTTTAACCACCTGCGCCCCCCTTCCCTCCACGACCATGTCGCTTTCCCCACTCAAAGCCTTCCTCCTCTACCCACCCTGACCACGGACACAAACACACACATTTACCCACTCCCTGCATCTTCCTCTCCACAAAGATTACTCACACACAGTCACAGACGCACAAACACACACACTAACACTTGCCTAGGCCTCAGCAAATTCTCTCTTCCGGCTCCATTGTGCCCGTCAGCCTCTGCTCGTACTCGTGTTCGTTGCAGAGGCTAAAAGTTCGATTTAGAAAGACTGCTAGGAGCGGTCTCCGAGCGGTCTTTCTAAATAGGTAATTTCAGAAATCGCTTATTAAAAAGCGATTTCTTCACTTAGTACCATTCACAATAGACTAATGACCACACCTGAGTGACAAACCCCCACAAACCACCACCTCTTCCACCACGGATCTTTGCAGAATGCTATTTCACCACAAAGCGAAATGGGGAGAGGTTTCTAGCGATGTAAATAAGTGATTAGATAATTATTTGTTCATTGTTTAGTAAACAGAATTATTATTGTAACAAACCAATACATTTTAGGCTAAGCGTAAAAAATAAAGTTAAAAAAAAAACTTTTAGGTGTAAGAGAGATGAATTGCAATTCACTGACAAAGCACATTTTAATCAAATATTGGCCAAAATTCCACAGCTTTCCTATCAATTTTATTTAATTTAAATATTTAGATAGCACTGGACTTACATTTCCCTGACCATCGTAGTGACGCAGCAGAGATGTTCTTACTTTTCAAAGGGTTAGGATGTTGCAACTATCAAACCAAGGGCCATGGTTCTATAACAGTTATGGTCCATTGCAACTTCTCCATTGGCTATTTTTACTTGGGGTTTTATAAGTATTGGAAAAAAGAGACCTCCGAGCTGGTAATCGAATCACATCCTCGATGAATTTAAGGGCGGAATCGCAGTAATGGGTTTGTTGTTTGGCTAGATGGCATTGCATTGGGTGGTTATTAATGCTGGGAGAATGTCCAATGTTTTGGTAATTGTGGCCATTAAGGTCCATTGCAGTTTCAGAACGTTTAGATTTTGCCTGGGGGCAATCGTGTAATCAAAAAAAGAGGCTTCTAATTGGTTAAACTAGTTACATGACTACTAAAACCAACCGCAAGATGAATGCAAGCATGTCATTGTGCCCAGATCTCCATTGAGATCCACCGGGAGATTACAAGTCCGACGACCTGGGACGACCTGGGAAGACAGGCGCCGGTAAAATGTAAATCACCATTCCCATAGTGTCCCATAGGACTCTATGGGAGTGGGGACTTGGGTGCTTCTGTGAACAGTCTGTCTACCGTGGCCGCTGCGCCAGTCCGGCACAGCGGCCACAGAAGGGAGCCGTGTAGTTTGCCAGTCCTGAAACAAGACTGCCGTTGAGCTTACCAGCACCTTTGTTTGCTGACCAGCAAATTTATAATCAGGCCCTCTGACATGGTTTCTGCTTTGCCCCATGCACCACCCTCCTATCCACAACCTTCCAAGCAATGCAGCAAAAGATAAAGGTATGGCCCCACCTATGGCTCTGCGGTAAGCAACAGGAGAATATTGTCAGTGCGCAGTGTGGCAATTAAAATCTCAGTAGGGCTACCGCCTACAGGTCCAGCATGGCTAACATGCGGAAAGGTGCTTGCAGCACCACAATCACAGCACCTCTCTGGCCATCACCCATAACACCCGCCATCAACACATAGCACACACTATCACCACATGCCTCGCATGGAGCCATGTGACCATGGTTGGTAGGTTTGCATATAGAAATGCAGTCACTGTTAATGCTTCTCTTTCTTGATTACATTGCAGTGAGTAGCTGAAGGAAATTCCCAATTGTTTTGCTACCTTAAACGGGTTTAGCCACAGCTTGAGAAGGGCGGGAATAAACCACGCTACTACTTTTAAAAAATGAACATCCCCACCATGCCCACAATCCCCAGAAACAATAGCACATAAGATAAAAGTACGATTTCGCTGCTGGCTGGCTCCGTTGTAAGCTGCAGGGAAGTACGACCATAGCACAGTCTGTTGGTAAGAATCTCAGACACACTCCTTCCAGCAGGTCCATCATGCCTGGCCCGCAGCAACAAAATTGGAGCACATCTCTGGCCATGTCTTACGACAGCCAAATGTCAACAATTTTCACGCCTGTGTGAATGACTACATACATATGATTTTATCACACATGCTCTTCTGGGATGTGTTGAAGTCTTGAACGTTGGGCAACTTATTGGGCATGTATCATGTTGTCCCATGTAAGGCCTGAAAATCGTAACTTTTGGGCTCACATTGCATTGAATTCTGGTACTTGTTGTGCTTGTGCTCTATAAACTGTACAGTAGCAGTTGAATAAGCAAAGAGGGCAGTGGGCTGTCTGTATGACCAGCTTCAGGATGTTCACAGTCAGCAGTTATTTTGCATGCAGATTACTTTGCGCTGCAGTACAGAAAACATGTGACGATGCAGGGGATTTACATAGCATGAACCGAGCCAGCAAGCAATGGAGCACTGAGCATAAAATGGCTGAGCATAGAAACAGAGAATGGCCAGGAAAACGGAGTGGGAGTGTGGGGGGAGGGGGTGGTGACAACTACCATGGTTCACCCGATGGCACCAGGTTTGCATATCTGTAGACCTACAGCGATCTTTGTGGAAAGTGCATGCATTTATTAGAATGGAAGCGACATCCTTGTTGTCTTTCCTTCTTCCACAGTCAATAAAATGGTTACCATTTATCTGGGTTATAATAAGATCTGTTAGTTGCAATGCAACGAAGATGGCATTTGAGCTGAAACCTCTGCCTGGTTGTGGGAGCACACAGAAGAAATAGATGCAGTTTATGTGGACCTCTTCTCCAGACCCAATGATAAATGGCGCAGGTCCACCATGTAGGAAAATTCTGGCCACCCGCTGCATTGTAGCACAGGTAAATAATAGCATAGTGGGGAAAAAAATGTTAACTCTTGGAAATCCGGTTGCTCAAAAGAAAGATGCAAGTAAATAAAAGAATAAAAAATAAAAAAGATGCACGTAAATTGAGATGTTGACACATGTGGTTAAAATGCTGCTTTGAACCAGTAAAAAGATACATTCCTGCAACACAAAGGTGCACATTTATTATTTCGTGATCCTTCTAATTCAGAGAAATGTTAACCAAACGTGACCCGACTTTAGTAAATGAAATGCAAATGTGCCCATGGCAGTACCTATTCCAAAGCCAAGTTAATGGTTGACTGGCTGTTGTGCTGCTGCCATGGAGATGAGAAGATTAGCGCCCGCTTTACAATAGGGCCATGAAATTAGGGGAACAGCAATGTTTGTGTTTGCCGCCTTCATCTTCCAAGCCTGGGGAGGTGTTGTGGGGCTGTGGGGTGAGGCGAGTTTATGATTTAGCCGACTCTCATCTAGCTTTGAAGACATTATTCATTCCTTGAGATGGCTGATTAAATGCGGAATTTGTTTACTATATTTAAGAATGCGGCAGATACGCCAGTGGCAGGTGAAACAGGTATACAGGAGGGAATCAAAAGAAAAGCATAAACGACACAGGAGATAATCCATCCCCCTTTCTGCCTCAAGGGTGACAAGACGTCCCGGTTTTCCCCGGGACAGTACAGGCAAATCACCCTCCGTCCAGGGAATGTTTTCATTTTAGTAACCCGGTCCAGGGTTTGCATGGTTGGGCAGCTATGGTGATTAAAATTGTAATTAATTTTCACAACACGTTCCGCATGTTGGAGCAGGAGGATTGGCTCGAACCCCCAACCTTTCAGGTACAAGTCACAACACAATTCACTGACTGTGCTACAGAAACTGGCTTGGAAACGATTGTACAGCAAGCCATGTAATATCAATATCAATTAGAGCAAACACTTGTTTTGAATTAACATGCCAAGATTCACAGACAAAACTGCACAAATGAGATCATATACAGTTTATAAAAAGGAGACATTCTGGGAATATGAGTGGGTGGTGGTTGTGGGGGCGTGCTCGGGGAGGGGCGGTAATTGGTGGGCTGAGATGGGGTAGTCCCTCTTTTATGTTGTTGGTCGTCCCGGTTTTTAGTTTTGGAAATCTGGTCAGCTACCCCTCCACCCCCCCTTCACCCACCCCTGAAAAGCTTGTGCTCTGTGGATTTGTGTTAAAAGAGTAAGGGCTAATCAGTTACTTATTTACATTTATTGGGATTCCTTGAGGAAAACTGCTCGTCAAGAGACAAAGTATGGAAACCTAACATAGACTCCAATCTGTGTGTTACCATGGAGACTCGCGCCAGGAGTCCACGAACGTTACGCAAGCGCTCGTGCTGCAATGAGAACGTCACACCCACAGCTTCCGCTTACATGGGGGGAAGAATATGCATCAGATTAGCCACTGTGACGAAAAAGAGGATGTCAGAATGCAGGAGGAGTGCAATTATAGGCGGACTGGAAGTCGTCGCTTATTCACTTAGGGTTGTAGTGTATGACATTTCCGAGGTTGGCCGACTGCTTCTTCACTATTTGCTAACTCAATTGTAACAATGAAGGGATTTCTTTGTATTTACACATTGTTATAGACAATCGCAAAGAAGGAAATCTATGTTTGAATGAAGGAGGAAGACAGCAGTAAAACTAATTTGAGTTGAAACTCTCCTGGTGTTTTATCAGGGTTAAACGTTTTTATTTTACATATTAAAGAAACTTAACAATGGTGCATGACAGTATTAAAAACAACATAGTCAATTTGGGAGTAATGAACAAACATAAACAAGAAATAGTAAGCTCAATGTGCATACATCATGGTGAACAGTTGATATGGAAAGGAAAAGAAAAAAAGGGGTTGGGGTTCATCAGAAATAAGCGCACAGCTTAGCTGACTTTCCTACAAAATGGTGCTTCTTTCAGTGGAGACACATCACCAAGCACTAAAATTGATGCATTCATTGTAATAATGCAATTTAAGACTAATCCCAGCCTCTCACGGGCCCCTTCCCAAAAGTCTCTTGTTTTTTGTCAAGTCCAGAGTAAATGACCCAAAGTGTCCCTTGCCTGATTGCACTTCCAGCATTTATCACTCGACAGATGTCTCTTGAACATACGCTCAGGAGTCCAATATGTTCTCAAGACGAGTTTGGTATGAGAAGCTCTTACACCCCAATCCATGCTGACCAGACGAACATTGCCACAGCATCGCAGCCATCAGCCCTGATCAATAGTTTCACCCAGCTCTCCAGCCCAGATGTTGGCTTACTCAGGGTCGCCTTAACGCTAGGATTGCAAAATTCCATACATTGTGGCGGGTGGGTGTAGAACACGTTTGCAAAGCTCCAGCGCCAACCATGTTCCTGGTGTTTTATCGTAGAAGTCTCGTATTTGGTTGACTGAACTTGTGAATTGTGTTGTATTGTATTTTAAGGTTTTGTAAACAGCTCTAATGAGAACAACTTTTCTTGTTCCAGCTTACAGTAGTAGCTATGGTTAAGAGTGGCCAATGAAGAGACGGGCTTTGATGTGTTTGCAGAACTGGGTCTCTATAGATCCTACTCAGAGGCAGAGCGAGAGAATGTTCTATGGTTGGATTTGGTGGCAGCACAATTTCTGCCAAAGAAAGGTGAGTTCTTGTATGCACTCTGCCCTTCAGGAGCTGGGCATTAGTCATTAGTAGGTGCATAGTGGTTCAGATTTTGGGTGAAATGTGGCTATGAAGATTCTCTGGTGAACACATCTCTGCTATCATGTGACTTGCGTGACACATCTCAGATCCAGTTCACTTTCATGAGTAATCGGTTCACGAGCGCAGTAAATCCACATTTTGCTGTGCGTCCCAGAGTAACATTTATCCAGGAGAAATCGCATGCAAATGTTTTCTGCACATGGGACGTTCAGCATTATTCTCAAACACATGCTTTGGAATTCATCATTGAACTTGGACATTATTTCAAAGGTTCTTTTGTATCAACATTGAAAAAATATAAAAAGCAAAGAAAGAATATGGATGAGTAAAAGCAGTCTCTGGAACCTTTTATAGAGGAAGTGTGCTATGCAGTCCACATTATCGACATCAATGGTACGGAGCACAAACAAAACTCTGTCAGTCACCCAATCCTAACAGCAATGAATCTACAACTGCAAAACCAGAATCTTTCCAGCAAAATTACACAGACACTTTCACTCTTTCTGTATGAAGTTACAAGGGCTTTGTTAGACCTTCCCAAGTTTGTCTGCCACCGAACAGCTAAAACTAAAAGGTACTCTTTCTAATGGCTTCCAATGAAAGCAATACACATCCATGTGCATGGAAATGTCAGCCATATATAATCGTGCATTTACTTTAGACCAAGTACCCAACACTGCTGCACAATCTAACAAAGCAAAGGAGTATGAACAGCATATTGTATATAAGACCCATCCAACATCGATGTGTAAAAAGGCCTTCATCTTGCCAGCCGAACCAGTCCCAGGCAGAAGAACACATTCATTCTAGACCTGCAGTGCTTGTACGTACAAAACAGACAATCATTTGCACATTACGAGTTCCATACATCAATTGCTTTACAACAGTGCCTACGATACTCCATTGCCCTTCGGAAAGCAACTAGCAACTGGGACCATAATTGCATTGTTGTTATCTTTCCCCAGATATTAAAAAGATCATTGCTTAGTTCACCACTCGAATCCTCTGCTCTCCAAAAATGAGCACCCTGCCACTTTCTTATTTTAGATAATTAAAATTTAAATTGTAGGGAAAGAAAAGCTGTGTTAGTCATTGTTTGCCTGATTTTACATAGGCAAACATTAGGTGTGTGCAGTTTCAGTTTCCATTGTGCAGGCTCGGTATCCAGTGATATAATTGCTGGAATAAAACATTGAGCCTGACTCGATATTTTTTTAAAGGCACTATCCAACACATTCTCCAAATATTCTAGGACTGGAGGTTGTTTATATAATTGCACCAGTACTAAAATATGTTGGGAAGGGTGTTTGTTCCAGTGATTATATCACATATAACCGTGCAGCTCGGCTTCAAAGGAAGTGGATGACAGTGTGCCAAGATAAAGATGGCCCACATTTCAGGAGAAACACAATTTGTCTTTCATTCCAACTTCCAACTTTGATGTTGATTATTAACCCGGATACCTATAGTATGTATCTATCTATACGTTGCCCGTGCAGTGCAATATGTCAAAACCAGAGATATTTGGCAGTGAAGTTTTCCAAAAGCAGCCATAACTTGGAGCCGTGATGCAGTGCTAATGGCGCCACTAATTGTGCTCATTGACATGGGAAACAGTCCTTCTTGTTGGTCTCTTTGGGCTTTATGGTAGTTTGTGCTGTTTGTCCTTAGCTGTTTTTGTCCCCTGTGCACCGTGGATATGTTCACGTCACCTATCGTGGCACGTGGGGCAGTTTGAGAAATGCATAGCATTGGTAGACCTATGGTTGATTGGGGAACTAAAACGGATGCTTTTCACTGGTTTTATTGTTTTGGCCCGCAACCATAACTTTTCTTCAACTAAAATGTTTTTCAGTGAATTTCTAGGATTTTAAGTATTGTAGATTAACTATAAATGTACTTCAAGATTTTTTTAGTTATATTTGTTACACACTAACTTGCCCGGAGTGTGCACTGGGCATGACGTATGACCCACAACCATGCCCAGACGACAACGTGCCTTTGGCATAGCCATAGGCCATTCACAGTGCATAGTTCACCTACAGGTGCTTTGTAGGTGTGAGGGGGGATGTGGGGTAGGGTGTGGGTGTGTGGGTGTGTGTGTATATACACTCGCCCGTGCTTGCAATGGAAGTTTCATGGATTTTGTGTTGTCTCCACCTAATGACATCACAGGCCAACACGTTTATCGTGTGCAAGATTTAAAAAATGTGGCATACTAGTGGGGAGGCATTATGTTACATCTTTTTCATAATTAATGCTCGTTCACTTCAGGAAAATACTTAATTCTCCCATAAGCACCCCCCACCCACCTCCCACTAGTGAAGTTTATCAGTCACTCCCCCAGGCCAGTACACCCGACCTCCATCTAAGCAACCCAATATACTAAAATGTAGGCTCTCTAGGAGCACATGCTAGTAATGTTCATGATGTTTTACTAGAACACCAGCTTGACATCCTAGCCACTACAGAAACTTTGTTATCCAACATCTCAGACCTGCTTCCAGGGTCGGGCTGGGCCATAAAATTGTGTCCGGTATCAATGAAAAAGTGTCCCACAGTTGCCAGTGGCTATTCATTACTTTTTTGACACTGTTGGAATAGTAACCAAGGGGGAGTTTTTTTTATAAAGTGTGATGCACATTGTACATTTTAAAGAATTCTATTCAGCAACACTGGTCAAAACTACTAGCCACACAGTGAATTAAATCATAAAACTGCCACAAATTGGCCAAAATGTGGCTCACTTGGACCAAAAAAAAACTCCCCCCCACCAGCATTTTGTGTTTTTGGTTTGGCCAGGGCACTAGTACCCTATAGGCCAGTCCAAGCCTGCCTGCTTCTCTCCCTAGCCATGCCTCCTAACTTTACTCTCTTTAGGGCTGACCGCCTTAATGTCATAGGAGGTGCGGTAGCCCCCATAGCGAAATTCTTTTTGCAGATCAGATCTTCACCCATTCCCAGTACCCCTGGGTTCAAAATGATGATACTAAAGCTTACCAGAAATCCCAAAACTACCTATAACCTCCTCCTGCTCTACCGCCAACCCAATGGCCCCAATCACCCAGACATTGTAATCCCACTCTTGGAACCAAATGTAATGTTGAGCCTATGTCCGGAGCACGACATACCCGGAAAGGGGGGTCCCTGTACTACCACTCGAGCCCTGAGTCAGGAGAAAGCAATGCTTGTCCAGAGGGAATTACGGCATTCAAGAAAGGACACGCTTCTGTGCTGACAATACCCCACCACCGTGGGTATTGAAGTTGAAGTTACAGACATAACCCGGCCATCCCCACTGGGCTCGGACACCATTTGCACCGTACTATCGCTGACCTCCCCCCTTTCCACCACTCACCTGGCCACGACAGCCTAAAACCCCGATTGGTGTCCATAATTGGGAACAGTGGTAAATGGCTATGGCGTACCCGTGTTGATAGAAAAGGTAGCGGAGCTGTTGGGAATACCTGGGCAGCAGGTTACCCAAGCAAATCTGATTTGTCCTTAATAAAGAGCAAAACAATGTCCAAGCACTGAAGGGAATTAATTCTGATTTTTGCAGGCGAACCATGGATTTGAGAGAGAGGAAGAAGCCGAACTACGCTGGGCATACGAGGACTAACAGAACGGCAACCATGAAGCATACATATTGCTGAAAGCACCCTACAGCAGTTCGAGGGTGGACTTAAGAATAGGGACTGAAGCAAGTTCCCCAATACTTTTGTTAATTGCATCTCTGAATCCTAACATTAAAGGCTATTTGTTTTGGTCAAGCAACCCAGTGTGCCTCGTCCTTTCACACCAATGACAAAATTAATTTTCTTGAGCAACATCAACCTCAGATTTAATGACACATCAGACCCCAAAGCATCTGCCCTTGCACTAGCCTTCGACATGAATTCCACCCGATGGATAAACTCTCCTACACACATCAAAGTGTGAATCTTGGACTAGGTCCTCACTACTAATGCTACCATTGACATTTCTTTTAGCAGAATACCATGGTCTGACCACGTCCTCATCCATTTTAACATCTATATTGCCACTCCTATCATTTCTAAGACTGCCACGCTGAGCCCAGTATATGTCAGAAATACCTGTAAATTTACACATGAGGGTATGAAGCCAACACTCCTATCATCACTCAATTCCTGATCCATATCCTGTAACAAGAATCCATAGGACATAGCCAACTATTACCAGCCTGTCTCCACCACACCATAGACATGAATGCCCCTATCACTGCTATAATTCCCAAACCCCCCAAGCCTAATAACACTTGCTTTACTAAGAAACGTATCACCTTCCTCCAAAAAAGAGCCCTCGAACATTTATGTAAAAAACATCCATCTCCTAGCAACCTCAATTCCCTTGCCACTGCTTACAACACGTACAAGACTGCAGTTGTTAGCCTAAAAGCGAACTCCTGCAATGTGCACATATCCAATGCAGATTGCAATACTGAAGAGCTATTCTCCATCATGCAAGAGCATGAGACTCCCATTCCTATTAACCGAACAACTCAGGCTGACAAAGCCTAATGTACCACCATAAAAGACTCCCTTCCACACAAAATGGAGTCACTTTGTGATAAAATTAGTGCAAAGAAAGCCAGTCTTGCTGTGAAAGCTTCCACACAGATCATACCTGACCACCCCAGTGTGGACTGGTCCTCTTCCTCATCGCCATTCAAGTTTAACCAAGTCACACAAGAGCAGATGCTACCCACCATTCTCTCTCTAAAACCTTCAAGATAACACCTGCCATGCCCTCATAGTGAAGCTGTTAATCCTAGCTTGGCACCCATCATCACTGACTTTGCTAATTAATCCTTCTCAACAAATGATGTCCACACGAATATCAAATCAGCATGGACCAACCCTCTCCTTATAAAACACTCCCTGGATCCTTCCACTCACACAAACTACCGCCCCCTTACCAGAGTCCCCTTTCTACTCAAGATACTTGACCGAGTAGCCTACGCACAAGTCCAACAATTCCGTGAGCAAAACCACTTGCTTGGAACGATACAAACTGGCTTCCCCCTAAACATAGTACAGAACCAGCCTTTTTGGACCTGAAAATCAAAATGGACAGTATCCGTGAGAGTGGCAATTTAGGCATCCTCCTCCTCTTAGACCTATCAGTGGCTTTCGACTTAGTCCACCACAACACTCTCTGTCAACACCTCAGCCAGCACTTCCATTTCTCTCTTGAAGCCACCTCATGGATCCACTCATTCCTCAGCGAACGCACCACTAGAATTTTCATTGGTGAGGCAGCAGCCAAACCCATCCCTGCACCACTAGGTGTCCCACAAGGCTGCTGGCTCTCACCCACACTTTACAATATGTACACTAAGCCCCTATTTGATTTCCTAGATTCAGTGGGAATCATCTACACTCATTTTGCAGAGGACACCCAAATACTCATCCCCATTACAGGCAAATACGCCTGGGACACCATCACAATCAACACAGTGTATAGCACTATTCAAAATTGGATGGCCACAAATAACTTTTGTCTAAATGACGACAAAACTGAGCTCCTTGTTGCGTGTCCCCCCTTCCAGATAAAACACCTTAATACCTGCTTCATCACCCTCTGCATCGATGGTACTTTCATCCCAATCCTGAAACAGGTCAAAACTCTTGGGGTCCACTTGGAAGTGGAGCTAACCATCACCAGTGCACTATCATCCACCACGGCCTACACCTCCAGGCTCATATCATTGAGCAGACAATTCTTGGTGCCAAGTAATTGCCTTACACTCGTACAAGCACTGGATTATGGCAACATGCTCCTTTTGGCTAAACCACAACTTCTGCAGAATTAAGCCCTGCGCACCGCTGTAAATCCATGGGACCATACCTCTGCAACCAGGCGCGAGGTCCTCTGGCTGACAAAGCGCAGATTGACTCTAACACTTGCCCACAAATGCATCTACAAATAGGCGCCCAGCTTCCTCAACAACATTCTCTCCCAGAAACCTCTGGTGCACGAGCTAAGGTTCAGCTGCAGTATCTCTTTGGTTACCCCTCGCTATAAGAGGAAAAAGATCAGGAGGCTTCAGCTTTGGCGTTACCGCGCCAACACTCTGAAACACTCTCCCTGCAGCCATCATAAATGAACAATCGGACAGAGCGTTCAAAAAGCTTGTAAAAACATGACTCTTTGATAAGTATAAATAATTCTCTGCATTAAATGTACCTTTTCTTCCGTCTTACTGTACCAAACGCCGTGATACCCCAGGGCGTTATATAAATGTTACAAATAAATAAAATATTTGGCATCTAGTTGTATTGTTGATCATATTAACACAGAATAAATAACATTATCAAAGTTGTTTACATTTTGTTTTTCCAAAAGCCACTATAATTCTTTGGCAGAAGATTAATATAAAGCAGATGTTCCCCGGTGGCATTGTAACAGACGACAAAATGCAGTGAAAACTTTCACTTGGTCAGTCGCACAAAGTCCACGCACCATTTGTCCTGACAAGGGTGTAGGACGCCGTTGCCAGGCAGCAGGAAGCTCGTGTCTTCAAAATGCCATTCTGTGGCTCGGCCGGAAGCTGCTCGCGAGCAAACAATGAGTAAGGAGACGCCAGGGACAGTGCAGACTGCATCTCGCTGCCAGCTGCCCCCAGAGTATGCTCATGCCCGGAGGCTCTTTCAAACACGCGGCGATTAATGAGATCATCGAGAACGCCCCGTTCAGCTCAGCCGTCGTCTTAGTAATAAATGCACATTGGCATTTTTGCCATGGCTTATATTCATGCTAAAGAATTATGCACATTTTTGAAAACAGGATATTTATCAATAAAAGTATGTCAACTCTTGCACACAGCGGATGCAGCACATTTTAATACCCACGTATCAGAGAAAACTTGCACAGCTGCAAGAGCAACGTTGCCTGTTATTATAGGATGACCAGAACCAGGGGCGTTGCTAGGGGGGGGGCTAAGGGGGCTATAGCCCCTGATCTTTTGGTTGTAGCCCCGGATAGAAACTCAGGAGCTACAGCCAAAAGACTAGCTAGCCCCCAGTCCCAACAGTTCCGACATCAGCTCAGCCCCGGGTCTTTGCCAGACCTAGCAACTCCCCTGACCAGAACTAAAAAGTAAAAAACCGGGACAGGGCAACTAACATAAAAGTAGGACTAACTAGTGGCTGTCAATTCACTACACTTCATTAGCCAGTGGAGGTAAAGGGGGTTTAAGTGTTACTGTTCAAATAAACACATATTATAATTAATTTATCACAAACTAACACTATCTTAAGTTGTAAAATGCAGCATTTCTGTTGTGTAAGATTGTGCATTCATGCCTTTCAGCTATGAAGATCGACTAGCAAAAACCAGGACCATTGCAGTTTCTAGTGGAAACATACAGTTTAGAAAGGGGGACAGAGCAGCAAAAACCCGGGACGTCTGTTCACCCTATGTTATTAGCAACGGCCGAAATTCAGATTCTTTTGTTTAGTCCCCCCTTACACCACATATATATGTGGGGGAGGTACATGATATACTAGTCATATGGGTGCTGAGAGGGTCTCCCCCTGCATATGTATGTGCTGTAAAGGGGGTTAAAAAAAAATCCCTATTTTCGGCCGTCGAAATTATGGGTGTCGGAGTCATCCCATAGATCCCACACTTTCCCCTGGCACAAGACACATACACTTTCAAAGCATGGGCGTAGGACACGGGGGCACATGGGGGACAAATCCCCCCACAATTCTAAGTGAGAGGGATGTAATATCATTTATCCCCCCCAGAATATGTGTTTGGTGTGTCATGCAGGGATCTGTTTTTGAAGTGGGGGGGGATGTGCTGCTTACTATGTAAGCTGCCATCTCCCCCCTGGCCCCTAAAGCATGGGGGCAATACACTGGGGGCAGATGGGTGATCATCTGCCCCCAGGGAAGGGGGGCAAACAAAAAAAAGGATTTGTTTTTAAAAACGTAGTTTTGGGTGGGGTGGGTGCGGGTGGGACCACTAGCCACCAGGGATTTTTGCAAGGGGGTGGCCCTCTCCCCCCCACCCTAGGTGGATGGGGGGGCACCTTATGTAGCCCCCCCTTATGTAGCCCTCCATTTGGGGTGGGGGGGAGAGGCCACTGCAAATATTGGCAGAGCCACCCCTCCCAAGCCTGGGGCAGTATGTTTTGCCACCCCTCTGGGGGCAGATGGTCACACACATGAAGGGGGTGGGGCTGCGGGGCCCACTAGACCACCAGGAATTGTTGTGTTTGAAAGGGGGGGTGGCCCTCTCCCCCCACCCTAAATGGATGGGGGCACCTTATGTAGCCTTCGCTGGGGCAGGGGTACACGAGATGCCCCCATCCATTTGTGGTGGGGGGATGCCACTGCAAATATTGGCAGAGCCAGCCCCCAGCGTGGGACAGTACATTTACCCCCCCCCCCCCTCCCGGAGGAACATGCCCACACATATGTGCCCATCTACCCCTAGGAAAGGGGCAAAACAAAAATAAAACAAATTATAACTTGTTTTGGGTGGGTGTGGGGGGCCACTGAACAACCATGGATGTTTTTAGTGGAAAGGGGGTGGCCCTCTCTCCCCCACCCCCAAATGGATGGGGGGGCATCTCATGAGCCCTCCCTGGGGGCAGATTGCTAGCACAATCTTCCCCTAGGAAAGAGGCAAAACAAAAACAAAAATAATGTTAACTTGTTTTGGGTGGGTGTGGGGGGTTACTAAACCACCATGGATGTTTTTAGTGGAAAGGGGGGTGCCCACAGGTGTCTTCTTTTCATAAATGCATGGGGTTTTCTGTTTTCCTTGATGGCTTCGACACCCTAGGCCCAAATCTGTAGGTTGTCCACATGAGCAAAATCTGCTTTGCCGAAAGGCTTGGGGTTATCAGTGGGTAGGCCTTTTCCCTTTTCTCCGATGTGGGTGCATCCACACATGTGAGGTACCGTTTTTGTCTGGACGCCTACCTGGGCGCAAAGGGAAAAGCCTAACCCACCGGTAACCCCAAGCCTTTTGGCAGAGCAGATTTTGCTCATGTGGACAACATACAGATTTGGGCCTAGGGTGTCGAAGCCACTAAGCAAAACAGTGAACCCCGTGCATTTCCAAAAAGAGGACACCTGTGGGGATCCACAGAGGTCTGACTTGCGCAAATCGCCCTAGAATGTATTACCCACAATCCCCGGCAAAGTCTGAAATTTGGTGAAAAAACTATTTTCAGATATTTCCCTCTTGCCACCCACCGAAACACGCCACCAACACCACATGTACTAACTTCCTGCGTTCCCACAGGTGTCCCGACAAACGGTACCTCACATGTGTGGGTGCACCTACCTGGGTGCAAAGGGAAAAGGCTAAATCACTGGTAACCCCGAACGGGTTTGGGGAGACAACCTGCAGATTTGGGCCTAAGGTGTCAAAGCCACGAAGGAAAACAGGGTACCCCATGCATTTCCGAAAAGAAGACACCCGTGGGAATCCACAGAGGTCTAACTTGCGCGAATCGCCCCAGAATGTATTACCCACAATCCCAGACAAAGTGAAAATTGTGTTTTTTCCACCAAATTTCAGACTTTGTCAGGGATTATGTGTCATCAATTATGTGTCAAACACTTGCTGGAGGACAACAACATGGGCACCTCACACTGGACCAGGCGTTACCAACGCAATAGGGAAAGACGATTATTACTGGAGGACTGAAGCAAGTTCAACTCGTAGACAAAATGTTACCATCACAGTAATACTGAGAGGTCACTCTCACTGCAAAACGATTATGAAATTACAGTGAAATAATCACCACATGGCCAAAGTGCTCTAAAAGAGATTCAACTCTTCAAGTCTTTGATATCAAACTATATAACATTTCATTATAAGTTCTTTAAGTTAATCATCAACATATTCTCTAAAAACATTTGACTCAAACAACATTGCAAATTATCTGACGATTCACATTCTACAATTATAGTGACAATGTACATCACCTATTATTCCAAAGAGTATGTTCAACAAATGCATAAAAATCTAAAAAAGAAATGCATAAAAATATCCACAGAAATGTCTTAGAAATAATATATAAAGTTCAACAAAACTATAGTTGCAGGCATTGGATGGATGTTAAGAATTTCCCCACGTGTTTCGGATTAATGAATCCTATATCAAGAGTAACTGCCTTTTATTTCTTCATGCAATGTCCAATTTATCTCCTGTAGGGTAGTTCCCTCTCCAATTTCTGAAATGTGTAAAAATACATCTACTTTAGACCCACATAATTGAGTATGATCAAACTATATGATCACTTGAGAGACTCAACTAACCTTCTTGTTGTCAAGAATATTACTAATGGTCAGCAATGATGTAAAGAAATAAACTCCTCCAATATTGGCCCACAAGCCTGTACAATGGTTCCCTTTTGATTTTTCTCTCTAAAATAAATATATATAAAAATATGTAAAGTTATCTCTATAAACAATATAAGATTGTGTTGTTTTTATCCAGGCTCGTAGTAAGCTCACCCTGATTGCATTTCGTCTTCTGAATTAGTCCCACTTCCAAACTCCTATTGCGTCTTGATTTTCTGAACTCCTACAGTTGTGTCAATATTATGATTACATAGTATCATTAAATTCACTAGTCAAATACTTTAACAAACAGCAACATTCATTATCCAGTGTCACTCACCTTAATGCCTAGTCCATGCAGGACTGACATGTATCTTCCTCTGTGAATATGAGAAAAGCCAGACATCCCTGTGGCTGCCCTTTTTATTCAAAAATAAAAGTAAAATCGTGGGTAAAACAGGAATTGACGTTATCATGTCCCACAATCAGTAAAATAAGTAGGATATATGAAATGGACCAATGGAGACGCCATGTTGGAAGTATATTTCTATATCTATATGCCTATATATTACCTCAGATGGTATTATTTGTTCAACTAATGCTGCTACCTATCTAATGATTTACTATAAAGAGCAAGCTGTCCCAATCTACTCAATCAAACTAAGTAAAAATATCTATAGTGCTAATCACGTAGCAAATCTTAAAGCATAATCAATTTGTTGAATTGAACTTATTGTATTTTCATCTCTAAATATATTGTAATTTCATAGAGTGGTTCTACTAACCACACCAGTTGTATATGGCCGGGGAACCATAACCATTATTGGTTATAGATAGAAACCTAAATCAAGGTCTGTATTCATGCCCCAAGGGCTTAACCTATTTAATTTGGTAATCCAAATTTCTTCTCTCTCCATTAGTAGCTGATTAATATCACCACCCCTTTTGGATAAAGTTAACTTCTCCAAAATGACAAATCTCATTTACAAAATAAGATGGCCTTTGTCTAAAAAGTGTTCAACCAGAGCAGATTTCCTGTTCTTAGTCCGAAGATTTGAGTTGTGCTCTGTCCATCTTAATTTCACATTACGTGACGTTAAACTAACGTAATAAGAGCCACAAGGGAACTTAATACCATAAATTGCGATGTTTGTGTCACATGTAGAAGTGTGTCTTAATGTGACTTGTTTGCCTGTCATAGAATGTAGAACAGTAGTTATCACTAATTATGTTATGGCAGTGTTAGCAATTGTTGCAGGCTACTGGGCCTTTATATTCCATTGTCTGCCGGTCATCTTCAGGACTCAATACTTCAACCAATTTATTCCTTAGTGCTGAACTCTTTCTATAAGCGAAAGTGGCTTAGTCTCGAAAAATATTTCCCAGAACAGCATCATGTTAAAAAAAGGTCCAGGTTTGTATGATGCATCTTTGAATCATCAAGTTACTCTGTCTTGAAAAGGTGGTAACGTATACCAAATTAGGAGTCCCCTTCCTCTCCGGACACCTCACTGAGAGGGATCTACAACCTTTCTGGCGAAGACGCATTTACTCATGTTGATCTAGATGCCCTAATCTACTTAATAAATATAACTGTGACTTGAATGGTAGGTGCACTATACTTCTTACCCTTCTTTCCCTAGACTTCTCACCGTAAACACAATTAGCCGTACACTTTAGTCCAGTTCACAAAGCCAGCACCGAAACCCCTTACACAATCCAACCTCCTATCCCGAGGTTATTTGAGTCGTCCTTGTGTGGAGCAGTATCAAAGGCTTTACTGAAATCTAAGTGGATGGTATTGTTCGTCCCATACGAGGCCCTTGGCTCCGCTCCATGGCCTTCTATTCAAATAATTTAACTTGATGTGTCAGGCACAATCTCCATCTGGAGAAACTATGCTGCCGTTCATCATGTAACACACTGGCCCGTGGGGAACATTACTCAGCAGTTAGAGCACTCACCTCAGATATGTGGCTATCCCGCATTTTGAGTCCCAGCAGGGCTGACTCAGCCTTTCTTCTTCCGAGCTCAATACATTGGGAAGTATCACGCAGGATGTTATAAGACGTAACACAACACCAGGTCAAAGCATACTCCCAATGGACGCACAGACCGACACCCAGACGGCAACACACAGTAGTACTGCGTTATTTTTAAAAGATGTCTGCCGAAAAGCTGGTGACCCACACAATCTGCACAGCACTCTGCTGCTCTCGAGCTAGGCCTGCACTTTAAACAATACAATTAAAAAAATGAAAACAGGGTGTAGGCCCAATAAATACTACACCAAGCCTTAGCTGATGTAGTATAGTTGACTATTTATTACTTACCCTACGGGTCCATTTGAAATGGGGTTGCCCCTGACATACGTTCTCTAAAACATAACATAAATGTGAAGTCTTTTCTAATGCAATTATCATTTCACACCTGTTTGATTCTCAGTAAAATGTGGTATAATCGGGCTGATCCATAATGTCCACTGGAAGCTGGCACGCATCCAGGTTCCCATAACATTAATATCAAGATAAAGAAGGCCTTCAGGCGGATGGAGCGTCATTTATAAAGTGTTTGCATGGTGTGTAGCTTGAGCAGCTTGTCAGGCACATGGCCGATTCCGTGACCGCTTGTCTGCTGCAACAGTGGGAGTTTGTCAAAGGGGTGTGCCCATTGTGGTTTAACCAGGTTCCTGTCTCTCAGAGAGTGCATTTCCCATTGCTCACGTTTCAAGTCATTGGCAATGACTTTGTCTCTGCAACTGATGCGAATGATTTAGATCCTGGCCTTAAAGAAGGTGGCACTACAGCCTGACCAGTACCACCTTCATGCCAAGGCTGAAGTACCCTATGTTAGACTGTGGACACGTTCCAGTGGGGAGCGGCATTGCCTTCTAGGTGCTCATAGCAATGCCCACGATATATTTACTGCCAATACCCCCGCCAGAAGTAATTTCATGTATCAGCTTCAATTGCAGCGGGGAGGTCAGCACCTGCAAATGCAATAGCCGTGTTTACAGTTCAAATGCCCACGACTTTCTGTCTAGGTCGAAATGAAGCAATGCTGATAAAGAAAGTACCAACTGGTATGTCATTAGTAAAAGGTCGTTATCGCTATTCTCACCGATAGGGCTTGGAAGTATGGTCCGGACTGTCATACAATAATTGGAAAGCCTGTAACCGTTGCATGGACAGATACATCAGGGCAAATGTTGGATATTTCCAGCAGCCAGAAGTAGAAGCCACCAATTACATGAACCACACTACTGGCTTAAATGTCAAGGTAGGTGCCTAGCCTAGCGTCATCAGTATCACTCACAGTATGTATTGATTGAGATAAAGGGGTGTCTTTTTCACCAGCTGCAAAAAACTGTATCACATTTCTTAAGGGGGTGGTCTTTTCTATCAGTCATGAGCTATTGAGTCATACCTACTCCCCACAATGGCTTTAGAGTTTGGGAAGAAGAGGGATGGAAAGAGTTCAGGGAGTTAGCAGGAAGGGCAAGTTGATTTTAATATTGTTGTTAAATGCCTCTCGTGTATCCCCAGCACAGTACCTCACTGCCTCACTTACAACACTCTTGATATCCTAGGTGAGGGTTTACATTTGGGCAGACCTTAAATCAAAAACTGGGAAACATTTTCCAGGACAGCATGCCCATTAAGCATGGTAAATGCCAACAGCAAACTCTCCATCTACTATACTACATTAACGACCTGTCCAAGACCATCAAACAGCTACCTGCAGGCCTTCAAACGTTCAGAGTAAAATGCCCTTTCAGCAATAAACATATGTGATCCTGTTTCTGGCAAAACTAAATGTGTAACTCGCCCAAGGTCTCTGATTTTACCCTAGCTCTGCCGTGTCTCGAACACAATATTTGTTTCTGGGATATTAACCAAAATCTCCCTGGGTGCGAGTTTTGATACTCTACAATTTACTTCTCCATGGAAGTCACCTTTACTCATTTCATTTACCTGCCCAGCAGGCAAATGTTCCACAAGCAATCCCACTCCTTGCTGAGTTAATCACAGCACACTCTGTCAACTTTAGGGATGCCTCTTCTGCTTAAGGCATGCCCTGAAAGACCGGAGCACCCCACATGTGAAGATCTCTGCTTTTGCACACCCCTATGGAGCATATCCTCTAATCCCCGCATTTACCCGAGTTCTCAGGCACGCACTGCATGTGTGTTAGGAGCTCCATACCGGAATGCACTGAAGAAACTGGATCCCCTCCCTCGTTAAATAGAGGAAAAGGTCATAGTACACGAGGATGCAGACTGAAGAAGACTTTACCACTAAGCAAAGACTACCTACCAAGGTGTCTGACTAAGAAGATGCATAAATTAGAGGGATATTTTCTTTTCGAATATGATTTCTCTTGGCATAGTGTTGCCCAGATCAAGCATTTCCTGTTGGTTATTGTTCGGGCACGCAAAGGCCTTCATTGTTTCAACAGAGCATCAGGTGTCAATAAATTACCCCAGGGTTGTTCATGATTGCCCAATGCAAGCCCCGAACACAGCTGTCAGAGAAATGGGAATAAGGATCTCGGGAGAGTAGACTCACCCCTTTGACTCAGAGCTGACTCTGTAAATCATGCTTTGCACAAGATGGACTTGTGTGGCTTCTCCTGTGACTAATCGTTGAAGAAGAATTACGCTACCGAGCTCAGGTCCTTTTTTCTGAAAAAGTGACCTGCAATTTGATTCGCCTGTGACTTTTGCCACGTACCTTCCTATTAAAGCAATATCCTAATAGCGGACCTCAGGAACAATTCATGAAACTGTGTTTCCGTGGTAACAAACGCATTCCTTCTGATACACCACGGTGGCTGCTTTGCACACAGTAGCTCCGAGAAATTTGATTAGCGGCACACAGATCTGTGATTGTTTGCATTGCCCACATGTCTCGCATTGTGACTGCCAATTTTTCACGGACCGGTCCAAGGAGGGAAATCCCTACAGCAAGTGATCTTTATCGTAACCCTTCAAAGGTAGCGGGCCCGTCGGAATGTTCCATTTACTAATCGCTTAATGAAATAATCATTCCCATTGGACTTCGCTCAGACTGGGAGATGCATTGCAGAGCATCCCAGCAGGCTGCCTTCCCTGGAAGCTTTTCACAGGATCTGTGAAGCCTTAGAAGGAGATTTTCAATCTTACATCTTCACTGGGACAAATATGGGGCCACTTTGTGAGTGAAAAAGGGGCACCACCAATATGCTGAAATAAAGCCCTGCCTGTAATCAAATACTTCTTGATGTGACCTAGCAGTTTTAATTTGCATATGGCCTTTGCCCGTCTGTAATGACGTAGAAGCCTGAAAACTGATTGTCTGCAGGCACTGCCGGACGCAATGCCAATGGAGATTCATTCAAAACCTTCCAGCCAGCACTCTTCAAATACGTCTGGGTGTGGTCGTGTTTTTTTTTCTCAACAAATGGTAATAATAACGTGTGCAAAACGACCCTGGACATTTGCTGTTATTTAAAAATGACCGATAGTTTCTTTTATTTTTTTTGGACACACTTCTTGACCGACAAGTCCAACCATTCTGAAAGCTAGGAGTTGAAAAAGGTTCAGTCTATGGTTAGCGGTGGATTGCATTAGTATTTTCCCCGGGGCATCCGGAAAGCATCTGTGGTTGATGGCCGCTCTTCTTGACCATAGTTTCCTTGAAAATTCGGCGAAACCTCGAACATCCGAAGTATTATCAGAATATCTGCAGAGATGCGCCCGGCCATGCTTTAAAAAAAAAATCATCACAAATGCTGGCTGATTCGGACTTTTTGCCAGGACGCCTTTACTGCGTGTTACATGACACTAAGCTAAGACAAACAGACTACAAATGTTATCCAGGAAAACAACACAAAATCCAAAGCTGCTTCATGCTACCACCTCCCTACTTCTCACTGCCAGCACCCGCCTTCCACGAGGCTTTATTTAGGATTCTAATGCAAGCCCAAACAAATATTAGCAAGGGCCGTGGGTTTTGACTGTCATATGTCAAGTACAGCCGCAAAAGTCCCTTGTATGCTTTGTGTCAAGACTAAAGGAGAGCAGTCAAGATTGCAATATGTCAAGTGCGGAAAGTACTTAAGGCAAAAACTGGGATGCACCTGAAACCTGAGAAAGTAGAGCTGAGCAAATGCTGTTCTGTCAAGCTCAGGATATTTGGGACTCTTTCTATTCAATTGACACCAGAGGAAAGCAATTGCAACCAAGGCCCAGACATGATGACCACCTTTCTTCCGTTCACCAGAAACATACAAAATGGGAAATGACACATAACTAAGGTGGATGTGAATTCCTACACATTTGCCATCTACCACTCTCCGTAGAAGTAGCTTCCGTTCCATGGCAAGCACAAACGTAATGGCGACAGAAAGAAAATGCCTTTAATTGTCCATTGCCTCAGGCCTGCCTCACATTTTTCGTTTTTCTGAATGAGGCATTGAGGCCCGAGAGGCAACAATGGTCAAGCATGCCCGATCCTTATCTGGTCTGTAGTCTATCCTGGAAATAGTTTGCAAAAAAGAAGGGGAATTATACAAAAAATGGATGTTCATGTGCTATTTCAATGCAGATATCCCAACTTTGAGTGGTAGAAATGTACCAAAAAAAGTAGTGGAACTGTGACCCTGGCCGGGAGCAACGTGCAACATATGTTTCAAGGGTTGCGGTCATGATACTTGACAGCCAGTTGAGTTGAAACAGATTTCGTTTTAGCTCTAACTGCTATTGGGTGTTAAAGTGGAGAAATTCACAAACAACTGTTCCGGAATCGTGAAAATGGTTACAAAATGTAGTGAAACTGTTAACAGTAAAAAGAAAAGTAGTGGGACTCCGGTCCTGACCGTTCCCGCTCACTTTGACGACTGCCAACTTCTCATACCTTCGATTATTTTCGAAAGAGAATGGGGCTTGAAGGAAAGCAATGCAAGAGCAGACATTGGCTTTGAGCACTTGGAGTGTTTTAGACCGTCTTGCTTTCACAACTTTTATTTAACATTCATTGTGCACAGTATCTTTTATGAGTAAACGTAATGAGCAAGACTGTGGGACTATTACACCAAACACATTGGGCCTCATTACGAGTATGGAGGTAGCCTAGCCGCTTTTAGCGGCATGGATACCCCCATACCGGGTCCGGGTCCCAGGAATAGGGAATTACCGGGCCATTCTGACCTTGGAGGGCGCGGTAATTCCCTTTGCTAGGACCCGGACCCGGTACATACCCATTCCCATTTGAGCCCCCATTGGTAGGTGTCTTTGTCGGAGCACATTTAGCATAGGGGAGGAGAACCTGTGACGCATGTCAAGGGTTAGGGTGGATATGTTGGCTCATGCTTCTTTACTGAATACTTTTGTTCATTTATTAGATTATGGTGAGCTGCCAGATGGTGTGGATCATTGGCTATTCTTTTGTGAGGAGGGCGCTCGCCCTGATCCAGGAACAGGGCCTGGAGACAGAGAGAACAAGGAAGGCCTGACGATATTTTGGAGCTGCGTGGGGGACATGCGGTAATATGAACTGCATTGAAAGAAGCAAAGGAAAAAGATTGCTTCCTGTAACCTGATCTGGTCATTTTGCATCTTGGGGGAAACTATCGTGTGTGCCCGTAGCGGGATGCATTTCTGGCATGATCGCCTCTTGCTCAACAAGTGTTATTGCCAACATTTTGCGTGAGCTTCCATCTGTAGTGTCCTGTAAGTGCTCATGGCCCATAGGACTCGGAACCTCCTCCAGAAGTGGCATGCCAATGCACCAGAAATCACTATGTGTGAGTTCCTTCCAACTATGCCACCTTAGTGCCATAGGACACCAGCATTGGGCCTTTCTCCACCAATGATTTGTCAGTGATAAAAGGCTCCAAAGTACTTTTTGTAGCAGTAGCATTTTAAAAACGCATCTTGATTATTTGATTGTTGAATCTAGTCTTGGGAGGATAGCTCAGGGGCAACGTGCTCACTTTGGAAGCAAGATGACGGTGAGCAACACAGATACGTTCCCCAGGTCCAAGCTTAGAAACCTCTGGGTATTAAGTGCATTATAAATAACCAAGTACAATTACAATTTACATTTTGGAGACAACCGTAAGCTTGACCCTCCTCTGAACAATGTTAAAAGAGACTAGCATTTCTGAATCATCATTGAACTTTATTTCCTCATTTGGAGTAATGTCATTCAAATATTAGTTTTTACCTTTTTTTGCAGAAAAGGTCACCAGCTATTGTGACTCTCTATAAAAACATCCTTCAAGTCCAATAAGTCAGTTGAGCAATACAAGCATATAAAAGCCCCCTCTCTACTACTGCATTGATATCTTCAAAGAGATTAAGAAACCGTTGTTGCCTTAAAATCCTTATTCTAAGACTTCAAATGTTAGAAGTTCACAAATACTTATTTTTGAACTGTTTTGGTGAAAATGTGTTTACAATCAGCTTTAAAGATTGTGGGTCCGATTCATGGATTTGTTTGCATGGTTCAAAGTGACTTTGCACTGCTGAAACGTGACTTTGCACTGCCGACACAAACCCTGATTCATTGAACTGTGCAAAGTGTATTTTTGCAGTGCAAAGTCAGTGCATAGTCATTTTGTACTGCAAAATTGACTTCGTTCTGACTTTTCAGTCGTTTTATGCATTTATTCTGCACAATTCCTCCAAGTGAGAGATGGACACTGACCCACTTTCTGAGGCTAAATGTGCCCCTTAAACGTTCTAATGTAGGAGTTATGCAAAGTCAGCGCAGGATGCACACACAGCGCACAATTCATTGCAGTTGTCCGTGTACCCCCCAATTACCTCTGTGATTGGTCATGATATTTCTAAAGAGGACAGGAAACTTTACAACTTAGACAGCCATCTGTCAAAACACTGAACAAGCCAAACAACACTTTCAAACACATAGGTGTTACAGGCAGGCTCGAACTGGCCTATGGGGCCACGCCAAAACCAAATACGCAAAATGGTGGTGTGGGACAGTTTTAAAAAAAAATAAAAGTTGTCCACTTTATTGGTTAATGTGGACCAGTTTGAGTTACTTCACTATGTGGCTAGTAGTTTTGACCAGTGTTACTGAGTACATATTCTTTAAAAGGCACAATTTGCATCAATTCTTTTTAAACTCCGCCTTGGGTACCATTCAAACAGTCTGTCACAAAAGGAATGAATTGCCATTTGCAACTGTGGACCACTTTTTCATTGGTGCCCTAGACAATGTTATGCCCCAGTCTGACTTTGGTTACAGGAGCAAACCCTCCACAAATATGAGGCCATTTCAATTTAACTTTAGAGATTGACCCTCACTACAACTTTGTAGGTCCGGAAAAACGTGGCAGTAACAACCGTTACTGGCACCTTTTCCGGACCGGCAAACTACAAGTCTGATGGTAGGAATTGTGAACTACCGGTAGGCCTGACCTGCCAGTAATTGTGGCTCCTACCGGCAGAGTTTTCACTGAAGCACCAGCACTGTTACTAACCGTGTCGGTGCTTCAGGGTTCCCATTCCCATGGAGTCCTCCACCGCCTGTAATATCCCGGTATTAACAGGATATCAGATGGCGGAAAGGGTAAGGCGAGTCTGCCGGTAACCCTCGTAATGAGGGCCAGTGTCCCATCTGAAGATGAATCAATACATCGCCTCTGAAACACAAAGCTCTTTCTTCACTGCAAATGCCTGACAGGCCTAGTAAAAATATCATCAAGAAAGGGCTGCAATAACCCCAACATAGTCTGACATCATGACTCGTACGCACAAGTACAGACAATGCATAATCACATCCACAAAACCGGCTCGCAAGATGCTTCTGGGGCACCAAGCATCGGTTCTGGGCTTTCATTTCACTATCAATTGCATTCTGGGAGTCGTAGCCTTAGTTCATTTCAACTGAATTCTTTGAACTAAAAGCAAAAAAGGCAAATAAAATACAAGGACTGGAACTCCATGTCCACGGTGATGCAGAGTCATCTGCAAACCTCATCCACACATGCACCTTGCGTTTGAAAAGTAAGGTCACCTTGCCTGGACACACATATGGATACAGATGGACACACACATTTGATTGGAGAGTCTGTTGTTAATGATTGACAGTGGGCAGGCTTTAATATACCTTGGAGAGGGAAGACTGACATGAAACAACCATAAAATATGGAACAGATGGTGGATTCTTGCCTGGCGGCACACCTGCCTAGTCTCCGGGTTCATCCCCGAGACTCTGGGTTTTTACACTCTTCTGCCTGTCCCTGGGGAAAAGCGTGGAGTCTCTGGAATTTTCAGCCGTTCCAGTACTCTCTGCCCACACCTCGATGTGAGTGGCTACAAACAGACCAATAGTAGCCAATTACAACGAGGTTTGGACAGATGGCAGTAAATCTTGCTCAGATTGGCGTCTTTTGACGTTGATTTTAATTTACTTTTAAATGCGGGCGGCGTGGGTTGGCGAGTCCCTGGGAAAATAACACAGCTGGAGGGGGCGGGGGGTTGAGGTCGTCGTCCTCCAGGTTTTTCTTTAGCAAATGTAGGCAGGTATGCATGGCAGCAGTGCGGGGGCAGGGTGGTTAGAGTGCCCTCTTGCCCATCTGCATTCACCAACAAATAGCCCAACTACAAAAAGTGGCCACAACTGAAAAGATACAATGTTAATGTTTATGGACAAAACCATGCCAAACCCAAGCTGCTGCAAATAAGTATGCAGTAGTGCGTTTTACTTTGCCTATTTACTCGTCGTTTGTAAGGCACTTGGAGTGATGCAAGCGGCTTCGGATCTCACAATCCTCCAATGTTTCTGATGCTTCATGTAAGCGAATAATGCTGTGGTCCAATTTATTTTGAGAATGTAAGAATATCAGAAGATGAAAAGGGAAAAAATAGTGGCAAGGCCGGCACCTCGCCTGTCTTTCATTGCTGTTTTATGCAGCCCATGTGATCAAGGAGAGCTGGGGTGTTATTCTGTTCTCTTAAGGTGGGGTGAAATAAATCCACATTGGGCAGCCCCGTTAGATATCCTGAGCTCCAGGAGTTCACGCTTGGAAAGCCAGCCCGCTCGGGACAATGTCTTGGCATCTAAACAATTCTGTTCACAGTCACACTCTGATAATGTGGGCTATTGGTGCATTCTTGCCGGATTTCATACGCCAATACACAAAGGGCAAATGAATAGGCAGGGTGGCGTGTTACGCTGCATCAGCGATTTGCTTTTGAGGCAATGCTACACTTGCAACGCATGCTGGGAATAAGTAGCTGGATGTTGCACCGCATCTAAAATCACACAAAACACATGCTGCACTTCATAAACAACGAACACATACGGAATGAACAGCCCATAACGAAGTCAATTACTGGTATTCTGTGTGTTCACACATGCACACACAGAAAACCACAGACAGAACGGGGTGGGATAAGAGGGGCGGCCTGCCGCCCCGATACAAATGAATGAGAATGCCCCACACTGGAAGATCACACTGAGTGCCACCAAATGCCAGGTGATTACATCATGTGCAAGATAATCCTATCAAATGCCCAAGTATTGACGTAATCGATCAGGTTTTCTGAGCATTTTCCCGGTATAGCCATCATATGTCAATTTGTTCTCATCATTTGCCAGATGTAGCGAAAATAGGCCCACTTGCTCACATCATTTGCCAGATATAGCCACAATATACTCATTTATTGACTAATTGCTATATATAGTCATCAAAAGCTAAATTACTCACAGCTTTTGCCAGATATAGCTAACATATGTCCATTTACTCACATAATTTGCCAGGTTTAACGATCATATACCCATTTCATTACATAAATTGCCAAACATAGCCATCATATGCCGGTTTACCGATATTTGCCAGATGTTGCTAAAATAGGCCCATTTGCTCACATCATTCGCCCATCATGTGCCATTTTGTTCACATCGTTTACCACATATAACTAAAATATACCCATTTATTTACTATTTGCCATATATAGCCATCAAAACTTCATTTACTCGCATCGTTTGCCAGATATAGGCAACATATGTTAATGTTAAAAGATATTTGTACTGTGCACCGTCACCAACGGTATTGGTCCACAGGCACTCAGGCGGATCTGCAAACAAGAAGTCGGGGTGGGTTAGTCAGGTGAAGAGGGAGTAGGAAAGTGAGAAAGGTGGTGTCCTGCTGGTAGGTTCAGTTCGGTTTTCACTGTGCGCTGAGCTTGGATGTGAATATCGGATCGATGAGAGTCCTTGTGTGCTGTTGGTGCAAGTTATGTGTTGTTTGTTTGTTGTTGCGATGTGGTGAAGTGCATGTGGTTTGCTGTGCGAGAGGAGGTTGTGTGGATTTTTGTGTGAGTTAAGTATGCAGAAATTTGAGCTTTTTGGTTAGTGGGTTATATGTCTCTTAGTCCAGATAATTCTTGTTCTATATATCCGGTTGTCCTATGGGGTAGGCATATTCTTTCTCCTTTTCTTCCCTGTCCATCTAAGTGTTAGGAGTGATGGCATGGCAAGTTTCCAGCTGTGTTATTTCCGACCTAAGTGTACCAGGTTGGGGTGCATTGTCCCCCACTCTGGTATTGGTGCTGTACTTTTACAATCACCCGCTGCTGCATGTGTTTACTTTGTAGGCCAAGGTGTTATTGATGTATCATCCTTACCCTACCATCCCAATCCCTCAGTGATTGTTCTTTGGTATGATTCTACCTTATCTATCTTTCAGTTGGTAAGTGATATGATGTAGATTGTTCTTCACTTACTTCTGTAGATCGGGAGGATCGGTTTCCTCTGTCAGCTCTGTTTGAGCTGTGTATGTGCCCCCATGGGCATTCTTCCTAGTTATGGGGTGAAGAGCCAAGATTTGAGGAGTTTTCTGAATAGGAGGTGATTGCTTGTGTTATGTATGTTCTTTGATAGCTCGTTCCAGGTTTTTGGCGAGAAGTGAGAGAAAGAGGACCCTCTGAATTTTCTTTTGTTGTATGGTTTTGGTTACAAACAGATGTCGGTGCTGGATCTGAGCGGCCTTGTTGGGCGATGTATGTTAATTTTTTCTCTAAGGATCTCTGCGCCTTGGTCGTGGATTGCTTTTACCACTCGCATGAGAAAGAAGCATTTCTTGATTAAAGCATTTACTTGTGGCTCTAGAGTAAGTTTGTTGTCCATCAAGACTCCCAGGATTTGTTCAATCGACGATGGGGCTGGGGTTGTCCCAAGTTCTGTTGGCCAGGGGATGTACTGGTTGTCTCCTCCATTTTTTCTGATGATCATTATTTCTGTTTTGCCTAGGTTGAGTTTGAGGTAGTTCGAGTTCATCCATTTGTATATTTCACAAAGGCAGTTCTCTAATGTTGTGTTTTCTTCTTGTGTGTCTTGTATATTGTAGACTATTTGTGTGTCGTCAGCATAGTTAACAGGTGAGGCCATGTCTTTTAACGATCTTGATTAGTTGAGACAGGTAGATGTTGAATGATAAAGGGGAGAAGGATGATCCTTGTGGTACTCCGCATGAGGATTCTCTTGGGTTGGATTTGAAAGGTTTGATCCATGTGGTTTCTGTTCTGTTTGTTAGGAAGGATTTGATCCATAGTAAGGCGCAGTCACTAATCATACCAGATTGAGAAGTTCTGTTTCCGTTCCTCTCATTGGTCTAAAGCCTACTTGTGCCTGGTCCAATAGGCGGTGCTCTTCTATGAATTCTTGCATTGTTCTTTATATGATGTTTCCAGCAGTTTAGCTGGGTACGAGATGTTGGAGATAGGTCTGTAATTTGAGAGGTCCTCCATGTTTCCTGCTGAATCCTTGAGGAGCGGCTTGATGTATGCTGATTTGAAGGATTGTGGCACTTTCCCTTTTGGGATTGATTGGTTGAAGATGGTCTTGTAGTATTCCATGGGTGTTCCTTGTGAGAGGAATGATTTTATATGTCAGGGGGGTACGGATCCGCGGGTGAACCTGTTTTGTTACTGTTACCAATTTGACAAATGTCTCCAGTGATATTTGGGGGAAGCTTCTGAGTTTTTTCGGCGTTCCTCGTAGGGGTGGGTGGGTTCCATATTGTGGTCGCATGGTCTGTTTTGTATGGCCTGTTGGTTGGTCATGATTTTGTTTTTGAAATGGTTTGCAAGATCATTGCATAGTTTCTTATGCCCATTTACTCACATCATATGCCCATTTCATTAAATCACTTGTCAAACACAGCCATTGTATGCCCGTTTGCTCATATTATTTGCCAGGTATGGTATAAAAATGCCAAAGTACTCACACAATTTGTCATCACTTGCCTAGGTGCACACACTATGGGCCCGATTCATGGAATGTTTGCCCAGTTCAATATGAATTTGCACTGCTAAAAAGTGACTTTGAACTGCCGACACAAACCCTATTCATGGAACAGTGCAAAGTGTATTTTTGCATGGTAAAGTCCAGGCAAAGTCAACACATAGTAATTTTTGCACTACAAAATGACTTTGCCCACACTTTGCACGGGAAAAATACACTTTGCAAAGTCACTTTTCAGCAGTGAAAATTCACTTTGAACCGGGGAAATATTCCATGAATCGGGCCCTATGTATTTGCCACATACTGCTGTTATATGCCCCATTGCTTATACCAAGGTTGTCCAACATACGGCCCGCAGGCCGCAATGCAGCCGTCCGAGCCATTTCATGTGACCCGCGAGGCTGTACAGATAAAGAAAGGAAATCCCAAAGGACCAAGCCGGCATGGGTTGTGATTTCCATTGGCTGAGAAACAGCCAATGGAAATACTGTTGCCATGCAAGGTACGTCATAGTAAAAAAAAAGAAAACCTTGCATGGTCACAGTATTTCCATTGGCTGTTTCTCAGCCAATGGAAATCACATATGGGTGGAGTGAAGGTAAGGTATACGTGCCAGCGGCACCACCTTCACACTTCTGTTCCAGCCAGCAGCCCAGCCCAGCCCAGCCCAGCATCACGCCGGTAACCGAGCGAGGCCTGGTAAGTTTTCTTTTCTTTCTGTGTTTTATTTTTTTGTAGGCCACGGCCCAGTTTATTTATTTATTTGTTCAATGTTTGTCGGGTCCGTGGACCCGATTAATTTATTTATTTCTGCAATGTTGGGCCCGACCAAAATTGCGGAAATAAATAAATTAACCGGGTCCACGGACCCGACAAACATCGAATGAATAAATAAATAAACCGGGCCGTGCGTGGCGGAGCACTGTTACTGCCTCTGGTGCCTCCTGCAAGGGGGCACCAGAGGCAGTTACAGGCCCGGTTTGTGTTTTGCCACAATGTTTGTCGGGTCCGTGGACCCGAATTCTGTGCCGTGGCGGGGGCTAGTTACTGCCTCTGGGCACCAGAGGCAGTAACAGGCCACGGCCTGGTTTATTTATTTATTTGTTCGATGTTTGTCGGGTTCATGGACCCGGAAATAAATAAATTAATCGTGTCCACAGACCCGACAAACATTGAATAAATAAATAAATAAACCGGGCCGTGCATGGTGGAGCACTGGCCCGGTTTTTGCAGGAGAGAAGGTTAAACATTAGGCAGTGCCATCACCCTGAATTTCGCCAACATCGGGTTATTACTAATCGGTTTACAGTTAAAAATCCTCGAAAATGTCATGCTGTAGAAGAGACTCATAGGTAGATGCATTGCATACATTAGTCACCATTCAGTCACACCTCTGGGGTAATGCCAGGACGCCACAAGTTTCAGAACTTGGTGCAATCTTGGTGCAAACTAAATACAGATCGTTTACACGGGGGAAACGCACACAGCCAGCCTCTTCTACTCACTCACGCAGGTCAGTCAGCACCTGTCCTGGGAACAACACACACGGTGCGCCCAGGGGACACAAACTCCAAAACAAACAAGGGTCGATAAATGAGTACCAACACAGGTTGGGGGATATTGTATGCATATTTGTTCTATAAAAAGAGCTTTAGTGTAAGTGCTATATACAATAACATTATCATTTGGCCTTGGACGTCTGCTGCCACTCATAGTAATTTGACAATATGGATCTATACCCAAAGATATTATTGATACATATGGTGATCCATTCTTGTAGGAAATGTGTTCACTGTTTGTCGGGTCTGTGGACCCGAGTAATTTTATTTCTGGCCCGTGGCAGAGGACTGTTACTGCCTCTGGTGCCCCTTGGACCAGTCACCTATGGTAGCAGACATACAGGCTGCAATGGATCTAGTTGCAGCTCACTAATTGTGCCCCCTGCTCTTCATGAACCCCCATAGTTGGTCAACCTAGTGGTGTCATCAGTAATCAAATTTAGGGGCACAGAGGGGGCCAAAGGAAAAAGTAGGGGACATGGTCAACATAGATACAGAATATTTACATGGCAACACTGGTCAAAACTATTATCTCCATAGTGAAGTACCTAATCACCAGTGCCATAGAAGTGGTTCAAAGTGGAATTGATATATACTTTGGGAAAGAAGAGTCGTGAAAGAAATTGCGCCTCCCCACTTATATAATGGCATTATGTGTAGTGGTTAATAGCCTTGCCTTTAATTTGCAGCACTACAAAGCTGGAAGACTCTGGCAACAAGCACGACGTAATAAAAAAAGTCTGTCATACTTTGAGTTTGTGCTCACATCGCGTTTCTTCAATTGGGTTCACCTTTGGATGATCAATTTTCCACATTTTATCTTTTGAATGGGATTATGCTTCTTTCATTACCACAGAAGTAATGAATGTGTATTACAGAGAAAAACTGCCATATGTTTTGGGCACACTGCACAGGCAGCATCAATAATTAACAAAGAAGTAATGGTTGTGTATTACAGAGATAAGCTGGCATATGTATTGGGCACACTGGACATGCTCAGGCAGCATCAATCATGCTTTGTACAGGACAATGCTGGCCTAAATTGGGAACAACCAGCATAGACATATTGCTACAGAGGCATATTTTGGGCACAACCAGCATGCCAATATGGTACATCAGTGACAGGGCTTTCTTACACTGTGGACACATTGATCATTAAAATGTGTTGTGTTCTACAATGTTCTTGTCTGCTGTTGGTGACATGGAATGTACATGTTCCCCTTTAGAACTGATTGTAAATTTATGGCTTTTTGGCCACTTTTCCTGCTGTAAAATGCACCATTTCAGCCCCATATTTGGAAGAAAATCTTGGGGGAGGAACCCCCCCTCCCAAACCCTCCCTAGATCATTATAGCTCCCTCGCTACGTTTGGTCGCCCCCACTGTTTCAGAAAAATATCAACACGTACACACTGGTGGAAGAAATCACGAGAAACTAACCTTTGATCACTGTCCCTGACACCAAAAGCTATCTTTGGGACTGCATGGCTATCACTGCCAGTGATGCTATTGTGTCAAAGGTCACACACCATCGATTTTGAGTATACTGCTTTGGGTGAGGGTGTTGACTTTTGGCTCGCCGGCCCACCGGACCACCGGGTGAAAAAAAGTTCATGCTTCGGCCCCACATTCAAAAAGGTTGGACAAGCCTGGCTTATACCATTTGCCAGGTACTGTGAAGTTTGTGTTTATTAACGGCCCGGTGCATTTCACGTTTGCGCCGCGCTGAAATTGAATGGAGGAGCGGTGCACTTATCAAGACCACTTTATATGACATGACTTCAATAGTGCTATCTCTATTTGCCTTTGCATATTATGCACACACACACGTTTTTGCTCCAAACTCCATGTTAGCCCGCAAACGCCTCTTTTTAAAAAAAAAAGAATTGGCCAATGAAAGTATCTTCCCTTTGGGTTTCTGTCTTAAAATGAGCGCTTTCCTGCCACCGCGCTCGTACTATCGCAGCCATCCAATTTTTTGAGCGATTGCTTAGGGTGGTATTATGAGAGCAATTGCAAGCCAACCTCTATGATCCACTCACATTAAGTAAACTCTGCCTGTTCACTGTTACTTAAAAATAATACTGTTATATTGCATGGTATAATGACTTTGGCCCTCTAAAGGCATCCAAAGTCATTTTCCACCGAGACATGAAGGACTCATTTTTTAAAAAAAAAACTCCTCAGCACATCAGAGGCAGCATTACAGCAAATGGTGCATGCACACATCCAGTTTGTGCATGCACGAATGGCATTAGCACTACATAAAAACAGTACACTAATCCCAATTGCGCATGCACAATCTGCATTTGCGCATGCACAATCTACCATAATACCAGCATTTGAATCAGCCTACATGGAACATTGCTCCTGCAAAACAAGCTGATCAACACGTCCAAAAATGGCAACACAGTTTGCCACAGAGAGTTGCCTTATTAAGTTCTCTCCTTACCTGCAGCATATTCTAAATAATGTTTCTGGCTAATTTGGTCCTTAATTCTTTAAAAAATTAAAATGTATGTTTGAAGAATAAAGTTGTTCTTCAAAGTTGGGACCAAAAAGCTGTAGAAATCTTTCAAAAACAGTTCTGCAAAAACATACTAAGATTGCATCGACTGACATATTTAGTGAAAGCAATCCAAACATATGGCAACACTAGTCACATAATAGTAGTGGGTTTTAGTGCACTGACAGTGACCATTACTGCATAAATAAGTTGTGATCACAGCCTTGTGGAAGTGATGTACAGTGGCCATTACTGGTAAATATATATTGTGGCTGCAACCTCAGGCCAGTGATTTACAGTGACCATTATTGGCAAAGATAGATTGGAGCTGGAGCCTCATGCAAGTGGTTTACAGCTTCCGTTACTGGCCTAGATAGATTCTGGCTGCTGCTTTATGAAAATGTTGTAAAATGCCCCTGGGTTATGATGGTGATATGGAATATCCAGTTTTTTCATATGCTACCCTAGAGACCCAATTGTACATTGTGTGGATTTTTTTGGAATTTCGTTCACAAATTGTGTGGTAAAATGCAGCATCTCATTGCATCATTTTATGGTCCTCGCCCACCCTAGAAACTCCTACATTATTTTATGTTCCCTCGCTACGCTTGGTCGCACATGCTAATTTTGGGACATATTTAGGACTCTCCACTGAAAATATTCAACATACGTAAACACCTGTCACCAAAGGCTGCTGCCTCCACCACTGCCTGAAAACCTAGCCTCAGCCCATGCCATTGCATTTCAGAGTGGACTTTCACAAACATGTGTACTGTAAAATGTGTGCTTCATATTCAGGGTTGAAACATACTCGTGGAAAAAAATAGCGAGTAGTCACACCTGGAGCCAAGCCAGAAATACTCATAACATTACGGTCAGCCACCCGCAGACCGCCTTCTAAAGCATGTTTATGTGCAAGCATGATGCAACCTTTCTCCAGGTTGTTAAGAGTCAGAGACTGAGGATAATCCGATGCAGCGGTGTTAAGCAGTCTTAACCTGAGCAGATGTCCTTCTTAGACCAAAATCATATTGCACGCCTAGGGCAGCACAGACATTTTGTTACTCCAGCAAGATGGAGACGCATGTTAAGTCAGCTGACTCCGACACGCATGCTTTATCTGTGCAGGCAACTGTGACGGGGGCAGGAACCTGGAAAAGGTAATCATTCGCTTTTATTAGCGTGCACTGAACACTTTTCTCCAGAGCGCAGGGCACCCATTTCTCTTGCACAGAATGCTGCTTTCATCGGCTCACCAGGGTTGGCCATTAGAGAAGAGGCACCGTGTATTGGGCCTCATTCCGAGTACGGCGCTAACCAATGGCGCTATTAACGCCTTGGTTGACGCCGTACCCGGACCGGCAGCGCCTTGGTGGTTGGCGGAATTACCGCCCCATTCCAAGGTTGGCGGGGCGGTAATTCCCCAATCCCCATTTACCCTTCCCCATTCCCATTCCTGCCCCATAGGGCATAATGGGAGTGGGGAAGGCGTCAATTACGCCACCGTAAATTACGGTGGCGTAATTAACATCAAGGTCCCTTAGCGCCATGGTATTTAACGCCTGCTAAAAGCAGGTGTTAAAAGCACCATGGCGCTAAGGGAACTCGGAGTATGGCGGTAAGGGATTACCGCCACCGCTCTCGTTAGCGGTGGCCGCTATCCCTTACCGCCATACTCGGAATGAGGCCCAATGTCTTTAAAAGGATGTTATTGGTTTTAATTAAACGCGTATAATGAATCAAACCAAATGGGTACTTTCTGATTAACAACACTCTGTCCCCATTGTCTGATTCAGGCTTCAGGGAGGCGGAACACAATGGCGCCTCAAATGTGGAATAAAGCCTCCTTACTTCACACATCCTGCACGGCTGCACCCCTCTGAAATCCTTCATACATTCAAAAACTGCATTCTGTCCAGCAGCTCTTTTAAGGCGCCCTAATGCTAGAACCTTGAATGATAACACTACGTGGGGCTGTGTGGTGTTACCGAGCAGGCTAGCTCTGCTTGATTGGCATGTTATTAAATATACGTTTACACCCAGCTGACATCCAACGTAACTGAGCGAGAGCAATTAATTGACGATTCCTGAAAGACCCTCTCCCTGCACATTACTTGTCCAAAGCCCACGCATAATTCACACTGTGACAGTGTAGAGATAAACACAGCGTCCACGCGCACCCTTCACAGGAGATCTTCAAACTTCCTAGTGCATTTAATATTTTAAGATGATTTGAAACCAATTTATTTAAAACGAATCCCCAAAGAATCATTTTGGTGGTTGGGCTTCCCCTCCTGCCTGTTTCTTCTATTATAAGGGCAGGTCTCAACATGTGCACTCTCCACTAGCCTTTGGTGAGTGATAGGGTGACCAGATAAAATAAAACGGGACAGGCCATAGACATAAACGTAGTCCTACTTCTACTTCTACGTTGCTTACCTGTTGCTCACAGGTGCACTCCTCTCATTGGAGGAGAGTGCGGTGCGGGAAGAGGGAAGAAATGGGGGCTTGAAAATCATTCACGCCCCCATTTACGCACAGGAAAAGTCGCAGCCGGGCCCGATTTCTGGATTTCGAAATCAGTTCCCGGCAAAAACTGGGACCATAGCCAGCCAGCCTTCCGGATGGGGCTTGGAAAATGAAAAAACTCCTGGGACCTCGGGAGGGTCGGTGATTTCCCCAGACTGTCCTGGGAAAACCAGGACGTTTGGTGACCCTAGTGATAGTTGACTCTTGTCGAGTAGGAAACGGTGTCAAATGTGCATGTAGAGGGGGCACACATGACTTTGTATGCCTGGCTGGTATCTTGCAACTTGAAATTGCAACCTCTGGTACGGCCATTGCTTTGGATGGGCATGGGAAATTAACATAGGGCAACCCATATTTGCCCCCTGTATATATTCATGAGTAAAAGCTCCCAGAATGCCACTCGGCTTCACTCCCCTCATTCAACTCCAACGCTTTCCTCCAATAGAAATCTCAACCACATTTGTTTTCTTTTGTTTACCACAAACATAAGTGACAGTTTGAAAAGAGCTCCAAAACTCCTATCGCCAATATTCTGGCAATCGTTGAGTTATTCGATGATAAAGGTTTTAAATCCTGGCCATGCATGGGACAAAAATCCTTAGATTAGGAGCATTAAACCTACCATCTGGTTACTATTAAAAGATTTTGCAGGTATTCATTTTAAATAAAAGAGTAAAGCCTCACATGTCAGATCACTGGATCATGTCTGTTGCTTAGGGATTTGCATTATTGTAATATAAAAGTGAGCTCTGATGCCTGTACAAGCCAAGATGTCAGCTTTGTGTCCTCCTGTGACTGTAGCAGGCAAGCAAGAAAGTGGGCAAGCATAAACACACACCACACCAAAATGCAGTGTGCTTAAAAAGTAAGGGACACAGTACTACACAGTCTCTGTGCATGACAATTGACAAGCTAGCCCCTTATTCCGGCCCGATTCAGAGTTGTCATTTGTTATTTGTGCAAACATCTTTTAGTAGCACTGATGGCAAGTTAGAAAACAGTGTCTCAGCTCACATTTTATTAGGAATAACATAAGGACCCGTGCGGATGCTATCGCTCTTTTTATACAAAGTAATGAAAAGGCATTTTTATATGATGCATTTCATTGTATTAAGGCTTCCCGTGAAAACATGCATAGAAAGAAGACTGTCTTAAGATAGCCTTAATGGAATTCATGCTCTTTGTGTGCACCTAGTCCATTGTCCCCCTCTATTATGTGAGTTTTTATTGATTATTTGGCACGTTTTATTGTCATCGTATTTATTGTATGATAACAGATATTTTTTGTCCGAATAAGCGTTGTTCTTCTGCATTTGATTAAGCAAGTGGCCGGGGATGGCAGCGTGTGACCATATATAACAAAGAGACAAATGCCCCTACTGTACGTAAAAAGATATTCCAAGTCACTTGGAGTTTATAAGTCTATGGCCACGTCCCTCTACTTGGTCACCAAACTCTGCGGTGTACTGTGTTGTGCGATATTCTTATGACTTACAGTAGGGGGTAAACTAGGTAAATAAAGAGAAGCAACTTTGCGCATGCAGTTGATTTTGAAAACATTTGACTGTTTTACTGGCCAGTCTATGCTGGTACATTCCACATGTTCAACTGTATTGTGCCATCAGGCTGGGGGAGCTTGTGCATCAGACTCTTCATAGATAATTATTTATAAATGGAATCAACAATATTCATGAACAAAACAGCCAACACGTGTGTCGACCAAAGGAAGAGTCTTTGTCAAGGAAAAAAGGTGTGGCCTGTGAGGTCCACCGATGCATTTGGTCATATGCTTGATGTACCACTTGGGCAGTTAAGGTTTTTAAGCACAATGGTCTCAATGTAGGTAGTACATTAATAATAGAATGATGTCCCAGGTCATTGTAGTGACTACTAGGTGGTGCTGCATGTGCAGTGATTCATATATGATCTGTGGTGTAGAATCTTTATGCGTTTAATGCAGATGTTAGTTCTGCTGTTGGCCGTGTCGGGCTGTGCATCTATACCACACGGGTACTCCGCGACGTGCATCTGCATGTATGAGTATCATTCAGGCAGTACCCTAAAATGTGTGGTCTGGCCCAAACTCCTAGGCCCATGCAAGTTCCAGGCATGGACCAGTCCCACTGCAATATGTGTACATGGTGTGGGGATCAATATGCACAGAGAAAAGACTTAGGGCCTCATCACGAGTTGGGCAGTAACGCTGGTGCTATTAGCGCCCTAACGCCAAACCCCACGGCACTATTAGCGGCAGATCACGGGTTTGGCGGAAGGGTTATTGCCCATTCCCCATTGGGCCCATTCGGGAATGCTCATTCCCCATTGAGCCCAATGGGGAAAATTTGCGCTATTACCGCCAGCGGATTTCCCGCCGGCGGTAATCACGCCGAAAATCGGCAAATATGCTGCGGATTTCCCCCCAGCTCAGAGCTGGGGGGAAATCCGCCAAAGCTGTGATCTGGCAGACCCTTAAATGCGGCAGTAATAGCGCTACTGCTGCATTTAAGGGTTACCGCCAGACTCGTGATGAGGCCCTTAGTGTCCTAAAAGAGAAAAGAAATGAGAGAGCCTTTGCATAGACATGAATGGCAGACGTCGGCAGTGGGAGAAGTGGAATACAGCATGCCTCCCCAGGAAATCATCTGGCAAAATACAAATGTTGTCTAACATATCAAAACTCACAATCACTGTGTTCAAGTAGAAACCCAGTGAAATGCTTTACACAAAGAAAAAGGGGGTTGGAGAAAGACTTGCAGCAAATGTTGGAAAGTGCTATCTGAGAATTTACATTAAATGGCAATTTAATAAAGACGGGTCAACACATTGTGTGCATCTAGAGCCGCAATGCCAAAGCGCTTGACTCTGTTGATTGGGCATATATCAGTCAGATCCCGGTGGCCTTCGTGTATGGTGCTGGGTAACGTAGGTTTTTGCAGGCGGGATATCAAATTCCGAGTAGTAAAATAAAACGGAATAAACAAATTTCATCCCGGATAGCTGTTCGGAAAGGATCTCAACAAGGTTTCCCCCATTGCTGCTCATTTTTGTGTTAGCAATTGAGCCAATGGTGAGTGTTATTAAAGCCAGGGAAGATATTGAGGCATTAGATTGTGGTGGGGTGCATTATACAGTTGCGTTATATGCCGATAACATTGTGCTTTTTCTCGGTAAGATTGTGTCCCCTTACCCTGCTGCAATATGGGTTCTAGTCTTCTAGAGGAAATTGAGGCGGCCTTGGGCTTCAGGCTCAATGGAGAGAAAGCACAAGGCCTGAATGTCTCTCTGAGCAGGGAGTGTGGGAATTTGTCTCAGTTTCCATGGTCTAAAGAGCCCATTAATTATCTGGGCATTTGGCTACTGCCCATAACTCAGTCTCTGTTTGAGTCCAATATTCCAGCCCACAGAGGGGGAGCAAGGAGGTCTTGAAGCTGTGCGATTAACAACAGGTATCATGGATTGGTAAGATCACAGTGGTAAAAATGTCCCTGATACTGAGGCTTCGCTATGCATTCCGAACCCTATCCCTGTGGATTCCCTTGCCTATATTTAACAAGCTGCAGGTTGAGATAATGAAGTATGTATTGGGAAGGAAGAGGCCGCGGATTAAGTGGAAGAATACGCAAAGGAGCCAACAGTTGGGGGGGATTAGGTTTACTAGAGGTTAAAAATTAACTTCTAGTGGCACAGATTGCACAGATGCTTGACTGGGGGGCTGAGAAGAGAGTGAAAAGTTGAAAGGATCTTGAGCAGGCAACAACGACCCTGCTTCTGAAGCACTTGCCGTTCTTAAGCAGTGGGGCTAGATCGGTCCAGTATCTGACAAAGGATTTTTGATGCAGCTAAGTGGAGTTTCACCAGGATTGGTACCCTTTTTCCCAGTTTTCCCGAATGCAGACTTTTCTCTGGGTTTGTTTTGTGTTGTAGAGGGTTCGCAGCCTGGAAGCGCAGGGAGACTTGACCTTAGGAGCGCTATATTCAGATTCTCTCCTGTTATCGTTCGAGGATTGTAAATTGAAGTTTGGGGCAGGAGAAAGGGAAAGATTTTGCTATACACAGCTACAGCACTGGGTATGTGGGGTACATATACCCACCCAGCAGAATTCCCCTCCATCACCAATCTGCACTTCAGCATTTACCAGCAAAATGACTGTGCTGGCGCTGTTGAGCACTATCACCTTGCCTTAAAAACTGTGTTTTGCTGTCACCAAAATAATGGCTGCGCTGTCATTGCCAAGCACATTTGGGGCAGGATGGAACCAGGAACACACCAAGAAAGGCTGCCAGTGTGTTTCCTGATGTGCCCCAAAGAAGAGAGTTGAAAAGCAGCACTGCTTGGCTGCTAGCTCCAGAATTTCCCATGAAAAAGGAAATATTTTGCATTAAAATGGTGGAGCCTGATGCCCCTTTTCATCTGTTCAACAATACACACTCCTGATCCAGTGAGACCCAGCTATGCCCAGCCATATTCAGGTTGTGCTCCAGCAAAATAAAGCATTTTTCACTGAATGACAGGCTCTGTCAGGCAAAAATCTGTGAAATCACAAACAACTTTATTCCCAGCCGTACCGAAAAACGCTTGACTTTTTGCTACAGTATATCACAGATAAACTCTTCAAAAGAAACCCTATATCTCTGTGCATATGTCAGTTGCAAAGGATCTTTATTGGACAGATACCTGTGTATTAGAAACATGACTGGGGTTTTGGAAAGATTCAGAAAATGAATGTAAGAAGGCCGCATTTGAAAGTGACAGCCCTGCAGAATTCCCAATGTGTGAAAGGGTTGCTTTTGCAAACAAGAAAAATGGCTGTTTTGAAAGTGTAATGTTGAATAAGGCCCTGTCCTTGCCTAGAAATGTAAGGGGGGGTTGTTTGAAATCTATTATAATGTTTTATTCCAACAGCCTTGCCTTTTGGCTCAGGGAAAAAAAAAACATTAAATGCATTTGCTGTACTAGGGAACCAGAAAAACAGGTTTTCCTGCATGGCTTCAAAGGACATTTGCATGCTGGCAACAGGAGTGGCCTTCCCCCAAAAGGAGCCACCCACTTAGAAACTTTGAATTGACCAAGAGGAAGTATATCACATGCTCATCATACTTTGTGTTTGGGCTTCAGCCTATTACAATAGAGTTCCAGGACACTTATGAGTGAAATTGCAAATAACACCTCCCCTCAACTTCAACTGGGAGGGCTTTAAAGTCAGCTCCAGAACAGCCTTGGAAGTTATGCCCTTATTTGGGAGACAATGCTGGCCATCTGGCTCAAAAGACTATTTTATTAATAAACTTTAAGACTTTTATCCCTGCAACCGGTCCACGCCGGAATGTAAAAGGTTTACTGTTTAAATGCAATTTTGGTAGCTTTCAATTAAGACGTGGTAGCCTTCACTAGCATGTTGGGGACTGAAATGACAAAAAATTGTATATTCTGTGGAAAGTGTATATGGTACCACTTCGAAATTCAATACTTACATGCCTTATGATAATAGGTATACATGTATAAAGTTATAGAATTTTAGGTAAAATATTTCTCACTGAAAAGGACAAACAATTATTAGAAGGATGAAACAAAGTCCTACAAACTTGGGAGTGGGAGTATTGTGCTCTGTGTGGAATATGCAATTTGCTTGTATGATTTGTGAAAGTGCCACCTCTCTGAAAAGGTGCAATTTATGTCAGAAATAATTTTGGCAAAAATGACTGGGGGGTGGCTTTGTACCTAATAAAAGCACATCCCATAAAACTCAGTCCCCTCCTTCAGTTCAATCTGCCCCTAAGGAGGAGGCGACATAACATAGGCTGACCTATTTGATACTTAGGGGCAGGTCTAGCTTAGTTCTGCCCATCAATAAATCCTGTGATGTCACCCGCCTTATAAAAGGTAGAAGCTCACAGAGGCAAAGGACACACTCTTCTGAATTTTCCAGCTCCTGCGTATCCAGACATTCCGTATTCATCCTGCCAGACTCCAGATTCCTGATTCCACTGCCAGGCCAAAGCATAGCTGACCCTATCCAGGCAGGACCATTGATCCAGAAAAAGAAACCCCAAATAACCCAGGGAGAAAGGAGGAGAAGCAGTGGTACCGTTTTTGAGAGTATCCTGTGACCAGACCGGCTTCTTGCCCCACTACCTGTATGCTAGCTGTACCCTCCAGTGACCAGACAGACCCAGCTATTTCTTTCTAGAAGAGCCTCGCCGCTGTGTCCAGTGACCAGATATGCCTTGCTGTCCAGAAACTCGCTTGCCTGTCCCAAAATCCCAAACTCAAGTGCTGATTGTGTGTATTACCCCATGCCATAGCAACACATAGTATACTCCATATTGATAACCTGTCTTTGTTTCACCTTCTAAGTAATCCCATCCATACCTTGATAACTTGTTGAAGATAGTCTGAATCCTCTCTGTATTCTGTTCCTTGATTTTCTAGTGTTAGCGCAATTCTTCCATTCATTTATGTCTTGCATAAGACCTTAGTCATATTTTGAATAATTTAATTAATTCCCACATAGAGCTGAACATGGGTTGAAAAGGTTATCCTTGCAAATTAACTTTGGAGCATATTGTGTCTTTCTTTAACAATCTAGCCATTAAATCTAGTTTTTGTAAGATTTGTCCTTTCCTTTTTAAACCGATTTTCTCTTTTAACTGCTTTTATTCTTAAAACCGAATTTCCTTTCACCTTGAAAATCTCATCCAGCCATTTAGCTAGAGCCACTCTTTCACTTTCATATGATCCCTGTGATGTGCATCTATCATCCAGCCCAAAAAGCGCATTCCGATTCTGTCTATTTCACCCGTTTTTCAAACCGGTTTTGACATTTAAACCTGTGTAATTTAGCAAATGCAAATTCTGTGCATGTGATTCTGGCTGCACTGTGTTGTCACTTCAAAGTTTATTTTTGAATTGTATGCCCTTTGTTGGTACCCTGCCTTGTAGTTGCTAGTGTTATGACATCCCTGATACTGTGATAAACTCATATTTAACTCATTTATTCACCGCGCATAATTAATTATTTACCCATTCCGAGTGTTATTTCTGCAATTGCAAAGGTTTTTGAATCTGATTTTGCCTCTCATATCATGAGGGAAGGTCGGATTTTAATTCTGTTTGCTACCTAGTATCCCTGACTCCTTGCTGCTCCTTCAAATCCACTCACAATTCGATTAGTGGGGGTTTGAGGGAACATTGCAGGGGGAAATCCTAACTCAGGGGCTATCTACCGGAACATTAAAATTGCTCCTATTCATCTGTGCTTTGGATATGTTCTAGTAGAAGGTCAAACAAGTGTATTTCATCTTGTTTACATTGTAATTATCACCCCATTGGTGAATGCTGCCCAATATTAAAATTGTGTGATTTTCTTTGAAATTAAAATAAATAAATAATGTATTCCCACCAAACGGCCCGGTTCATGGTCCATTGTGACCCAGGCTATTTGTAAAAGGGGGTGTCAGATCGGTTGGGTGCCAGCTCAATCTGAATTCTAGGAAATAAAGAAAAAGTATTCTAATTGAGCACTACATCCTAGGCTAAGGGCAAGGGTCCTGGTCCGGTGTGAGACGCCCGATTAAAATCCTTAACAGGTTTCACAAAGTGACATTTTTGAGATGGGTCCGCAGACGTTCAGAATTGACACTGAGAGATGGCTAACCGACAAAGAGAATCTCTAAAATCTACCAAATACTGCAAGGGCACCTGCCTTCCAATTCCCTTGCTTATTCAGATGAATAGAGGGAAGAATTGAAGGTCCCATTTGAACAAGAGGATTGGATTCACATAAGGGAAAGGGCTTGGAAGTCTTTGAGAAGAGTTACGTTAGAGAAAATGTGTTCAAAATGTGCCGTAGGTGGTATTTGACACCATCGCAATTGAGTTAAATGGTCCTGGGGCTGTCTCCATTATGTTGGAGAGGCTGTGGTATGATGGGAGATTTGGGACATATGTGGTGGAATTGCCAAGTGATCACAATCTTTTCAAAAGAGGAGCTATTGCATGTTAAGGAAATCTCAGGTTGATCTTTTCCATGAATCCAGTATGTGTAGTATTGGGTGGAGTAGACCTGGCAGGTGGTTATCTGATGTCAGGGCTGAGAGCAACCATGATCAAATATCTGCTTCAGGCAGTGCCACTGGTGATTGGAAGCAAGTGGAGGATCATTTGGGCTCGGCAATAGCATATTGGTGGGTGAAGATCTGGGAGGTTTTGGCAATGGAGGAGGTTTCAACATCCATGTCATGTCCCTTTCAGAGATATTTATGAGAATGGTCTCCCTATATCAACTATGTGAAAGGCAGGGCACACCTGTACTATGGGCCGAACCTCCTGACACACTCTTCATTGCTGTAGCGGGAGAGTTATGGCAGAAGGGAGTTGGGGAGGCATATATCCAAGGAGTAGGCCAATTTTGGGTGGAGGAAGGCAGTGCAGCCAAATTTGATGGGTCTTTGCCCAACACTTATTTTATTAAGTACATATAATGATGATATGATATGATGAGCCATTTATAATGCGCCTGTACACAAGTGTTACTAGGTGCGACAAGACAAGGGGGGTGGGCAGGGGAGGGAAAGACAAATGGCCTTGTGTCATTCAGATCATGCAAGTGTTAAAGCGTAAAAAGTGCAGGGGGAAGGCAGAGGGGCGGGGAAGTGTCAGTGGGAAGGAAAGGGGAAGTGCAATCAGTGCAGCATTGTTGTGAGGGAGTGCAGCCAGGGCAGCCAGCACAACTCTGGATAGGTGCAAGGAGGCAGGGGCTGTAGAGGTTACAATTACAACCCCTAAGTGCGTGGTACACCCAAAGGCAGTGCAGGGGAGACTGAACATGGAGATGCCTGGTACCCAGAGAGACTCTGTGGGTAGCCAGGCAATCAGTCAGTGCAGCAGACAGGTAGGTTGGTAGGGGAGAGAAAGCAGAGCAGGAAAGGATGGTCTTGAGCAGCTTCCTGAATATCAAATGGTCCGGCTCAAGTTTGAGAGGGGCAGGGAGGAGATTCCAGAGGGAGGCACCAGCAGAGGAGAGAGATCTACCCCCGACTCTTTGCGTGGAGAAGCGACAGACCCTCAAGGTGTTGGAGGTAGCTGAGCGAAGGGCTCGAGAAGGAAGGTATTTTGGAAGCGAGAGTTGGATGCATTGTGGGCCACAGCCCCAGAAAGCCTTGTGGATGATGCAGAGGGTCTTGAACTTGATCCTTGCAGCAACCGGGAGCCAGTGGAGAGATTTTAGGGCTGGAGAGATACAGTCCCTGGGCTTGAGCCCAAGGATAAGTCTTGCAGTCCTGTTCTGGATGAGTTGCAGAGAGTAGCGAAAGGCAGATTGAGGAAGAGGCTATTGCAGTAGTCCAGCCTAGAGAGAACCAGGGCTCTGAAGACAGTGAGCTTCTGGGGGAAAAGTAAGAAAATGATGAATACCTCTGAGGAGGTGCAGCTGGCAGTGGGCCTTCTTGGCAAGGTCCGTGACTGAGGAGAGAGTGGAATCGAAGATGCCACCAAGGTTTTTTGCCTCACAGGAAGGCAGAGGAAGAGGGCCCAAGGAGGGCCGCCAGAATGAGAGAGGGAAAGTGGGAGTAGGGGTCCCAATGAGAAGGATCTCTGTCTTACTGGCATTAAGGCAGAGATCCTTGGAGGCGCACCAAAACTGAATAGCAGATAGGCAGTCAGGAATGAGCGAGGGAGGAGAAGAGGCTGAGGGGAGCCTGAAAGAGAGCTGAGTGTCATCCGCATAACACTGGAAGTTAGAGGAGAAGGCAGTGATCATGTGAGCCAAAGGGGCCAAGTAGACGAAGAGCCAGAGTGAGAGGTTAGAGCCCTGGGGGACACCACATGTGGAGAGAGACGGGCAGAGAGGAAGGACCCATGTTGGACCTGGAAGGATGAGTTCAGGAGAAAGGAGGTCAGCCACTCCAGGGCCTGATCAGTGATGGCAAGTTTCACACAGAGTAGCGTGAACAGGATGGAGTTATTGAACGTGTCAAAAGCAGAGGAAAGGTCAAGGAGGATGAGGACAGAAGGAAGGCAAGAATCAAGGTTAGAGTGCAGATCTTCACGGGTGTTCAAGGGTGCACTTTCTGTGCCTCGGGCTGCTCTGAAGCAAGACTGATGGTCCTGGAGACAACCGACAGATTCAGAGTGGAGACTAAACTGGGAGATGGCCAGCTTTTCCAGGAGTTTGCCCAGGAAAGGAGTGATAGGGATCGGCCAGAGTCGCACAAGGCTTTTTAAGGAGGGGTGCACAAGGGAGTGCTTGAGAAGAGAGGGGGAAGGAACCAGTGGAGAAGGAGTGATTGCAAAAATCGGCCAAGGCTGGAGCGAGGGTGTCAATGTGGTCATTGATTGTTCTAGAGGAGCAGGGGAGCACCTGTTTGGACGACCCTTTCATAGAACATAACATATTGAGTGCCAAAAAGTATGATGAGGCGATTAAATGGATTCCTGATCAAAGAATTTCAGCATCTTACAAAGGAACTACAATTGTGGGTGGTCTCCTGTTGTTTTCATGAAGTAAATCACTTAGTTGCAATTTGCTTTACATTTGTTGCTTTGAATTATTTCGAATTTGTGTAGGTATTTGCGGGTTAAGTGATAAAAGGGGGGTGGTAGTTAAGCGGAAGGGAGGGTATGGGGGACCAGCCCCAAAAACAAACAAAATTAAAAAAGCGAGGTAAAATTCGAAGTAATGTACACAAAGTAAATTACAACAAAGTTATTTTCTTCATTGAAATTGAATAGAAACTTGTGAGTATATAACTTGTTTTAATCCTGCTTCACCCGGGAAAGTCTTTTCAATTTACTGTTTGGCCTTTAATATTACTGAGTTGAGGGTTTAATGTAGCTTACTTAATAGCCTGTGGGCAAACATGTTTTACAAAACAAATAAGTTGGCTAGGTCACACAAGTTTATGCAGCACTGTGGGTGGTACACATTGGTGTTTCAGAGCTCTAGGCATTTGAAAAGTGCTGAAGAAGTGCACTCAGATCGAGGCTAACATGTCAGCTCTGACCGTTGTACAATCATGCACTAGAAGGTTGCTTGTCCCTGTATCAGTCCAATAGAAAGAATGTGGTACATTTCAGGAAGCAACATCTAGTGTTAAACACACTGAATCACTATTCAAATGGTACAAACATTACCTTTCAAGGTAGAAACAAGTATGTGATTTCAACACCTAAGGACATATTATGGAACGTTTGCACTGATGCAAGTGCAGTTTTGCATGCTGTTCACAAAAAAGCATTGTCTTCCAATGCATTTCTTTGCACCAGGAAAATGTTTGTCTATAGCTAATAAGAAACGGCACTGTCACTAAAGCAACAATTGTCCTGGTGCAAACAATGCATTGAAAGGCTTTTCTTTTTGCAATAGGGCCGTACTGCTAATATTGTGCAAAAATGCCCTTCCCCTGGTGCAAGGATTCAGTGTTATGTTCCCCGATGTTCTGTGGCAGCGGTATGCAAGCTGTGCCTCCCCAATGGTTTTGGAATGACTCCCATGATCCCTCACCATTGCCTGTGCTGGCTAGGGATGATGGAATATGTAGTCCAGAACATCTGGAGAGCCAAAGGTTGCAGATCTCTGTCCAATGGTGCCTTTGCATTTAGGAAGAACAATAGTAAACATCACCAACACAACCTACGGAAAACAAGAGTATTGATTGACATATTACTGCCACGAGCGGAAAAAATCAATTAGTGCTTGCACTGCTACATAGGAAGAAACGCCTACATCTTAATATCAGCACTGTGTGCCTTTCCAGATGTGCCATTCGGTAATTACGAATGGGGTTGGGTGGCTTTAGAATTGCCAAATGCAAACTAGAAATGCACACAAATAGAAACAAACACGTGCAACTTCAGAATAAGATCCATTTTAAAAAACCAGCAACTAAGAAATGCGCAGATGTTGGTTTGCAGTAAAACAGCTGTTCTACATCTCAGGAAAAACAGGGCAATTGCTGACAGTCTATCGAACATAGCATGTAAAATACATCTATGCAGTTGCTTTGAAAGATTGTGTACCTTCCAAAGCACTGAGATGCTCAAACACATGTTACGTTATGGTGATTTATACTGTGCACCGATACCACCCAGGGGTAGTCCCCAGGCACTCAACATGCACACAAAGGCACATAAGGCCCTCAACATGCGCACAGATGGACATATTGCGATTTATGAACACAAATCAAATAGATTCAAATACATGTCTGCAAGAGAAAGCACCTCGCGTGTATTCCAGTCTGACATCAGTGTGGGTTGCTAATACCAAAATGCAGACCCATCATAGTATTCTCACAGCCGCAGACTGTACGCACAAAGGGGTGGGCAAGAGAAGATTCTCAGAGTTGGAAGAGCCTTTCCACAGATGCTGAGTGCCTTCACACACATCATTTGAAATGCTCAGAAAATGGGAGGCACAGCTGGCAGCGCATTGAAGCTCATAGTGCATTCATTGTATTTTATTGAAGATTTTACAAAACACCAAATTACAAGATGCATTGTTTTGCCGCGCGGGAGGCGCAAAAGGAAGACTGTAGACAAGTGGTCCAAGTGCACACTAGGAACATTCCTATTTGAAGAGCATGAGTGAAACACAGCGGCAAACTTCTACAGTCAGGGGAAAAAGGAGAGAATGGGGAGCAATGGGTCAGAGAAAGGGCGCTTGTGTCCCCAGGTCCATTCGGCTGGGTTCTGTTCATTGGACAAAGCCAGTTTGAAAATAGTCTTTGTCTGCCTCCTTTTGAATCTGTCAGAGTTTGCTTCCGGCCTGAGAGCTTTAGGTGGTTAATTCCAAGGCTAGGAGCCTTGGGCTGTCAAAGATCTACCGCCTTGTCTCAGCTTTTTCACTTCTAGAGTTCCCTGGAGGCTTTCAACAGAGGATCTCAAAGTTCAGGTCGGGATGGGTGGTTAGGAAAAGGATCTGAGGTTTATGGCCCATGGTTGTGTAGGCTTCAGGTATCATGCAAAGTCCGCAGAAGCAAACTCTGATTTTGAAAGGCAGCCAATAGGGAGCCTTCAGGGCTGGTGAAATATGTTAACAAGGGCCAGGTGCATACATCTACCTGGCTGCACGATTCTGGATGAGTTTTAGTTGCCATTTCTAAAATGTTCCTAGTGCCAAGTAATAGAAATTGCAGCAATAAATGACAGAGATGAACAGAGATAAAGTCAATTTGACATCTTCAGCCGGACTGGACTCTGGAGATTTCTCAGTAGGCCTCTGCACTCTGGGTTCTTTTGTGTGGTAACCTATTTTATTTCCAAATGTTCTCATAGAAGAAGAGCTGGGCTTGCTGACAATGTGTAGTATGGGCACCTTTCCTTGAAAACTATTTCCAGGGACTCTTTTGGTTCACAGTCCACCCGTGATCCTGAGCCATTTCGACATAAAGCATGCACTTACAAAGGAGATGCCGCTTAAAGTGCGATTTTCCAGCAGTGGTCCTATTTATGGTGTCAGTGACAGGCCGGTGTCAAGGATGACTCAAAGGCTCGTGAGCATGTCCGCCATTTCTCGAGGGCAACTCAGAGTGCCAAGAGAGTGGAAAGAGAGGCTGTTGGGTTTAGGAATGCTGGACATGAGCTCTTCCGTTTTTAGAGGAGTTGAGGTAGAATTGTTCATGGTAAGCCGTTCATTAACTCTCCTCAAACAATTAGAGATTGTGGCACACTAGGCGATGTTCTTGTCCTGGTTAGAAACAGTCTAGGAGGGGTCTGCATGCAATTGGAAAGGGAGGGGAAGTGGTTCTGCAGACCAGGTAGGTGTTTAATGTTCACGTTCTATAGCCACAGGTAGAGGCTAGACCTCTGAGGCACCCCAGTGGAGAGGGGCGATGGAGTGGCGTGCAATCTTCTAGTTTCACCCAAGTCATGCGCCCTGTGTGGAAGCCAGTAAGCCACGCAATGGCAAGTCCTGGATCCCCATAACTGTCTAAAGTCTGGCTAATAGTTTATCACAATCTCTCCCAAAGTGCAACCAGAATAACAGGCACAACATCACAAGCCACTCAAAGCAGATGCCCACAAGGTGCTGCATCCATTTCTTCTGAGCATGCATCTACACAAATGCATGCCCCTAAAGGGGCCAGTCAGAACAGGTTTGATGCACCTTTTCTATGATATTACTACTTTCAGAGCTCTTTGAAGTTTGGACTGGACCCATAGTGCACCGAGGAAAGCATGGCAGACAGAATGCCTGCACAGGGATAGCAAGGGCAGCGCACCAGCAAGGGGCAAATCACGCATGATGACAACCGCCCAATTACGGAAGTCAATAGAAAGTATCTTCATCTTGTGCCCGAATGCTCCAAGAACAAAACACTTGGCGGTATGTTTTGTTCCACTTGTATTCCAAAAGATATGGTGTTTCGACCAGAAACACAAAGACGCAAACATTGCAGTGGTTGCAGCAGCCCTGTGAGTGGGTCCCTGACACTAGATAGTTAGCAGTTTGAGAAGATACCAAGTGTGGACGGGCTACGGTGTCACAGGAAATGGGCAATGCAGACTGGCAGGGAACAGTGAACAATATGTTATAGGGAGTACTGAATATATTTACATAGAGGAGTATGTACAAAGGGGTAGTCAACATACACACTTCATAGTTGGAGGTGATGGGGACTGATGGGGAATAACGTACTGGGGGGCTCCCGTTGTTTCAACGAAGTACATTGCATCATGCTACATGCATTTAAGGCTTAAGGGGTAAAACAGAGGGTTTGGGGTATGGGTGGTAGCGAAGGGAAAGGGGGATGTAGGGTGGTACCCGCAAATTAAAAAAATAAAAAATAAAAATAAAATCCCAAGTGATTGCAATGAAGTAAATTTACCACAAAGTAATTTACTTGTTTGTAATAATGTAGAAACGTACCAGGATAGAGAAGCTGTGTGTATGGCAATAATTGAGACGAAGTGTAGCTAATTTGCATATCTCTTGTGTACATACTTTCAGACGCCTCTCGTGGCAGTAGCGCGGAATAGCCTCACCATTGGTATTGCCAGAAGCTTGCGGTGAGTGGCCCTATGTAGACTGTCATGCCTGGTGACACGGGTGCCCTGCGTGCACTCTAGAAGGCTCACAACCATTCTGCTTAGATGTTAGCTGCATTTCCGCAGGAGTGCAAATGCCTTTATCAGCAGCTTCGCCACTGCTAGGAGGAGCATTTGTTTGCATAGAGAGTTTTTGGGTAGTGCCCGCCCACTGTTGATCACTTGAAGCCACCCGCATGGGACATAATCATTTAATGGCCATACAGGGTTTGTTTATTTCCACTATATATTTATTTGATTTCTTGCAGATATCATGTATAGAACAATGACTGCTCGGGTATGCATCCTCCGAAGGGAGCCTGTATACCGCAAGCCACCCTAGCCTGTGAGTTACTTCCGGGTCACCCACTTATCCTTCCTATAGTACTGGCCTTTCGTGCTCGTTCGGGTCTGAGGGCACCCTCCGCTACTCACCCTAGGGCACACTGGTGATTACGTATTTGGTTGGCAGCCTGAAAGATTCCCGCCCTGTGCCTCTGTGCGGTGCTGTGGCCTTACTGTAGCACGAAGTTCTATACAGAACACAAGCATCATTTACTTTACATCTAGGACCAGACATAACACATTGACTTAATCAATCCTGTCCATCCCATTCCCCTCACACATGTCCTACTCTTAGATTAGGTCTCCTTCAGGGTTGGCTTGACAGCCACAGACATATTATTCAGGAATGTACCTGTGATACCACATGTAGACATGTCAGGTATTTTAAGCTTACATATCTGTCACGATTGCCCAAGCATGCTTTTGGGCGCTTCATGCACTCCACCCAGTTTGCTCTCTACCTAATAACACTCCAAAATTGCCTTGGAATCCCAGTGCATATATTAGCTCAACATATACTCTCCTGTCACCTCTCCATCTCTAGTAGATAGCCCGTGTATGATGGATGAGCATACATCCTTATTAAGAGAAGCATTTAGCTATACCTAGCTCCTCTATATATCTGCAAACTTCTTTCCCACTTCCCCTCCCCCTCACATCTCCCTTGTACATGCCTTTCTTCCCAGCCGAGCAAGGTCTGGTGACGACGGGCAGAGGCACAATACGCCTCAGCCAAAAATTCAACACTTGATTTGTAGGTTTCATTGCAGGATATGTGGTCTAAGCCAAATCCATCTATTTTCTTTTACGGATGAATTTGGCCGCAAATATATGTGGGGAGCGGGTAAGGGTAATAATTAAGGCGGGGGAAAGGAGGGCTGCCGGGGTCTCCCCCCGCATATATTTGTGGCCAAATGGCTTAAAAGAAGAAGAAAAAAAAACAATGGATTTAGATTCGACCAAATCTCCTCGATGAAATCACATAGAACCCTTTAAAACTACTATTGCAGTGATTCGGCGCAATACAAAATCATAGTAACATAACCTTTGCACTACTGGTATTGATATTGATATTTTATTTCTATCGCATTCGTACACAAGTGTTTCAGAGCATGGCAAGGCAAGGGAGGGGAATAGGGGAGAACAAAACAGCGATCTTACTAGGCCCAGTGACATTGAGAACGCGCAAGTGCATGGGAGAGGGGGAGGGGAAAAGTGCATGCAAGGGGGAGAAGTGGAAAGTGCGAAGCAGAGGAGAAACAAATAAATAACAATAAATAATAAAGGCAACAAACAATGGTATTGCAGCCAGCAATTTGCAAGTGCTAGGTTTAAGTCAGCAGACAGAGTAGGTCTGATAAGTGCAGGAAAACAAGGGGGGGGGGCTTTATGGGTACAGATACAGACCCCAGTGCAAGGGGTGGCCCAGAGGCAGTGCGTGAGGGTGGTAGGGTGAGCAGGTACCTGGGCCCGTAGGACAGATGGTGGCCAGGTGCACGGTGCCAAGAAAGAACAGATCAGCAGGGGAGAGGGGGAGCGAAGGCAGAAGAAAAGAGGAAGGTCTTGAGGTGCTTCCGGAACCGGAGATGATTCTCTTCAAGTTTTAGAGTGGCAGGGAGGCTGTTCCAGAGGGAGGCCCTAGCCAAAGACAGAGATTTACCCCAAGCTTGTTTCTTTGAATAACGACTGACTCCAAGGGAGTTGGAGGTAGAGGAGCAAAGAGCTCGAGAGGGGAGGTATTTGCGGAGGGATAGCTGAAGGTATTTTGGACCCAGACCCCAGAAAGCCTAGTGGACAATGCATAGGGTTTTGAATTTAATCCTTGCATCCACTGGGAGCCAATGGAGAGATTTCAGGGCTGGAGAGATACGATCCCAGGGCTTGAGGCCAAGGACATGTCTTGCAGTCCTGTTCTGGATTAGTTGCAGAGGGCGGAGAGTAGAGGCAGGTAGATTTAGAAAGAGGCTGTTACAATAGTCCAACCTAGAGAGAACCAGAGCTTGGGATACCATGAGCTTCTGGGGGAAGGAGAGGAAAGGCAGAGTACCTGGAGGTGCAGTAGGAAATTTGACTTTTTAGAGACCTCTGAGATATGGGCGGAGAAGGACAGGGTGGAGTCAAAGATGACCACCAGGTTCTTAGCCTTGCAGGTGGGGGTAGGAAGAGGGCCAAGGGAGGCCGGCCAGACAGTGTGGGGAAAGGATGGTGAAGGTGTGCCAATGAGGAGGATCTCCGTCCTGCTGGCATTCAGACAAAGATCACTGGCAGCACACCAATCTTGAATGGCAGTCAGAGATGAGAGAGGGGGAGGAGGTGGCAGAGGGCAGCCTGAAAATGAGTTGATTGTCGTCAGCATAGCACTGGAAATTTGAGCAGAAAGTGGGTATACAGTTAGTGAGAGTTGCCAGGTATTGGTTGCAAAGCCAGGGCGAGAGGTTAGACCCCTGGGGAACACCACAGGTAGAGAGGAAGATAGATGAAACGAAGGACCTAAGTTGGACTTGGGAGGGTCAATCTGAGAGGAAAGAGGTCAGCCAGGCCAGAGCCTGATCAGTGATACCCAGGTTTTCACAGAGACAGTTGAGCAGGATGGTATGGTTGACCGCGTCGAAGGCAGAAGAGAGATCGAGGAGGATGAGGACAGAGGGAATGTTAGAGTCAAGGTTGGAGAGCATATCTTCACTGATGTTCAGGAGAGCAATTTCCGTGCTTCTGGCAGCTCTGAAGCCAGACTCGTGGTCATGTAGACAGCCAACAGAATTGGAATGAAGGTTAAGCTGAGAGATGGCCAACTTTTCCAGGGGTTTACCCAGAAAGGGAGTAATGGAAATTGGGAGATAGTTAACTGGACAAGTAGGATCAGCTGTGGGTTTCTTGAGAAGAGGATGCACAAAGGAGTGCTTCAGAGGGGAGGGGAAGGATCCAGAGGCAAAGGAGTGGTTGCAAAAATCAGCAAGGGCCGGAGCAAGGGTGTCAATGTGGTCCTTGATGGTTTTAGAGGATCAGTGATGAACCTGTTTTGACAAGGCTTTCATAGATCGGACTTGTCAAGCGACCTCGTTAGGAGAGAAAAGAGGAAAGGACGAGAAGGATGGTGGGGGCGCTGGCTAAAGGAAGGTCAGCAAGCACAGATGGAGAGGGGAAGGAGGTGTGTGGGTGGAGAGGGTGGACAGGATGACAGGCAGTCTAAAAACGCTGGCAAATCATCAGTGGTTGAGGAGAGAAGAGAAGGGCATGGCATCAGAATCTAGTACCAGGCAGATTACTATTTTGAGCCAAAGGCCTGAACAACAAGCATTGGCAAAGCCAACCGTATGAGCTTTTGGATAGGCATGGGATAATTGGTTATTTATAACTCGCTTAATACTGAAGAGGTTTCTAAGCGCGGACCCGGGATTCAAACCTGTGCCACTCTGCATCATCTTGTTTCCATGACGAGCGCGTTGCCACTTAGCTACGTTAACATACTACCCATGCATTTACTAGGCACTGATATAATGATGCTACCTAGCAATAAGATCGCAACTGCTGGAAAATGGAGCAAATACACAGGAATATGATGCCAGTACCTGGCAAATGCCTATCTAATAACTAAAGCCAAAACTGTTGGGTTTGTTGGTGCTACTTTTAGCAGGATGTTCATGCATACAAAATATATAAATCAAGTGACTGAAGGCACACTTGGTTCAGATATTTTTATTACACAAGTAACCGCCTACAGCTCATAATGTATGTGGGAGACCAGTGATGCACTCCCACCACTCCTGGGTAATCTATCAAGAAAAAAATACTACATACTACTGTGGGAGTACTGTGTAACTGTACGATTTGACATTCCTAATCACAGGGCGAAACATTCAGAGGGTAAGGATGTTTCGCTGTGTGACTAGGAATGTCAAATCTTACAGTTACACGGTACTCCCACAGTAGTACGTAGTAGTTTCTTCAGATAGATTGGTACTTACAGCTGCAATTAAGACATTAGCCCTCATTACAAGTGAGCCGGGTATAAAGGTGCCGGTAACTTTACCTGCACCCTTTCCGGACTGGCTCACTTCTAGTCTGCCTGACCTGCTGGTAGTTCCAGCCCCTACCGTCACTGTTAACAATGGTGCCGTGCTTCAGGGTTCCCATTCCCGTGGGGGACTCCACGGGATTGGGAATTTGCCGTTCTTCCACCGTCTGTGATATTCTGGTAGCAGTGGGATGTCAGGCGGCAGAAACGTTAAGGCAAGGTTGCCGGTACCGCGGCCTACCAGCAACCTCTTAATGAGGGCCATTAACTCTCAGCAGACTGCTTAGAAGAACGCTGGCAGGATAAAGTGTTATATTACTGCTTGATAACAGTGAGTTCAAAGAGATGCCGGAAGGATGTGTTTGGGGTGGGGAAGGGCAGTTAGTGGGTGGGAATGACCATAGGGATTAGCATGGCCATGGGCTGTCAGTGGGTGGGTAAATAACCAAAAAAAAACCACAAGCTGTGTGTCCCTCCTCACATGTCATCTCCCTCCTACCGGTACTCCAATGCAATAGTTTCGGCCTATAGTTGGTGATTAAGGGCCACATAGTATCCCAAACTAAAAAGGTGCATTTTTAAGTCTTGTGCTACTTCCTAAATTCGGACTCCATGTGGAGTGTGAAAGAAAGGGCATTTTGAGTAGGGTGGAGCCATGATGGCCAAGTGATCTACTACCAAAGCATGAGTTGGAAAGCTTGCACTGGGTGGTCAACCACAGAACTCTGGTTGGCCGATATGATGTGTTGGTTGCTGGTTACGCAGAGCTTTGTGTACTAGAGAGAGAGTTTTGAACGCCACTCTCTGTTTGGCAAGAAGCCACTGTAGAGACTGCAATGCAGGGGTCGTGGGAATCGGATCTCTGCCTTGTTATGGTGTGATCTTCAGATGTATTGCTGCTTGCAATTTGCTCTCGGTAGGTATTTCCAAATCACTTGGCAGTGCATTCTCATATAAGTATGGGTGGTTAGCATTGAACATTGAATATAATACTGTGATGCTGTTTCACAGTTGCCAACAAGATCCATTCCTATCTGTAAGTGCTTATCCAGTGCAGCTTTTGCTCTGATTTCTGGGACTTATAATGAAAGAATCCGGACTACAAGTCCCAGAATGCAAAGGAAAAAAACATGGCTGGGTAAGCACCCACACACCCTCACCAGCCTGCATTCCTTTGCGGGATTGTGTGTGAAAGATTATGTGCATGTTGCCTGAAGCAATAATATAAGTGGAGGCTTTCTTTTTATTTGTATTACAGGCCAGGCTATAGGAGGAAGGAAATACTAGCCATTTGTCTAAGGCACCACATTGGTGCGAAATTGACTTGTAATGGAAGAACATATGACACTATTGCCAGGGGAGGCAGACAAGTGACTTCACATAGGACAGCAAAAATCCTTGCACTGGCCGTGGAGGCGGATCATGTAAGTATCATGTTACAAGCTTGTTTCTCATGTGAATTATAGCCCTTCTGAATAACACATACTGTGGCTTCTCTTTGATCTGTGGTGAAGCGGCAAGGGTTCATCTCATGCTTTCGGTGCAACAAGGCACCATGTCCTTCAACGCTGCTGACTAACATGGCATTAAGTACTGCTGTTTCCTGCTGCTGTTTGTTTCAGACGCCAGTGGTGGGCCACCAACACCCAATAATGTAAGTATTGCTTTCATTCTCAATTGCTCCATCTCTCTTGGGTAGGAAATGTTGTATGCCATTCCATACTTCATGTTCAGCTTTCTTGGACTGATTTCTATGGGCAAGGCCTAGGAGAAGGCTTCCATTCTCCTGTTTTTTGTCTGTGAGTACTTACACACCAGCATCTGTAATATCCCGGACCCTTCAGAATACTCCATAGGACAACCGAATACATAGAACAAAAATGATAAGGACTAAGAGATATATAACCCAAAATCTCAAATTTCTGCATACTTAACTCACACAAAAATCCACACACCACCCTCTCACATGACTAACCACATGCAATTCATCACTCCGCAACAACAAACAAACACATAATTTGCACCAACAGCACATGAGGACTCACATCGATTCGATATTCACACCCAAGCTCAGCGTACAGTGAAAACTGAACTGAAGCTGCCAACAGGACATCACTTTTCTCACTTCCCTACTCCCTCTTCACCCGATTAACCCCCCTCTCCGCCTTCTTGTTTGCAGATCCGCCTGAGCGCCTGGGGACCAATTCCGATGGTGACGGGACGCGGTACAAATACCTTTAACATTAACATTCAATGTTTCTCCAAAGGAGCCAGGCCAATATTGACCAACCCTCATGGATTGGAGTGTACTCTTTCGTTATCATTTGAGGCATTCTACCAAAGAGCTTCGATTTTCATCACCAAACCATGGCAGAGATGTTTGTGGTTCTATGTTTTCTCACCGCTCCCTTTGTGCCACATGTAATTCCTGCCACTGTTGGAAGCCTGCCCCTCAAACGACTCTGTGCCCCCCAATGCCTTCAGGCCTTGATCCCTAATGCTGCCTCCCTTTATACCACGTATTTTATGCTTTCTCACTTCCAGTCAGTGGCCCCCACGGGAGTCCCTATGCTTTGGCCCCCCATCACCGCTCCTCTGCCTGTAGTTTTGGTCCCTCTCCTACCTCTCTTTCACTTGTGGCTGCTCCGTAATCACTGCATCCCAGTTCGCCTAACAAAATGTGATTCCTCTTGGACCCTGCAGCCCACACGGCTCCCCAGTACACCTTCTCCTCCTTACAGATATACTATTTCCCCCTCGAGGGTGGAATGCTCTGTGCACTAGTGTGTGCCCTTCCTTCACCACAGCGGATGCTCATATAAGCCACTCGCCACTTCACATCATTAGCATTCTGTTCTGTGCACACATAATCCCAAGTGACACTATAACCTGATATACATTCTTTTCACTGTTCTAGGATATAGCTTTATTTATTTATTTATTTCAATTCAAGATGAGAAGTAGGGGAGAGGAAAAGTTTGAAGACAAAACTCAGGTCTGTAATTAGTCAGCAAGGGTAACCAGCAAGGTTTGTACATTTCTGTTAAACATTGTCAGTGATTCTGACAATGTGATTCTGCAAGAGACAGGGCATTCCATTCACATGGAATATTGACTTCAAAACTGCAATCACCAAATTGTTTCAAGCTGGATTGTGGCTGGTGAAGCTGGAGATGGTCAGAGGAGCGCAGTATTCTACCGGATTGTTTCTGTGATAGCCTCTTAATGAGATGAGCACTCAGATTCAGATGTATAAGTGAGCGAGAGGATTTTGTGGCTGATATCTGCTTCACTTGAAGCCAGTGCAATTGCTTCCTAAAAGTAGGGACATGATCTCGTCTGGATAGACCAAACACAGCTCTAACGGCCCCATTTTGAGTGGTCTGAAGACGTTGAAGGTTACCTTGTGATGTACCAATCAGCAGACTATTGCAATAGTCTACACGCGAGTTTACAAGAGATTATGTCATAAGAGACCAATTTTGTATGGAAAGATATGGCCTGATTTGGTGGAGCAGTTTAATTACATGTCCGCAAGATGAGCTTTGTTAATATTTACTTACAAGTGGAGAGTGACTTCATCAACAAATAAATTAAGGAGGCCGCTTATGTGCACATGACAGGGTCAATAGGTTGATTTGGCAAAAGGCATTCCAAACCACCCGCCAACCCTGAGAAAGTGAGGAAAATAGAGCAAACCTGTAGAGTTTTAGTGGGCTGAGCAGAGGGCACCACGCAATGGCAGAAGGAGCACTTAAGACTAATTTGGGAAAAAGCGTGGCCTCATTTATTCAAGGCAAATACACCCCACAAATGTGACCCGAAAACATCAACATAACACTGGCATGAATGTTTTCCTTTTACAGACAGGTGGTCCATTCCGCCCCATGGGGAGTGCATGATGGTGAGGCACTGGCCCGGCCCCCCCATCATACCCTTTTTGGGGGCAGTACCAGGAGGTTGCATGCACAGTACCTATACCAACAGCCTCCTGATCCCAACCCGCCGGCCCCGTGACCCCTACGAGCCCAAAATCCCCAGTGAGAGGCAGCCGACATACACCACCAGCTGATCCCAGGCACCGCGATGCCCCAAAGGGGCAAATCATTGTACTCTTGAACCTCCACCACCTGCCATCACACCTCTGCCCCCAAAATCCTAAATATGCAGGGAGGGTGGGATGGATAAAGACGTGCTGCTGGTTTTGCAGTGGGTGAGGAGCGGAACTGGCGGTGGGAGGAGATGCTCTCCCCCTCCTCGGGTCAATCTTAAATGGTGATCTTCATGCTGCCAGCTCCCCTCCTCGCCCCCACCAAGCATGTGAAAATCAGAGCCCACCCCGACCACTAACCCCCACTGGTGTACCCGGCTGTTCCCGTCCCGGCACCTTAACACCATCAATGTGCGCCGAGAGGGGTGGTGAGAGACCTGAGGAAGGGGGTGGGTTGTTCTGGCAGAATCACCACATCTTCTGCCCTTGCCACTGCTGTCCACCTAAACTGGTTTCCCCTCCAGTCTGAGGGGGTCTTACCTGCGGAACCTGTTGACTCCTGGTTACGATGGCTGCCTCAGATGTATGGAGGGTGAGCAGGGCAGGGAATTAACCGGTGACATCCTACTTACCTAATGTCTTGCCTACTCTCATGCCCCCTCTGCACGGATCAGCAGGTGGCCAGGTGAGGAGCATGTGTGGCCGGCACACAGTAACAGTAAGAAGATTTGCGTTGTGGTAAATCCCGTTTTGTGCACTTCAGATAGCTGAAATGTTCACCCATTGCAGTTAATGAGTGTTGCACTATGAAATGCCCACCACAATAAGCCCTGTCAAAAGCCTTTCCCATTTCATATGTGTTTTAGCTATCCTTTGGTGGCTTAAGTGCTTAATTCACAAGGGTATAGCTACCGAGTAGAGTGTGTGCTTTTGGGATGGGCAGACTGGCTGCCCCAGACCATAGCTTCTTATCTAGAGACAACTTGATTGTTTCGTGTTTCTTTGGCCTATCATTTTGTGCATGCCAAAAGAATCCAAGTCTTGTTCTTACTGTGGTGTGTATGTTCCTGTATCTAGCTTGAATGGTGGACATTGCATAACATTTTGTATGCATATTTCTGCATACCTGATTCCCCTGATTCTGAGCGCTGTATCAACAGGTGTTATCAATACTGAATGTAAGGTTGCACAATCTGTTGACCTCAGAAGGATGAAGGTCTGATTCAGCCAAGATCAGAGCCTCATTACAGGTTTGCCAGTAACCTGCCGGTAATTGTGGGGAGTTACCGGGATATTATGGGTGACAGAGTGATAATAAGTTCCCATTCCCATATACTACTGGTGCCGGTCATTCTTGCATTTTTCTGCCAGTAGAGGCCTGAAGTACCAGCAGGTCAGGCCTGCCGGTAGATTAGTGCTCCTACTGGGGCTATATGTCATGTTACCAACGGAAAATTAATTGTGGTACATTTCATTGCGACCAAAAAACACAGAATTGTATGTTTTTATTTTTTTTTTTAATGGGGGGGTATCCCGAAACCCTCTATTTTGTTATCCTTACAACGCCACCCCGATCCATTTTAACCCCTTACACCACTACCCTATATATATTTATTTAATATTTGTGCTCTTTTTCATTATTATGGTCTTCAGTGAAATGTACCACTCTGATTTATTTCTGGTAAATTCACTGGTTCCCCCCTACCAGCAGACTTGTGCTTTGCCGGTCTGGAAAAAATGCTGGTGCCGGGCTTACCAGCAATTCTTTTGTAATTATTTACGGACCGGCAAAGTTGTAATGAGCCATCTTTGAAAGTGGAGGCTTGCACATGACAGAGTTGAGTGTTTAACTCACTGAGCTATCCACTTGCGCCAGAGCATGTTGTTTGGTGAACAGAGCAGTTAAAAAGGAAAATGTTCTATATATGTATCCAGTATTCACTCCTTTCCCCTCCAGTCATTTGTCAGTACATAATCTAACACTATTATTGCGTTTTAAGCTCGGTTATGATAGGTTTTGTATTAATAAGAAATGTAACTCCCAAAGAAAAAACTACCGAAACCTGTGTCTAACGATGCCCATTCAACGATGCCTAAATATCAGCATCAATAATGGCAGCAAGACTGAAGAAAGCCAAACGTTACGGCAAGCCTGCCCGCCGCATGTTTGAATCCTGTGGTGAGCCGACTCGGCCCTTCATCCTTCGAGCGAGATGAACTAGATGCGCCTAAAATGATCAATAACAACAGCGATCATTCCAGCGTGTGGAGATTCCCGCATGACGCACTTCATAAACACCTGGCGTTATGTTATTGACCTGTAGCGCCATTCTCTATTCTGATTAACTGTGGCTCGTTACCCTGTACAGAAAGTTAGAAACCTCTGGGGCCCTGTGCTTGCAAAAGCAAGGAGTTGCAACTGGCCCGTCTTCGCCCTGCCCGATGACCCTCCCCCCCCCTCTTCACTCGGATCCATCAAACACCCCAATGACACCTCCCGATAAAGAGAGCACCGATAAGCGGCTGACTTGAGCTAATCTTGCTGCCAAAGGGGCAAGCTATGCATTTCCAATGAAAGAAAAGTTTAACTGGTTATCTTTCGGTTTTTAGAAAGCAAATGCCCTCAAGGCGTTTCACGTGACTATCCCAAAAATAAAAGCATTCCAATTTGAAACCGCCTCAACATCGGAGCACAGGAGACGCACACTCAACTGATCTAACCAAAGGAGTAAACCTATACATGAAAATTACATTTCTATACATACAACATACTTCATGCAAACCCGTGAAAAATAGAAATAAGATACTATTTTTGAAATGTACTTGATACTGTAAACTTCAAATCAGGTTCGTACAAATTCAAACTAAAAGTTAATGTTCTGTCTCTTGCTCCGTTTCTCCTTCCCTCTTGCTCTCTCTCTTCCTCTCTAGATCTTTCTTTCTCTTCCTCTCTCGCTCTTTCTCTCTCTCCCTCTCTCCCTTTCGCTCTCTCTCTTTCTCTCCTCTCTCGCCTCTCTCGCTCTATCTCTCTTTCTCTCGTCCTCTCTCTCTTTCTCTCTCGCTTTCTCTCTTTCACTCTCTATCTCTCGCTCTCTCTTTCTCTCGTCCTCTCTCTCTTTCTCTCTTTCCATCTCCATCTCTCTCTCTCTCCACCTCTCTTTCTATTGCAGTCTCTCTCCCTCTCTCTCTTTCCCTTTCTCCCTCTCTCCCTCTCTCTCTCTCAATCTTTCTCTCTCGTCCTGTCTCTCTCTCTCTCTCTCTTTCCCTCTCTCTGTTTAATAAAGGCCTTTGCTAGGTCCTGTGGAAGGATTGCAGTGATAAGCATCAGTTCCAGCAATATGCAGGCTCAAGATGAACCAATACAGGCAGCATCTCACTACCCCCAAAACACCAAGCAGCACCTCACTGTCCCTAAAACAACCAGCCAACACCTCACTCACTATCCCTAACACCAGACAGCACCTCACTGCCCCTAAAACAACCAGACAGCACCTCACTATCCCTAACACCAGACAGCACCTCACTGCCCCTAAAACAACCAGACAGCACCTCATTGCCCCTAAAAATAACCAGACATCACCTAAATGTCCCAAAAGCAACCTGCCACACCTTACTACCCTCACAACTGCATTGCCACAACATGAACAACAAACAGCCACTTACTGCCCTTGCAACTGCATCACCACACTGCACCTCTAGTAACCACAAACCTCACCTCCTGAAACTAAACACAGCACCACAATGCCACACAATAAATAGACAGCACTCACTACCCCTAACCGGACCCTAGACAACACCTAACCTGAAAGATAGACATCACTAACTGCCTCTATACCTAAAACAACAAGAGAGCGGCACCTCACTATGCCACCCCATAAATCACTCCCTACAATGAATACATGCACCCCTGCCTTTCCTAAAACAACAACAAAACGCCAGCACCTCACTAAGCCTCTATGATCCCAGGCAGCACCTCACTACCCCTTAACACCATACCGAAGCATTTAAATGCCGCCTAGCAATCCAGGCAGCATCTCACTATCCCTAAAAACACCAGGCAGCACCTCACTGCCCCTAAAACAACCAGACAACACCTCACTATCCCTACAAACACCGGATAGCACCTCACTGCCCCTCAAACAACCAGACCGCACTTCACAGTCCCTAAAAACACGACAGACAGCACCCAACTACCCCTTAAACACTATATATCACCTCACTGTCCCTAACAACACCAGGCAACACCTCATTGCCCCTAAAGCACCAGAAGCACCTCGCTGCCCCCCGAAAACACCTCACAGTCCCTGAAAACCACCAGACAACACCTCACTACCCCTAAAAACACCAGACAGCACCTCACTGCCCCTTAACCAACCAGACAGCACCTAACTATCCCTAAAACACCAGGCAACACCTCATTGCCCCTAAAGCACCAGCAGCACCTCACTGCCCCCCGAAAACACCTCACAGTCCCTGAAAACCACCAGACAACACCTCACTACCCCTAAAAACACCAGACAGCACCTCACTGCCCCTTAACCAACCAGACAGCACCTCGCTATCCCTAAAAACACCAGGCAGCACCTCACTGCTCCTAAAACAACCAGCCAACACCTTACTATCCCTAAAAACACCAAGAATTACCTCACTGGACAGCACCTCACTACCCCCTTAAAATGACCCAAACAGCACCCTACTGCGCACTAGACAGCAACTCACTGCCCCCTGAAATGACCCAGACAGCACCTCACAACACCTAAAACATGACCAGACAGCACCACACTGCCCCTAATAATGCTGGCATCATCCACACACAACTAGGGGACATGCCCCTACGAACACGACAAACAAAAACACTGCAGGACAACATGCAAAACCCCACAGTAAGCGATAACCAGATCAAGTCCATGGCGCTAAAGTCCCTGCGTCAAACCCCACAATGTCCCTGAATACATAGCAACAAAATGCACAGCAGTAATTGAAAATGAAAAGTAATGAAAGTGACATGGGGCCAAAGTCCCTGCGCCATACCTCCACCCCCAAGTCCACTTCAGCCAACCTGCAAAGAAAACATTGCATAAACAACATTACAACGTCCCATGGACCCCACACCCACGAGTCCATACACACCCACAGGACATGCCCTAACAGCAGGCCACATACATAAACACAACATCATAAATAAATGACAGGCCATAAACTGCTAACATTAACCCAGGACCCAAACCATAATTGTACTAAATCCAGAGGCCACATCATAAACTCAAACAGCATTAACCATTAAAACTGGCCTCACCGCACACCTACCTCTGTTTAGTCCCTTGTTAGATCCTTTTTCATGTTACATATGCCCCACTGGTCCGGATCCAACGCACGGCCCCTCACCAACATTCCTGTCAGACAGCTGTATTCGTGCAGCTTCCACTTTATTCCAGGACCCACATGGTAAATAACCTTAAATCTCTTGACACTCCCTGCGCTCACCACTTGTGTCAAACATCCGACTTTTCCTTGACTACCAGGATCACAAATGGCCCGTGCCTTACCATTCTCCATCCACAAAAATGCTGAAATCCTTCCAGCGTCACCATTCACGGAAGCAATGAACATCCTGCACTTCGACTTTCTTCCTGGCACAGCGCAGCACCCGTAATTGGCCCTTGAGTGACCATCTTGTGTAACGCTGCGTTCCATATGAATGTTGCGTTCCAGCTGAGATCACTGGAACGCCTGTCCTCCGCCCACTGACGCCAGCCCACCTCCTGCCGACGTCACCATAACAGCACCTAGCATCCTGAGGGAAAGATCTACAACGGAATCCCAGATGCATCCCACGATGCTGTCTCCATGTAGCAGCGCCGCCCCCAGTTGTGCCTGCCTCGGCCCCTCTGACTTGCACGTATCGTCCATCAGCCTGCAAACGCACATAAGAAAGTAGGTTCGCATAGCCCAGGAGCGGCCCCCATGCACCTCATGGCCCACCTGGCCAGGCACCACGCCTGCCGCTGTTAGTCCAAAACACACGGGACGCTCCTTCCACGCAGCAATAACAGCCGTACCTCAGGCTGTTCAGGCGTCACGGCAGCCCCCTCCGGAACCTCTGTCAAACTCTGGACCGGCCGACCAGAATGCACGGTGCGTGCACAGCTCCAGGCAATGGGCCACCACAGCCCCAGCGCGACCTAGACCCTGGACCTTCCGGGAACCGGGCAACCTCAGCCCCCTGCCGGTACATACAACTGCGCCACAAGCTGTTGTTCCTCCTCTCCTGGCACAGCTATTCTGGGCCACCCGCACTCTTCAAAGCCGCAGCACTGGACCTTGAAACCTGGGCCACTGCACCGCCCAGCCTGCCGGACACCTCTGCTTCAGCTGGACCCCGACCTGGACCTCCACTGCACCGCCCTACAGGCACGGCCACGGCGGAATCCAGAAATATTCCTCGCCACAACTGAAAGCGGCCGCCTGTAACCTACTGCAGCACCTCAGTCACCTGTAATGTCACAGTCCCGCAACTGTGCGGGCACAGCCCAGCATCAGCCACGGTCCGACAGCCGCTCTCCTGGGCACCACTTCCTCTGATAGCCCGCCTGACACCCGTGTGACTCACACAATAATGATCCTCCTTCCGGCCACCTCCGCCTTCAGATAAGCCCAGCTGGCAACGTGCGGATCACCCGACCTCGTGATCCTCCTGCTGGCCACCTCAGCCTTCAGCCAGCCCGCCTGGACACTGGACCTGACCTGGTGATCCTTCTCCTGACCACCTCAGCCTTCAGCCAGCCCGCCTGGCCACTGGACCTGACCAGGTGATCCTCCTCCTGGCCACCTCAGCCTTAGCCATCCCGCCTGGACATTGGACCTGACCTGGTAATCCTCTTGCTGGCCACCTCAGCCTTCAGCCAGCCCGCCAGGACACTGGTCCTTCAGGGTCACTGACCTGGACCCCAGTTCGGACCTCTACTGCACCGCCCGGCCTGCAGCCTCTTCCTCTTTGATGGATGTCTCCCTGGAAGGCAGCGCTTCTCACCAGCTGCCCCTTCCCAGCAGCACAGGAACCATCCTCGTCGCCAGTGTGGTAAACTATGCCTCCTTCCCCAATAAGGAACACCAGAAGGTAAGTAGTTTACATGTAGGTTTATTCTCTAAAATGTAAAGTAGAGAAAGCACTGGGACATCCATCTAGCCCAGCATCTTAGGTCCAACTGGCACCAGTAGAACCCTGTACATAAGCATACATCAACATTCCACCTGGAGTTCCGGTGACATCACCACACAAATACTCCACCTGGAATGTTAGTGACATCACCACCATCACAAACTCATAGCCATAATCAATCCCAGCACAGATTATGGCACGGACATACCTGCTTGGACCCTTGCGGGAGACATATGTTCTCACTAACCAGACCCTCTGTGGCCAGCCATAGTCCCAACCTTGTAGGTTCTTATGGATGCCAAGTTAATTGCCCTTCCAGGATGCCCAGCTAATAGTTTGATCAGGGAAGTCCTCTGGATACAGTCATTAAGTTGCCAACCTGGTTCTGGTGGTGTGCTCTGGGTCCCTGCTTGCGCATGTTTTACCCCGCGGCTGCTACCAGTTAGCATGTGTCTGATACCTGAGGGTGTACATTCCAGACCGGTAAGGGCTTGGGTGACAGTGCAGCGATATACACATGGGATAAAGTATCCCCTACCACACATTATAAGGATATGGCAAATGTAGGAACAAGGCATAGCTGAATTCCTTTATGGGGTCAAGGAACTCCAAGGTGATTTACAATCTCTTATGTCTGCTATGGGGTATTTTATGCCGTATAAACCGTCATCCTTTCTAATACCTGGACTCTTGCTTAATCTAATGTAATCTAATGTAACAGATCTTGTAGATGTTTATGCATTTAATTTAAAAAACGAATATGCGGCTTCTATTGATAAGTGCGACTAACCTGAAACTAGAGTACCACGAGTAACCTGAAACTGTACCCCCATTGCCTGACTCTCCGTAAAAAATTACTATCATGCTTCTGTACCGTATTGCAGGTACTGTTTTTGCTCACGAATGTATCAGCGCCGTGATGCTGAAGGGTTTGGGCACTGTCAACAAATACAATAAATACATAAATAATATGTTGCAGAAAAACGTTTAAACAATTTCATGAAATTCCTCTGAAAACCTGAACCAAGTTAATGCGGAAAATGCACCAACTACTGAATTCCAAACATTTACAACAAAAAAATAACACATAACCGAAGACTTCATAGTTAGTGAAACTTTACATATTGTAGACTTTATGAATATAAAAACATGCTGTGCTTTCAAATAAATGATAACATACAGATCCATTCTTGCCCCCAGTGCCCAGCAGTGCACAAAATAAAGATGCTAGCACGAAAAGTCCCTCTTCAATGAATGGCTTTAAAGTGTCAAGACAGGAATAAGAAAAGCTTAGCATGGTTTTAATCAAGTGCTGCAGTGGCAGCTGGAATTCTGCTCTGTGCTGGCTCAGGCAACAAGCATTGTGACGTCACAGCCAGCTGTAATAACTGATTATTGAGCGGTGGTGATGTCATTTCCTTCTTACAGGTCAGTAGGGATGCCACAAGTAGCCTGTAATAAGGACATTATTTACAGGCTTTATATGGGTGTAGCAGCTGCCATGTATTATGAAGGAAATTGAGAAAGAAATGGAAGCAGAGAAGGCAGAGAGTAAGGCAGGAAGGAACAAGGGAAGGATGGTAGGTACCCGCAGAGTTGAGGGCATGCATTGTTTGTGTGGGTGGAAATGTGCAAGCATGACACGTCCAGACACGCCTGCTTGCTGCCGGGGCGGAGGAGATCTGCAGTAGCATTTTCGGGATTGGAATTCAAATGACCGCAAGAACTCGCACTGCCTTGTGTTTCCCCCTAAGTACTCTGTGGGACCTCTGTGTAACTGCTGCGGCATACCTACATTTCCCTTATGCTAAACTGTTCAGCGTGCATCCAAGTGTTGCACACAATCCAAGCAACCTCTCTGCCCCCGCTCCTTCCATGGGTATTCCCATTATTTTGGAGGCATGACGAAAAACCTAAAACCACTCTTTAAGACTTCCAACTCGTAATCGGATTCATGCTAACATAGGGCCCAATTCATGGAATTTTCTGCACGGTTCAAAGTGACTTTGCACTGCTGAACAGTGACTTTGCACTGCCAATACAAACCCTGATTCATGAAACTGTGCAAAGTGTATTTTTGCTGTGCAAAGTCTGTGCAAAGTTCATTTTGTACTTCAAAAACTACTGCACTGACTGCTACGAAATCCCCTCGCCTCGGTGCCTCCGCCGTATGGCAATGCTGGAGGTTACCATGGAGACGGGGACTCCTGTTCTCACAGTCTCCCGATTCTGTGGAAGTCATGTGACTTCACTGTCACGTTTACGGCGGGATAGGCTCCGCCCCCCTACACCTAAGAGGTGTTCAAAAGGAGCCCGCAGAGACCAGAACGCTGCTTCTAATTAGCGTTACTTTACCGGACTTACTTACCTTGTGCTGATCAATTGACCTCGGAATTCCTTCACCGACCCTTCTTTGCCTGTTCCTTGGATTTGTCGACTCGGCTTCTTCGACAGTGGTCTCGTCTGTCTGCCGAACCCCTTGCCTCCGGGCACCATCCTACTCTTCCCTTCCGCTGGCTCCGCGGAGTATTTCCTTACCTCTACAATCCCTTCCAGCCTTGCGCAAGCGGCGCTGTGAACTCCCAGCCGCCCCGACCCTCCAGCCTTGCGCAAGAGGCGCTGTGAACTCCCAGCCGCCCCGACCCTCCAGCCTTGCGCAAGCGGCGCTGTGAACTCTCAGCCGCTCAGAGATCTCTATTCATCTCGTTTCATAGCTGCCTACGAAGAACTGCTGCCTTTCATCCCTAAAGTAAGACTGTTCTTTCTTTTTCTATCTCCTTTGTCAGTACTGTTGTATATTCGTGGTTTGGACATTTTTCTCAGGATTGAGATTCGAGCTACTGTGCCTGCCCTGCTTTCCTTTGGATCAACTTAACTGGAATACTTCAACATCATAGTGATTACTGTGCACCTGAACGCTATCCTGAACCAGTGCACCATCCCGGACCTAGTTGCGTCCCTCGTGCCGTTCGGGGTAGTATCCCATACTAATTACCTATTTTTTATTTTATCCTGACGTTGATTTTCCTATCTCTAACTCTCTCCCATTAGGGTAAGCTGTCCAACTATATTCTGTACATTCTGGGATTCTGTGTGGGCATAATTAAGGTTAACCCAACATTTTCTTTTTTTTTTCTCTTTTCTTAGTAGTTGCCTCTCGACTACTCTTCTTGATACCTTTTAGCAAGCCTTATCAAGCCTCCTTTTCAGGTATTGTTCTCTCCTGCAAACACCGTACTTGTGTTGTGTTACCCAATCATTGCCTTGTAACAGTGTTTCCTTTTTTCCACAGCTTGGTATAGCGGTGTGGGTATCTCCGCTCTTTTGGGTAACCAATTTCTTTGCTTGTATTAACTCAAAAAACAAAGGGATGTGTTGCATTAAAGAGCTCCTCAGGTTGAGGAGGTCTGGTTCGAGAGTGTTCAATATCTTGAACATACCAGCTTAGACTGAAGGCTTACCGGAGCTGCTCCCTCTACCCTAGTGTCCAAAGGTCGAGCAACGCCCCGGCCTGTTCAACTAGCGGTGAGTAACACTGACTTTGCACTGCAAAAATACACTTTGCACAGTTCCATGAATCAGGGCTTGTGTCCGCAGTGCAAAGCCACTTTTCAGCAGTGCAAAGTCATTTTGAACCGTGCAAACAATTCCATGAATCAGAGCCAAAGTCGTTTACTGGATTGGGTTTTGGGGGACCCTGGAGTTTAGGAAATAGCAGGAAGCATATTCTGACTTGTGGAATCATCCCAGTGGACATTCGTTGCAATGGTCAATTCGCAGGTTTGGATGAAATATGTCGGAATCCGAAAAACCTGCCCCGTAGTTTAAAAAAGAGATGTTAAGTTGATTTCCAAACCTAATATCCAGGAACGTTTTATAAACTCATGCCTAAAATTGAAAGTAGGGCCGGATTACCTTTCCTCGAAACCTGTTCAAAGCGGGGAGAGATATTTGGATGTATTAACTCCAGCCTATGCGCGCGCTCTGTTTATAGAATCCAGGACTGGAACCCTTCAGGTTGCAAACTCTACTCGCAGCTGGAGAGGTGGCAACTCTGAAACATGCCCGATGTGTCCTGAGTCTGTGCCACATTTTTTGCTTTTCTGTGAGGGCTATAGCAATCTGAGAAAAATGTACTTGGTTCCATTGTTTATGAATGCATGTGTTAAAAATCTTGCAGAAGCTGTCATTTTATGCCAATGCACTGCAGTGGTGAATGACTCATTTTGTAGCTAAATTCATCCATCGGCCTGGCAAATAGGACTTTTGCGTTAGTTACCCGACTTAATTCCCATGGCCTTTTATACATTTTAGCACATTATTACTGGTGCAATTGTATGACTTGTTTATTTTATTTTTATATGAATTGTATATTCTGTATGAAATCTATGTATTTAATAATAAGGTATTAGAGTTGTGTGTGCTAAAGGTACATTTGCTGAATAAAGCAATTACTGACTGACTGGCTAACACAGAAAAGCGTCATTTTGACACTCACCCTTTGCAGTTGAGCCTGATCAAATGCCTTTACGGCCAAAAAGCAACACTGTGGTCGGTGCCACTCTATTGCCAGCAGTCTAGGAAGCTGTCTAGAATTGCTTTTTTTGGTGGGCCCTGCTTGCAGTCAGTCTGTGAAGAAAGGACTTCACTGCAGATGTACACAATCGCACACTGCATGGGTTGTCAGATGCCCGACTGCTTTTGACACAATACATCATAAATCGCTCACACACTGGAAAGCGTGGCTTTATGCAATAGTTAGGTACTGCACCGCCCTCAGTGATTTCGAATTCTCTCTTTTAACCTTCTTCAAGTAATGAGAATGTAGAGTAGGTATTTTCAGCTAAAAAGCCTTGCATGCCACTTTGGAAGTCCATTTCTGAGCCACTGAGCAATGCACTCTGGGTGTGCAAATTTGCTCAAAAGCATGTACTGGGTGGCACTGTGTCACGTTGCCTGAAATGGCCTTTTCAACTCTCACATTAGTTTTCTTTTAATTCTACAGGTTTCCTTTGCCATGATAAAGTTGGGAAGCCAAAGATTTGTCAGTAATAGAAATAGAGGTTAAAACAATTTAGCCCCCTCTGCGTGTGCAACAGCCCATCAGGTTCAGAGCAATGCGAGTGGTCGTCTCACACAGCCCTGCGTTGTTCCCTCCCCCACTGCCTCCCGTACTCTAGTTCAGCTACGCCTCCGATCTTAATGCCCCATTCTGCAGCGTCTAGCAAGTCAGGTGGTGCAGTGGCACCTTGATGGCCTAGGTGTTGAGGAGGAGAGACTCCTTGAAGAGGTGGGTCTTGAGTTCTTTTCTGAATTGTAGGAGTGTGGGGGCGAGTCTGATGCTGACAGGGAGGAGGTTCCATAGTGTAGGGGCGTAGGCCGAAAAAGCTTGCTTTCGGGTCCTTTCCTTTTTTGCAGCGGCGGATTTCAATTCTGCACGTGTGCTGGCTTCTGGTGGTGCGCTGTCCGCCGGAGATGCTGAGCTTCTCAGAGAGGGAGCGGGGTGACTTGAGGGCGACTGCCTTATAGATGCAGCAAGACTTGAAGGGGACAAGTTGGGCATGGTGTGTAACATAGTGCTGCGAATACTCCTGTAAGTGTCTTTCATATTGGGCTGGCTACATACTTTTCATGTCCACAAATGTCGAATATGTGGAAAAAATTGCGTTGTTTGCCATTTTGCATTCTCACTGGTTTTCTTACATTGCAATGAAAGACTCAAGCACATTTTGCTACTCGTTATCCATTTTCTGATTTGAGAACCTGGCAATTAATCACGGTGACTGTATGAATGAGATTTTAGACCACATCCACGAATAGTGCATAATGGGTGAACTGCAGGGCCAGCAGAAAAGTGAAAAAGAATAGCAAATCAATCCATTATTGGTTGATTCTGTATACCCAGTGAAAATCGGATCATTTCCCTCTTTGCAGCAGAAAACATTGCTCTGCATCAAATGCTTGTCTTGCATCCAGGATATGCAGTAGTCCCGTAGACTGAGCAATGCAAGTGTCCTTGCATGAAGGTCGCAAAATTCACTGCTATGAACGATCTGCTTTGCCACCCATTACTCTGAACTGTAAGGGTGCACACTGTAAGTAGAGGGGAGCCCCGAAATGGCCTGTGCCAGGCAGATCGCAGAGTTTAGTTCAGGGGTCCCTAATGTCAGAAGGAATCACCATTGACCTCCGCGGCTGCCTGGTTGAGGTTCCGTAAAGTATAAGCAAAAAATGCGATGAGTGCAAGGGTCTCGAAATTAATCTTTGCCGCTAGCACTACTCTGGGAAACCTTCTGCACCACTGTTTTTTTGCCACTCTGCACTATGGCAGAAGGGGACCAGGCATATGCAAATCCTTCTGGCACTGCCACCAATGGGAGCAGCTCTGTCCCGGCTGCTGGGCCTGTCCCCTCTGCATGGAAACACAAGCAAATCCCAGATATCCTTCAGTCTTGTCGAGCCTGGAGAGGGAAGTGAGATCAATCCAAGACATTAGAGCCATCCATGTGCAGATCCTGGAAAGTCACACGACGTGGGACCAGTATGCCCGGAAGTGGGTTTTAAGCCTGCTGTGCCTAGAGACCCAAGCTACACCTCACTGACGATGCACATTGAGAGAGAAAAATGTCCGGGGTTGCTCGGGATCTCGCGCAGAAGCAGTGTGACCTAGCAGTTGGGGCCGGGCTGCCCTTTTTGGTCATGTGAACTTGGGTGCCAAAATCCCTGGAGCAATAGAAGCACTTCCATTATTTGCTTTATGTTCAGGCTAACATTTCAGACCCACAATATTTGTTTTTGTTCACGTTTGTCTATTTAACTTTGACAAATATTACTTTCCAATATGCGATTCAGACTGGAAGTCCTCCTCGAGACCAAAGACTGGTCCTTGGCAGGGACAACAGCTACGCATTGGCCTGGAAGAAACTGCTGAACGAACGAAGAGGCGCACCTGCCACAGGCGCCACACTTTCTAAAAGCAGAAACTCTCTCTTCAGCCATTTTCCGTCAGAGCTGTCCCTGCAGGCGGACGGCCCTTCCTCCATTCTGGAGGCTCGCAGAAGACAAGCGACTGCACCTGCTGATGTGCGTTTAGAGCATATGTGGTCAGTGTGACGTCGGCACAGGTGGCGTGGGGTGCCCAGTAGCCTTCTGATCTCCGACTGGTCTCTGGCAAGCTGAAGCGCACACTCTGCAGCTGAAATGGAAAGAAGAATGAATATATTGGGACAAAACTAGTGATCTTGGAAAATAGGAGGTTTGTTTTTTCTACAAAACATGCACCTTCCTAGGAGGATCTGGACCAATGCTACAATAAAGAAAACATGGAAATCTTCCTAGTGCATCACCAGCAGAGGAGAAGCTGGGTGAACCATGACCCTCAAAATATCAAGTATGTCCCCATTGTATTGAAGGAGGAGGAAAGGGGTTCCTTGTCCTGGGGGCAAAAACACTTGCACCAGCCCTGATTGTAATTGGTTATTTATAATGCGCTTAATACCCAGAGGTTTCTACGCGTGGACCTGGGGATCGAACCTGTGTTGCTCTGTGTCTTCTTGCTTCCAAGGCGAGCACATTGCCACTGAGCTATCCTCCTGAGACTGATTACGATTATAAAGAGAAACTTGCATATGATAACGTGTAAAGGCTTTCCGTTTGCAGCTTCCCCTCATACACTATTGCGATGTTGCTGTGAACAGGGCCTTAATGTGACAGAAAGGCAGCTGCAACAACCTTGGGCAATGTATATGATAAGATATGATCGGTTATTTATAACACGCTTAACACCCAGAGGTTTCTAAGCGCAGACCCGAGGATCGAACCTGTGTTGCCCCATGTCGTCTTGTTTCCAAGGTGAGCACGTTGCGCCTGAGCTATCCTCCGGAGACAATCCTATGTAACCTTTTCAACTTCCCTCTCTTAGCAGTTCAGCGTGCCAGGAGTACTTCAGTGCTCACCATGGCACAGTGTTGAGTCCCCATTAGTTAACACAAATGCTGCCCACCACAAAGGGCAGAATAAGAAATACAGGATCTACCCGGCCCGGTGTAAAGGTGGGGCGTGTGAAAAGGCACACAGCTAGCTCCGTTCTCGCGTGGATCTCCACTCCAAAGCTCTAGGCAGCACTGGCAGCTCGGTGGGGGAAGGGCCGTGGCACAGCACAGTGCACTTTTGTGCACAAACCTTTGTTCCCCGGGCTTCCAGGGCTGTGTTATCCAGACAGTATACCGTGGAATCATTACTTTGACATTTTCCAAGTAGGCGATCTTGTTTGATTTATGTAGAATGCATTGCACGCCTCAACAGTAAAGCAGTTTAAGCACTTCTAGGCAGTAGCCAGCACATTGCAGAGCAGAGCAAACGGTCAGGGCCCCAATGGTGGGCCATTTACATTAGGGCTCAGTGCCAGACTAAGCCATAAAATTGTCTCGAGCATCAATGAAAAAGTTTCCCACAGTTGCAAGTGGCAATTCATTCCTTTTGTGACACTGTTGGAATAGTAACCAAGTGTTTTTTGATGCAAATTGTGCATTTAAAAGAGTTTTTATTCAGCAACACTGGTGATAACTACTGGCCGCAAAGTGAATTAACTCATGAAACTGGCCCAAATTGGTCAAAAAAAGTGGCCCACTTTGACCAAAGAAAATTGCCCCCCACCAGCAAGTTTTTGCTCCTGCCATGGGCCTATTGTCCTATAGGCAAGTCCGAGCCTGTTAGGGCTTGGGTTTTCAATGCTTTTTGGAAGGGCAGATGGTTGGAGAGTGAGGCTGAGCAGGCAAGCATCTATTGAGTGACTGAAACATCTGGAGGCTGGAGTGATAAGCAGGAGTTGTTTGCTAAAACAGATGGCTCTAGGACACCTATGGTGAGAGGCTGTGATGCATGGGTATCACATAGTGCTCCCAGTGCGATGTCTCCATGGTGACGCACGGATCCTTCAAGTTCATCTCGGAGCTGAGTGGAGTCAGTGGTACTTTGCCACAGTGATTGGACAGGGCCTCCCCTCCTGCAGCTTATGATAAGCCTGTGGTCTGGGTTTCCTACCTTCTGAGGGGATTCACTTCCGTCATCCGGCTGTTTGTGTCCAAGGCAGTGACGAAATCCAGTTTGGCGGGCATAAGAGTACCTGTGAAGCCTTTACGCAAGTCCAATGGGGTGTGCTAGTGTTGCCGCAAATAAAAGAAGACCCCTTTCTCACTTAGGTGATTTGTGTAGGATCCTGTGGGTGTGCAGTTAGTGGACACATAAGGTGTACACTGTCTTGATAAAACGCTCTCACGCTAGGATGGAACCATGACCCTGATCTACAGGTTTGAATTAATCTGAAGAAAAACTATCAATCCAGGATATTAAGTATTTGTGTATGTAAGATTGGTCTTAATGCTGGGGGCTTTGAGGGTTTTCTGCCTTATAAAGGGCAATTTTAGTAGGTCAGTCTTTTAAATTTTGTGTTAGGTTAGTATATATTTGTTATATTGCATTGATGGGGTGCCAGTATTATCCCCTGTATATTGTTTAATGGTTAGTCCTATTTACGAGCAAATCTTTTTTATTGAATTAACCAGGGTATTAATTCCTTGATGTGTACCATTTTGTTCTTAAATTGTGCTTTTGTATTTTGATGAAATTGTATGTTGTGCTGTTGTACTCTTAATGGTTTAGTTAGGCAATAAGCCCCAACACTGCGGACCATTACCATCTATGGTAATGCCCCCAGGGCCCATAGGGGCCCATAGTTACAGGCCAGAGAAAAATATAGTCCGTTTTCTCTTTCTGTGGTGGCCATAGTAAACAAAGAAAATTGCCACCATGGAAGACGCGTAGTCCCTTCTCCTTTTCCATGGCGGCCATTGACTTGCATGTAAAAAAAAAGGTAAACAAATGATTGGGGCTCACCACCAGGATTTTCATTTCCGGTATTTTAAGTTTGAGGCCACTTCTACCCACCCACGTTTCTAGGTGGCTCCAGCCTTCTGTCAAAGAGGATACACCATCCTCTGACTCGTGAGTGGGAAAAATGGTCTTTCTTCAACTTTGAAGTGGCAGAGGAGCCCAAGCTCTTGCATGGGCTTTGCTAGGTGTGGCATAGACCACATGGAAGGCATCACTGATGACGGAAAAGTAAGTGCCCAAGTGCAACGTATGCTCTGGACCCAGTGCCTGAAAATTCAACCATGTGTTTCATTTTAGTGTTTCAAGGCGCGACGAGGCAAGGGAGGGGAAACAGAGGGAAGACAGAGACAACGATCCTATTAGGCCAGGCAACATTGAGATTGCGTAAGTGCTGGGGAGAGGAGATGGAGAAAAGTGCAGGGGGATAGGGGAGGGGGCAGTGCAGTACATAGGATAGCAGTTAAATAAATAAAGACAATAAATAAAAGTGCAGCCAGCTGGTGGCAAAGGTAAGTGCAGACATCAGGTGTCATCTGCTAGTAGGGGCTTGTAGGGATACAGAATTGCACTACATCACCATCTTAATAGTTTCCAAGCACTGTAGTGAGTAAGCCAAGGCGGATGCGCATAGACAGGCATATCGCATCTCCGACTGAGGCAATGCCAGTCAAGGCTTAGATGATAGCCATTACAGTTCTCTGTCTGGGGCAGAATCGTGGTGCATCTCCCTGCTGCGGTGGCACCCTTTTCCTCATGAATGTTGCTTGATTGCCACGGTTTGAAATGATGCTGTGCAGCAGTGAGGTGGAGAACATAGCACCCTTTGCTGTAGACTATACAGAAGAGGATTGTGGATCAAGAAATAGATGCATCACTGGGCTTCATCACACAAAGCAATCTAGGAGGCCATTTTAGTTTGGGCGCCTCCACCACTCATGCAGCTCTCCAGGCATGTTCATAGTGACGGGCATACCTGCCTACATTTGAAAATCTAAATTCCTGAGATTTATGTCCCTCCCACAGCCACACAAGACTCCGCCCACACGCCCTGCCGCCGAAATAATAGTACTTTCAATCCATGTCATTTGATTGAAAGCACTGTTATTGCGGCAGCGCCTTCAGTTTGCTTACTATAGCATTGAAATAATGATTTTCAATGCTATAGTAAGCAAAATGAAGGCCGCGCCGCAGCAGAAATAATGCTGCTTTCAATCTAATGACATGGATTGAAAGCACTATAATTACGGCGGTCGGGGGTCGCATTGAGGGAGCAGCGGCCTCATATAGTGGTGATGCAGGCAGTGGGCATGAACATTTCGTGCCGTTTCCAGGTCCCGCCCACTTCCCCACCCGATTGGCTACCGGCGGCAGCCAATCAGGTGGAGAATATGACGGGACCCGGAAAGGATCTCAAAATTCCTGAGATTCAAGGGACTTTTCCGGAGACCCGGAGAAATGCTTAAAATTCCGGAGCCTCCGGAACAATTCCAGAGGTTAGTCAGGTATGGTAAGGGGCAATGAGTGGGTGGTTGCAGAAACTGCCGTCACCAATACGCTAAGGTCCACGGCATCAGCAGCTGCTAACGTGAAATAAGAGTTGACAGTGACGAGACCACAGTCATCGGATGACTCAACGCCAAGACTGGTCTGCCTGCCAAAAACACAAGCAACTCAAGGCGGGGACGAACAGGACTGGTTATTAAAAAACTAATGTGTAGAGGAGTATGTGAAATTTGGAATCGCATACTAAAGCTTGGGTTTTTCAGGAAAAATCCTGGGCTCTCTTGCTGCGTCCCTGTACTCTTGGGGTGCAGTGTACATCCGCCCAGGACTGCCTTTCTACCAAGTGTTACATGAGTCCTTAATTGCTTGCAGTTCAATGGTATTGTTCGAGGCTATCTAACGAAGGCATCACGTCACTCATGCTGGGATCAGATGGTTACCTAGGATCCAGGGACGTGCCTAAGAGAAGCATCAGTCATAAAATTAACAAGGAGGCACTTCAAGCTGTCGGTTGCCTAGGAAGTTAGCCTGAACTCAGACCCTGTAAACAGAACAACACAAAACAAGCTCCTGGACTGGTAGTGAGTGGAAACAAAAATGTAGAAACAAACCTTTTCTCTTCAAAATGGCGTAGAAAAAAAAATGTCCCACGATAAGCGCTAAAACAGCCCCAAAGCCCTTCACTCAAGGAGTTCATGTCAGAATCAAGGGCCAGGTAGCATGTGTGGCTAGGCCTCTTATCACTTCTGTGATGTGCAAATGTCCTTTGGAGCCATGTGGTGATTGGGGGTGGGGGAGGGGGCGGAGAGTGGCGTGCACATCTATTAGAGGAGGAACTTTCTTGTGAATAAACTGATGCGTCACAAACCCCATTTGCTACAACGATGCAAATTGGGGCACATGTATTGTTCCACATGCTCTGCACCGTTGTGCCGGCTTAGCTCAATCAACAAAAAAGATTCCAACTGGCAGCATGGCTTATTTTTTTCGAAGGGACAGGGGGCTTGAAGAAAGTGTTCTTTCAGCCCTGGCTGGCTTTGGATGTGGAAATCATGCATTGTGCGCAGTCCCCAGTCCTTAAGAGCGCACGCACAATAACCCTATAATTACAGCAAAGGCAGAGGGCTATCGTGTTTAGGGTAATCGCCACTCTGGGATGCAGCCGCACAGAGCTTGCTGCCCCCGGCCCATGGTTGCCCCGGGACCCGGGTTGTTATAAGAGCCACCAGCCACGGGAAGACGGCTCTGTCGCCCGTCAACATCCCGCCCCTTGTCCCAGGGTCTTCGATGGCCGTCGGCCCCCAGGGGGAATCGATCAGCAGTCACTAGTGGCCAGCCCTGCTGCCACTCTCTCCTGCTGAATAACGCCCCCCCCCCCATGGCCACCAGACACCAGGGTGAAACTCTAATCAATCCTTTCCATTGTTCGAGTGTAGGCTTTGCCTGGAGAAAGCAGATTACATGGGCCACCAAGCCCGTTTTCTCTTGAATCCGCCCTCACCAGGTTTTCCGGATAACCACTGACTGTGTATACATCTCCCATTTGAATTCAATGTTTTCTGTGTAAATATCGTGGAAACACGACGTGGATTTGGCTCTCGCGGACCGGATTTTGGGACCTCTGGGCTACACGGGCCAGTGTTCCCTGATGGCATCCGTTTTCTTTTTTAAAGCATATGCTTTTAGTGCATAGCACGTGCTGGAGACACATTCTAGAAACAGGCCCACAGAAGCTCAGGATCCGAATATTAAATGTGGAGTTAAGAAACTAATAGCCCAACAGCTTGTCCGAGTCCACCCTGTGGTTTGCACATGGTCTGGTCATTACATTTTACATTCGTTTATTTGCATTTATTTACTAACAAAGAGAGTGCTCCGATGAGAAATAATCTACACGACGACAACCGCAGAGAGTGTGAGGACAACACCGGTTGTTGCAAGGTAAGGGGGGGTGTAAGTAAGTGAGGATATACACAAGGGGCGTGCAACTTACTCCTATTTGTCATTTCTAAATGCCATGTGGGTGGTCTTGTATAGCGCCCTTCTGCCACAAATGGTAGCCTCGCAGCGCAAAAATCACCAGCCCATTGTGCTTTTTTTGCACATTTGTTTGGCGCTGGTGACACCAGTGCCCTGTTTTCTGTCTTTTTCCACAACTCCGCCCTATATGTCATGCTAGCCTGTGTTCAATTCCCAAATGTGTACTCCTACGTTATCAACCACAATTTAAAAACATTCCTTTCAATAAAAGTCCTTCGTTCAAAGGCCTAAGCTATGAAAAAGCAGATTAAAGAGCTTCATCGTGTGTGCTATTCTAAGATCGGAATCAAAATAAGTCGACTGGAAAATACAAAGGCATATACATCATTATGTCCAGGTGGATAACTTCTGCGTTAGGCGCTCTCTGCTGACGTTGGGCAAGCCTGCACTACTCAAGTTCGGCCCTTCGTTCTTCTGAGGTTGATGAATTGAGTACTATTCAACTGGATAATAATAACACTTGTTAGGGTGTTTAGAAGCAGGGCAAATCATTATGAAGAGCTACATAAGAACATTTATTATTATTAATATTAATATTATTATTATTATTATTAAAAGCAGAGTGGCTTCCCAAGCACCCTCTCTTACATCTCAATTCTTGGCCCTGGAACACAGCACTGAACTGTTTACTCCACTTCCTCACGCTTCCTAGCAGCTGGCGGCGGGTATTTGCGCAACAGGTACCAATGCGCGCAGCCAGCATTCTTCATGCTTCTATTTGTAGGCACATGATCACAAATGGCAGGGAGGTGGGCCTAGCCATCATTTGCAGGGATTGGAAACCCCTGCCTTCGCCGTGGCCTCTTCCTCAACTTTCTACTTATCAGCTTTGTTTCATCCACCGGTTCGTTTTCTCCAGTGCTCCATATTTTTAACCTCGGCCCTACTCCTCTACTCCGCCTGGAACTTGGAGCTTAACGCAGAGCATGCTCCCGGGGTTAGCGTGAAAGATATTTCCTGTACACTTGCCTCAACTATTAAAAACGACACCGTGCAGGCCTCATTCGGAAACAAAAAGCCTAGGATCACCACCAGTCCCTGAATCGTGGCACTAGCACATATGGGTGTGACCATTTGCACAATGCGTGGCTTCACTGAGTACAACAAAATGTGCTCATTATTGTTTATTAATACTACAGTATTTATGGAGCGTGGACCCAGCTTCGGAAAGCAATGGAGCACTTTTAAAGTCATAGGTAGATTTAGATTGGAGGGAAGCAGATCGCAAGGGATCAAAAGACAGGGACGGAGAGCTAACAGCCGGGGAGGGAGAGGGCCAGTGATTTGGCTGCAGGGGATCTCCAAATAACCAGAGGAGGGAATAGGGGGAGCAGATCACCAGTCTGAGGTTAGGTTGAGAGTGGAAGCGGATTGGATCTAGGTGTTAGAGAGGAGACATTCCTTGAAGAGGAAACATGCTCAAATATTTAATTGGGAAAACAGTGAGGAAATCCTGAGTAAATGTTGGAATGATGGGTAATCCGGGTATCCAATGATAATATCGCTGGAATAAATTGAGTTGTTGAAAGAATGTTTCTTCCTGATTGCTATCTGACCGCCATCCAGCCCTTTTCCAAATATTCTGGGACTGGAGTTAGATCATTAAAACTAACACAGTCCCAGAACATGTGGGAATTAATTTTTGGCATCAAGAAATACAGTTTCAAAAACATTATTTTTTCAAGCGATCGTATCATGAAGATCATGCCTTGTGCATTCATTGAGGGATATATTCTCTTGGGGGAAGGAGGGAGGGGGGTGATGCAGGGGTTCTGTAGGGATGCGCTGATATCCATAATGGAAAAATGGAAAATCTCTTCTTTACTTCAAATTACGTGGGATATTATTCCCCATTTTACTTTACCTGTCACAACCCTAATTCAGTTTGGTATTTCGCCTCCTTTCTGAAATTCAGATATGCACATTCTTACCGCGTGACAATGCGTTGCAGAACAGGCCAGTCATTTCAGTCCACTGGAACAATGTGTCATGGGTTTGTTTTCAATAGCATTCTAACTAGGCTCTCAGTTGGACCCAACTCCTAAACCGTGGTCCACTGATTCCAAAATTGGTAGTCAGCTTTATTGGGGCTAGGATCTTACCACTGGCAACCTTTAATATTAAACACATGTTTTTCTTTTTTTAATCAGTGGGCAATATGTCACATTCGTGTTCAGCTGGAGTCTTTATTGGGACTGTGTGATACCCAGAGTTTGGTCTGCGGTCAGCAGTTTTTCACTGGCAAGGATCCAAACTTCTCAGCCTAAAACTGATTGCAGAACTCTTATGTGTACAGTAGTAGCACACACTCCCTGCCACATTAACAAGAGACATTGGCTGACTTCTTATGCCAGCTGACAAGAAGCACCATTGTTGGGTGGCTTGAGAATGCTTTAGTATGGTGGGCTAGGTTTTACCAAATATAATTGGTGCGATATTGTTAAGTACTGCACACGCTGCTCTTATTTGGAACATGCAGTACAAATGCTAAGAATACAAATCTGGTACATTTGTAGTAGTATATTTAAATTGCCTTATTTTATTTATTTATTTATTTGTGTGTTTTGGCATTTGTATAGTGCACCTAACCCGAAATTTTTTTATAGTCGCCCATCTATCTAACCATGCATCTAGCTAGCTATCCACCATCCATCATCTCTACACCTATCATCTATCCATCCACACAGCCATCTACCCATTCATCTATCAAGCCATCTAGCTCCCTATCTAGCAAACTCACTAATGCTGGCCCATGCTGCCCAGTGGACCGCTACATCCACAGTAATAGAGTTGTTATTACATTAATTGGGCCTGATTTACAGCATGTTTTTCAATGGGATTGCGTCATTGTAAAATGATTTTGTAAATCAGGCCCATAATGTGCTAAGCAATGCAGCACACCTAACAGTGCCGCCATCTTCAGAACACCCGAGTCTGGGAGCTGCAGTCTATGTGAAAGAAAACTCCTCAATTTGGCATCTGTAGCTTTACAAGATTTAACATAATTTTCTATCCTGAGCACATTTTAAGTTCTCTGATTGTGATCACTGGGGTTTAGAGGATGATGCAAGTGGACTGGTATTACGCCTTTCTGAGACAGAAGGTGAAGAACAGCCTTGCGGATGCAGTGCTTTGGGATAATGGAGAGACATGCATGCGTAGGATTTATAAGGCACAAACCGAGTTGGAAGCAGAAATGCACTGTACAAATGGCCGACAAATAGCGGTTTACAGGTAGGGTGTGGAGTAGGAGGGGTAGCTGGAATGGGTAGTGGAAGCAAGCAGGGTGATCACTGGAGAGGGAGAAGATCCAGAGAGGGAGAAGTAAGGTGGCATGGAGCGTCCAGTGATTGCAGAGAGGTTCCTTGAGGAGTGGGGTCTTCAGGACTTCTCTGAACAGTAGGATAGAGTTGCCCGTCTTATCTGCATCAGTGACCTGTTCCAGAGACAGAGTGCTTAGCATGAAAAGGCATATTTCCTATTTTCTTCCTCTGTTTCCAGTCTGGCAATGTTGTTGACCCTGGTGGTGTGCTCGTCTCTGGAGACGGTGAGTTTCTCAGCCAGGTAGAATGCTATTTTGGATGAGACTGCTTTGTAAGGGATGCAGGCTGTCTTGAACATGGTGTGTGTCTGAATGGGTAGCCAGTACAGCCCCTGGAGGATTCGGGTGAAGTGGTATAACTTTCGCAGACCTGTGTTGAGGCATGATGCAGTGAGCCATATGTCTTTCAGAGGGGTCAAGGTGGCATCTGAGACTCCTGCAAAGAACCGCGTTGCCACCTTCTTGATGGAAGATGACCAGGGCTTGGACAACAGATCCGTAATTGAGGGTGAAGATAAAGGTTTAACTTTCTGGATGAGAGCATGGTAGGCCATGCTGTTTGGGTCGTCTTGGAAATATGTATTTCATACTTAGTCTATAGAACCTACCGCAAAGAGGCTGATGACATGTACCAGGATTGACACGGCCTCATTTGGTATAGAAATATTTTGTAATATAAAGAATTGTATGCACTTCATTCACTCTATTTTTCATTGCATGCACTTTAACTTTAGTATTTGGAGTAGAGAGCCGGCTGTTTCAATTTCCACCGGGACAGAGGCAATCCATGCAAAGTTTTCTAGTAGAATTTTTGTACTTTAATTCGGTTTTATAACAATCTTGTATAGTTCCAGAATGTTGTATTCCATTTTGGAAGTTCTACTTGAATTCCATTTCCCTTTTTTAATTAATGTCCTTTGATACTTCTATGTTTATTTATTGTACCTGTGAACCTTTATGGCTTTTGCCCCAAAAACGTTTACAAAAATATAACTGCTCACTTTCATGGATTTTGTGGTGATTTGGGAAGTCATTTTCAGGGGATTTTTGAATTCCAGTCTCGCCTCCAAAGCATTCATATGACAACTTTTTTACTTATTCTGTTTTCTGGACAGTGCCACTTTAATTTCATTTGCGGTCAATAAGTAACCAATGTAATTGAGGTCGTAACTTGAGATATCTTATTGTAAACTCTTCTTCCTAAATCACAGGAGCAGCGTCAATTACGCATCAGCTGTGAATATGGATCTTGTATATCACCACCCGCTTTCTGCTTCACATTGATACATTTCTCTGATACCGGCCTACCCTGAGATGCAACCTGCCTCGCTTCTTCACACTTTTTGGTCCTCACCCCTAATTTTGAGAAATGAGCTGCAGGATAGGGCTTTGAGGGTACCCTGAAAAAAAGCTGCTTCGATCCAAGGGAGACAGAGGATCCCAGAAATGTACAATCGCGTTTTCCCTCTTCCCAATCACCACCCTCACCCTCAAATGCACATATCTGTAAATAATGTATACTACGCTTTTCCAGTCTGTAAGGTCCCCAATCCACTTGTATAGCCCCTCCCTCGAAAAGCCGGGCTCCTGTTTAGCTCACTAATCGTACCTACTATTGTAGTGCGCCCTGGAAACAAGTTGCTCCACCTGCTGTCGTTAATGCATATGTAGAGTGTTTCTGATAATAGCGCTGGCTGTCCTTTGCAATAAATACAAATACAAATAAACAATGGCCAATGAATCTTTTTTTGCAGCCAAATGTATAGAATTTAGCAATATCACCCCTGCTTAGGGGAGCATACAGGGCTTGCTCATGGCCGCCAGCATGAGCCTAGGCAGGCTCTGGGCCACTTCTGGCCCTGTACAGCCCCCTAAGCGGGGGTGATTGCGATTCACACCCCGGGATGCACATTTATTTTTTTACTGGAGACAGGTGCTGGGCTCATTGCATGAACTCAATCTCCGGTAAAAAAAAAAAAAAAAAGAGATGGCCACCAATAAAATAAATAGAAAAGGGACTGTGGTATTTTTGGCCTTTTCTATTTCTATGGTGGCGTCAGGAGGGATGGAGCGCTGGTATCGGAGCACAAAGCTCCAGACCAGCAGGTAAGTGGGGAGGGGAGTACGAGGAAGGGAAGGGTGTGTGATGTCTTGGGGTAGGGAAGAGGGCGGATTTCTGGAAAGGCGACAGGGAGGTGCTCCCCGTCGCATGCTCACAATCAAGATGGCGGCACCCAAGAAAGCGCCTCGTGAGGCTGGAGAAACGGAGGCAGTTCCCCCCGCATTTTCAGCCACCTGATTGGCTGAGCATCCTTCTTTGTGTGCGAATTAAATAAGTGCACTCCAGCTCAATCTAAATTTAAGAGAGACTCAAAAGCAATCAGGCAGGTATATCTGACATATTCACCAACTGTTCATTTGGATTAGGCAAAACACACAGTAGCCTGTATAGGGATTTCAATAAAAGGCTCACTGTATAATTAGGCCTGCCAGTGTTCTCTGACACACGTTAAACAGCAGACAACTGCGAACTGGTGCTTTGAGTTATATCACGTTTGTCTTCTGTAGAGGGTTATGCTCAGCGCCTCATAGTTACCACTATACATTATGTGTTAGGAGACCAACCCCAGGGCAGTTCCTTAAATCCTACCACCAGCTGAAGTCTCTTCGGAATTGCGTTGAAATTAAAGCAACAACTGGTGACCCTGCTTAGTCAGGCCTCAAGGTCATCCCGTTCGGCTGACTCAGTGAGCTGACCAGATCGGCATCCTCACTATGAGACGGGATAATGTTGGCGTGTCACTGGCAAGGTTTCCCATAGCGCTAAGCAAGGGAGGAAGGTTGGGTGCAGGTCCAAAATGGAACGGTGAAACCTGACTGGAATCCAACGGAGAAATGATTGAGAAATGCACGCTTTAATACACCTGCAGGTCAAATTTACATAGACTGGAAGATAGCTCAAGCGCAACAAGCTCCCCTTGGAAACGGGGTGACCTGGTCGGGTTAGCTCAGCTTAGAAGTTGGAGGAATCTGTGCTATTCGGCTTATTAGAGTACTTTACGAGTGCACCAGAGGTGGAGTCAAGAGTGGCAGGCACCTGGTTTATAATGTATTGTTGGCTTTCTCGCTTTACTTCTCTTTATGTAGAATTACTGAGATGGCAAATGTAAAATACTGATTTTCCTTTGCATTCCCAGTCTTTTAGACCTCTGTGGCAACAGTAGCACCTTTGGGATGTTATCTAGGTTGTAATTGAATTCTCATACTTTTAGCATCGTTTTTCAGTCCTTTTCTGCACAGTTGCTTATTCCTCTCCTGATGATATGATATGATATGTCATTTATAAGGCGCCTGTACACAAGTGTTCTAGGCGCGACAAGACAAGGAGGGGGAAAAAGGAGGACAGACAACGATCCTACTAGGCCTTGAATCATTCAGATTGCACAAGTGCGGGGAAGAGAGGAGGGGAGAAGTGCCAGGGGGCGTGGAGGCTGAGGAGAGGTGCAGGTGACCCAATAAGTGCTGCCAGAGGGAGGCTCTTAAGTCCAAAGAGAAGGGACTGGAGGGTTACACACGCAGAACCTTAAGTGCTGAGGGAGCCCAGAGGCAGTGCAAGTGCAACTGGACATGCAGGAGCCTGGGCCCCAGTGCAGGGGTGGCCAGATCACCAGTCTGCAGAGCTATCAGGGACATTAGCTGGGGAGAGGAAGAGAGAAAGCGGAGGTGGTTCTGCTCAAGTTTGAGAGAGGCAAGGAGGCTGGTCCAGATGGAGGCCCCAGCAGAGGAACTAGATCTGCCCCCCATTCTCTGCTTGGAGAAGCGCCTGACACTCAGAGAATTGGAGGTGGATGAGCGGAGAGTGAGCGAGTGGGTGTTGCTTAATCATTTTTATATCTAGAGGAATATCCGAAACTGTGCGGACATGCATGAAATGACTCAAACTTAAAATGGAACTAATTCTCCGCCAGCTTGCGCTAGCCCGTTTCGCCATTTCCTAACACTACATGTGGAAGAAAAGTTCACATGTGGCAAAGGATACAGTTTGCTTCAAGTTACAACAAAATGTCTGCATGAATACATTCATTGTGATAATGGTTTCGGGGAAAAAAACCAATATAATCAAGAATCACGTCATTTGATAATTACCATATATAGGAGGCATTCATCCCTGTGATGCATATCACTGTATTTATTCTGCAATGTAGTTTCTTCACTCAGACATTTTGTTGTAACATGTTGATTATAGTTCCCCGCTTTTAGAGGGACATGCACAGTTTTATTCTTTGGGGTGCAGTTTGCAGGCATCAGGCCTGGGTTAATCATCATTCAAGAACAGTTTCACATGGGCCCCAATTCACAGGCATTCATAGCAATGGCTCTACTCCCTTATCCATAGAGCAACGCCACATGTGTGTATGCTCGATCACTTTACCAATTTCGATTGGGCAATAATAGTAATGTATGTAAATATGTCCTATGTAAAGCGCTTTAGATTAAAGCGCTACATAAAAAACAAGTCATTATTATCATCATTGGTTTCTACTTTCCACGTTAATAGCATGATGTTTTCATACAGCACTTCTTGCCATATTCCCTCTGCTTCTAAGCGCTGTACAGTCATTATATGTAGTGGTACTCAGTTATTCATCTCAGAAGAATGAAGGCTGAGTCAGCCCTTCTGGGATTCAAACCTGCGCCTTTTAGGCTGCGCACAGATGTCTGGAGAGGGCGCTGAACTTGCTGAGATACCATGTCCGCAGATCAGCATGCCTCTACCATATGCTTGACATCGTTTGCAACTACAAGTAAACCAGCTAGGGACTGCTCTCCAAACATCAAAAATCACAGCAAATGTAAATACATTTAAAAAACATGTATTTTTTTTAACAGAGTAGCTGCTTGCCACAAGGATTTGCTCCCATACCCTAACTAATACGGTATGGAGTGATTATATCAAATATAAAATAACGAATGAAATTACAACAAACACAAAACAACTAAAACGCAAATAACTAATTTGGGATTAAACTAGAAATGGGGTTGGGAGTGGGCATAGTGGTTTTGGGGGGGGGGAAAAGTATTAGTAAAAAAAAGTGTGGCTTTGGGAGGGTACCCACCGAAAAACAAAAAAAAAAGAAATTTGTTAATTTGGTATTAGTTGTTTCGTATTCGTTGAAATTTGATTCGTTGTTTTGGGATTCGATAAAATCATACGTAACCAAATACTACAGTGCATCAATTGTCTGAGCTTAATCTGCCCAGAGTCCAGCCCTCACTCTCTCAAATGGAGAACCACAGGTTCTAAATGTTGCTGATAACTTAAGCAAGCATTTATGGAGACAACATTTAAACGTTAATTCATGAAAACAAGAAAGTCACATCATTTTGCAAAATAGATCATTGAAACAAATATTCACAAGTTTTACACAATGAATACAGTATTTGTTGCAGCAGTATAATTAAATCTAATGTGCAATTGCTTGTCCAAACAGTCAATGTTAATCTAACCACTATAACGGTCACATCCAATGATAAATTCAAATCAATGAGGGTTTTATTGCAGCAATCCTATGCGTTTCGGGACAACATGTCCCATCCTCAGGGATAAACTCTCATTCTTCCTAAAAACAAATAATCATACACAATAAAGTATTATTACCAACAACATGAAAACTTAAAAAATGAACTATTAAATCATCAAATCATTAAATAAAGGTGCCCATCGAATCTTTCATCAAATTCAAGTTCAAGTCAACCCCGTAAGAGGGTACCAGTCAATGATGGACACCACAGACCATATAGATCTTCGCAACACCCATAGAGTGAAAATAAATACAAAAGAGACTGCAAATAAAAAATATCAGAAAACACCACCTAAGCCTGTGACACCGGTGCAGAGTTTAATTACAAATATACCTGTTGAATCAGGTCGACATTATATTAGCAGTTGGGCGAACTAGAATACATGTGTGCGCTAGAATAATGCCTGCCCCAATGCAAATAAAGTGCATAATTGCAGTTCACCTGGTCAATATAGAGGCACATAAAGATAAGAGTTTGGGGCAGGAGAGGCAGTCCGGAATGGGCTAGTGAGTCAAGCACTAATATTAGAAACCTGCTCCGCTCCACACATGTGGAGACAGACATATGATACAGTGAGATAAATGCGGCATGTTAGGATGAGCGGCATCGTGTTGCGGGCAGTTTAAGCCCAGCGGGCTGGGAATGCAGTGAGACACATGGCTGGTGGGAGAGCCTCGAGCGGTGGCTTATTATAAAGGATGACTTCCTGTAACTGTTCATCAGGGCTCGCGGCCCGGTGATATCAGCTTCTGTTGAGATCCAACTGCAAGCAAAGGGGCTCCTTCAAGTAGAGTGGAGGACCAACAACAGAAATACAATGGGATATGTGCCAACTTCATCCACTTGTATGCATAACTCGAATTAATTTGCAAGAAAGGGATTGGGCAGCCTTCGCCCTCTTTTTTCCATTCACCACCCCAGTGGTGCAACACAATATTTGCGGGGGCGGGCCCTGCGAACCATGCTGTGGGAGCCTCCCCGCAAGCTCCTCAACAAAGCACAGTGCGTGCCACACTCCAGACCGGCCTTGACCGCAACGCATGCTGCCGCAGAGGCACACGTGCATAGGTGAAAGATGTAAGCATGTTTTTTAATCAAAACTTAAATCTTTCACATAGTGTAGAAACAAGGGGCAGTGCCTGGCCCCTGGAACCCAAAATGTATAAGCCTCCAGTGGCAAGTGGGGAATTTGTTTAATTGGATGGGGAGTTACAATTTGCCACAAATGTGTGACCAAGCGTAGTGAGGGAGCCTGAACCATTGAAAGGGTATTTGGGGAATTCTCCATAAGAAGATTTTTTGAATAATAGGTTAAAATGGGGCATTATATATCACATTGTTTGTGGAAAAATTGGGTTAAATGGTAGACAGTTTACAAAAAACATTTTCAACCTAGCTGTGCACATACATTTCCATGCTGAATACAGCAATATATGCCAGTATTCTTATAAAAGTACATACTTAAGTTTGCTTTGCGCATACTGCCAGTAGTTTTACCATAAGAACACATGTTTGCTGGCTCTGCTAATATATGCCAGTACACCCAAGGAAAAGCCTAATCCTTTTGGCTTTGCCGTTAAAAATGCCATGTCACAGTAAGAAAACATATCCAAACTGGCTGCACCAATGTAGACTAGTCTAGACGGGTAGTAACATTTATCATGCTTGCTTTATCATCAATGCTCAGTACAAAATGGCATGCCACAGTAAGAAATGGCTATACTGGCTGCACCAACATGCCAGTCTAGCCAAGTAATGGCGCTTATCATACTTCCTTTATCATAGATGCCCAGTAAAAAAAAGTCATACCACAGTAAGCAATGGCTAGACTGGCTGCATCAAAATACCAGTCTAGCCATGTAATAACACTCATCAAGTTAGCTTTGCCCAATAATACCAGCGAAACACTTAAAGAAAATGTCAACAATGTTTCAGTGCCACCTCTCTCCCCCAGAGCCTCACACGCACACATAATCAAATTGATACCCGTTTACCCAAAAGTCACTCACCCATTCCCCATCTCTCACATTCACTCACATGCGCATTCTGAACATTCACACTAAATTCTCCACTCCACACCCACCAAGAATATTCACACACACCTCATTCTCAGTCACACGACACCTGCCCTCCCACCCATACATACGTACACACCCAAAACAAATGCACAATACATACATTACATATACAAATTACAAAAGACTTTCTGACGTGTTTCCCACTCAGATCAGACCACCAGACTCGATTCTTCATCTTCACTCCAGGCCTCGGCTCCTGCACTCCATGCAGACAGGAACCAGGATGTACAGAGAGCTTCCAGGTTCTGTCTGACAGAAGAAGGGTAGCCAGAGGCAGAGCACCTCTTTACCAGGCCACTATCCAGCCACCACTGCATTCGGCCTCAGCCTAGTCCCAGTCCTGACTTTAGTCAGAGTGAGGGCTGAGGCGGAACCCCCCTGGACTTGGAGCTGTGGGGCTCCTTGCACTGTTGGGTTCCCTGCTAAACCAGTGCCCCACCAGACTCTGAGCTCTTCTTCCCTTTGGCCCGAGCCCTTACCTTTTCAAGATTGCTAGACAGCTGCAGAATCTGATTTTTCATTGTCATTATGGTAGTAGTTAAAAGAAAGTTCTATGTCATATATATTCGGTTCTCTACTATTCTACTGAATATATTTCATTGATTTAATTATTGATTTGTGTTTTTGCCATTCAAAAAACAAAATAAAACTGCAGGAAACGGTACAATAGTCAAATGTGTGCTTTTCCGAGAACATCCAAAGTGTTTCCCAGTGGGAAACTGGGAAAAACGTTTTGACTAGCTGCACTTCCATGGGAACAGTTTACATTGAGCATCTGGGTAGATTTGTTCACTGTCTGTCAACAAATGAAGATTCCTCATTTTGGATCTCATGCATTAATACGGTTAATTTAAGTCTTTCTATGTCTTTGTTCAGAATCCGGAATTTGGTTGAGAAACGTTTGGACACTGCTGACAAACAGGGGAACTGAATGTGCATACAAGTTCCAATTGACTTTGGCACCAGAATACTAACTGGCTCTTGGGGGATGGGAGTCTCTTAGGAAGTGCACCATTATGACCAGTGCTTTTGAAACAAATTGATTTTTTTTTAGAGTTGTCCAGGTGGAAACTAACTGAGTATAATCCTTATGGAATGAACTGCAACAGATTGTTTCTTTTTGGCACAAATAGATGGGTTTCTTTAAGTTATGTATTTGTGGTTTGATTTTAATGTGACTTGATTTTCTATGAGTTTATTTAAGTGTATATTATGTGTTACATGACTTATGTTTTGTATTATTGTATTATGTGTAAAGTTTTTTTAAAAACTGTATCACATTAAATAAAAGAAAAAAGAAAAGTAAAATGATTCAACATAGGCACCACAATACAGAGGAATGAAGAGAGCATGGCAGCTTGCGCGAGTAAGGACCTCAGACACCAGGTGCCTGACCTCTGTGACTCACAAGGTAAGGTCACACAGTGAGTTAGACTTCTGTGGTTCACAGGTTAAGGGGACACGTGGCACATGTAGTTTGCCCCTTGTGGTTCACAGTCTATGGTTCATCCGAGGTGTATGCCCTCTGATGTCCCCGGGCTGCATGTTCGCTGTGTGTCTGCCATCTAATGGCATACAAGGTCCATGGGCATATAGTGCAGAAGGTGCCTGCAATCTGTGGTTCCAAGTCTATGGGTTAGACACAGTGCGTGCACTCTGATGCGCGCAGGCTGGGGGTTATACTAGGTGTATCTACCCTAATGTATACATGCTAACGGTACACATGCTGCCTACACTCTGAGATTTGCATGCTAAGGATACACATGGTGTGCGTCCTCTGTGGTTCACAAGTTAAGGATTGTACACGTTTTCTGCCCTGTATGGTTCACAAGCTGGTGTTACGAAAGCTTCCTGCCCTCTGTGGACCATACGCTAAGTGTCCATACGGCACACGCCTTATACTGCTTGTGTGGAATTAAGTGGCAGTTCCAGCATGCTGGACTGTGGGTGGACTGGAAGGAAAGGAAGGGACGAGTGTGAATAGTGCCAGGTGTGGGAATTGCCCGGCTGTGCCGCCAGATGAAGTGTGGTGTGTGGTGAGGGAAGTGCATATACTTACAGGGGTACCCCGTGGGCAGCTGTGGTCGGGGTCATGAAACTAAAACATGGTAAGAGAGTCAATGCTGCAATTGGATTCATTCATCATTAAATTATTTAATATATTCAACTGGTACGTATATCAATCCGGATATCACTTTTAAAGTCATCCCAACACAAAACTGAATGCAGTTACTTCTTTACTCCACCTGAAAATGATGTGTTCGAACACAGTAAGAAAAACCACATAATGCAAACAAATATGTAAAGCTAAAAATTGTTATTACACTGCATGTCAGTTCTTGGAAAAACGAAAGGGTAATTCTTTCAAGAACACCGGCATAATTTAAAAAAGGGTATGAATTAGAGAATGAAAAGTGAAGAAGCGGGACACACAGTCCTGGAATTATGCTAGAGAAGAGAATGAAATCAACAAAGTTTTTATGAATAGAAAAAGGCACCAAATCTAGATCTCAATGAAGAGGGAAAACAAGATATAATTTCGATCATCAATTTGTTGCTTTTCCTCAGCATGATGAAGGATGCAGATAGTAACAATACACACTATGTAATACAATAGTATAATGCTCATGAGGGGGTAAACACAAAACAGTTTCAGTCGTCAGTTTTTAGCTTTAGGAAGTACAGCTAGTAACATCTAAAGCTGTACTGCAAAACACAATATTCAATTGTCAAATTTAGTCTCAAGCTGTACAAGATATTTCTAAACATGGTACATGGTGATTCGATATCTCAATGCAGGTACAAGATATTTCTAAACCTGAGCCATACTAATTAAATGTCCCAGTGCAGGTCTGTCTGGTGAGGGAAGGGCAGGTTGGATTTCCTACTGTACATTTTGGGCAGTAGACCAACTGCTAATGCTTTAGGGTGCTACTGAAAGCCCATCTTTGCAACTAGTCTCGGGAGGATAGCTCAGGGGCAACGTGCTTGCCTTGGAAGCAAGGCGACACGGAGCAACACAGGTTCGATCCACGGATCCGCGCTTAGAAACCTCTTGGTATTAAGCACGTTATAAATAACCTATCATATCATATCTGTCATAGGTTCCGAGGGTGAATTAAAGACCAGTGGATAAGACGGCAATATAATTGTAATGCTACAATCTAACATGACCGTGGATATTCACTGCAGATGGGTTACTGTCCATTCTCAAGTACAAACACCATGATAACCACGAGGGGAACATGCCCTCTCTATTCAGCCGGCATCACAAGGGAAGAGAATGCCCCACCCAAGAAATTGATACTAGAACCGCTATTACATTTGGCCTCTAGCTACAGAAACCCTTTTTCCATACCGGTGAAATGTTACTTCTCTGTGTTGTGTGTCACCCAGTGCCAAGGGGCATAGGCATCGTATATCTGCCACAAATTTTAACAATGCTGCGTAACAGAGAAGTATCAGCACTCATTCATGCACTCATGAAGCCTATAAATGTAGGATGTTCTGATAGAAAGCAGGAGTGTATCAAGGAACGAATGCAGATATTAGTGGAGAAACTGGGTGCGTTACTGAAAAATAGCAGAGGAGCAATGATAATAGATGGGAGCCTTAGGGACCCCCAAGAAAGGATGGTCAGGAAAGAGATTCGGATTCAAGGGCTTTTAAAGTGAACCTGAGAACATTTTGGGTCATGTTTCTTTATATTGTCAGCATGGGAGGCATAAGGGGGGTAATTGCAAGTGGACACGCACTGCAGAACAATGAGCGTGAGGACTCCTTAAGATGCCATTTCTTTCGTGGGAGGAGATATTCACCGTTCTGAAATAACTGGAGTGTTCTGATGAGTGGTAGCCATGGATTTTGCAGACGTAGCGTACTGCCACGCATGCTTATGGTTATTGCCCATTGTGCTTATGATGAAAGCACATATAAGCAGCCTTGTCTCATGCTCATCCTATTATATCAAGTTCCTGGCTCAAGTCAGACCATTCCGGTTGTGCAATTTTTGCCTGTGCCTGTGCCATCATCAGTGCCTGCTATGACTATTGTTCTAGTCTTCTGCAAGGCGTGGGTAACGGTGAACTAAACCGTCTTCAGGTTTTCAAAACAACACAGTTCGAATAGTCTTACATCGGTGAAGGACTGATCATGTATCACTGGCAAGGAGATCCTTACAATGGCTTCCAGTTGGAAAGAGGATTATGTTTCAGAATGTAGAGGAGCAGGTGGGCGTGTTTTCCGTAGCTCCCGCCCCCTCATCGCTGTCATATTGGAACTGCAGGAGAAGAGTCTTGTATGGGACCCCAAGTGTTGTCGAGTGTACGAGAGACGATATGCACTCAGACAACCATACCGAATCTACCCTCACACTGAAAGAGTGGAGGATGTTGACACGCACCATTGGACATCATGGAGCGCTAAGTGAAATCTGATGAGAGCAGTGTGAAGTAGATATACAAAGACATACTGAAACAATATGAAAATACTTTTGAGCGACGATGTAATTGAAGCGATGAAAGAAATAGGTACAAACTGATAAAGCAATCATTTATTTTCAAATTTCTTTATTGGGATTTGTGTAATAAAACAGTGCCTCACTGGATCGCACAGTCACAGTAGTAATAGTCAGGACTACATAAAATAGGCCATTTGTGAATTAACGATTAAACAGAAATAACAAAACAATAACAATGTTAACAACATGAACAAGTCTCCATATGGTCGATGATCTAAGCAACAAGGGGGGGTCAAGCAGCAAGCGAGCACAGGTTAGGTACTGTGTCAGTGTTCCGTTCCAGATATCGTGTGTCAACAGGGGTCAGTAGCTCAAGGGGGTTTATCGTCGTTGGAGGGGTTGAGTAAGGCCCAAGTAAGAGTTTTCCAGGCAGCAAGTCCCAAGCTCGTGTTTTCAGGGGATGTGGTGAGGCCGTTCTCCCAAGCTGAGGTTTCTGCCCCTATCCAGCGCTCCAGTTCGTTGTGCCATACCTGATATTGTGGGCCTCCAGGTCGCTTCCAAGCCATAGCAATGGTCCTTTTGACCAGAATGCATGCCAGGTCCATGAGCTTGACTGAGTGTTTGAACTTGGCCAGTCTGGGGTATGTTCCAAGAAGGTACTCCTTCGGGGTCCATTCATATCTGGTCATGCCTGCCTCGCTACATAGGAGTTCCACTCTCGCCCATAGTCGCCGGACCTGGACACATCCCCAGAACATGTGTAAGAGATTTGCTTCGTCTCTGCCACACCATGGGCAGTTATGGTGGGGTAGCTTATATATTTTGGCTATACTAAGTGGTGTCAAGTAAGATCGGTATAACATGTTGAGTTGTATCAGTTTAAATCTAGAATTTCTGGATACCGCATTAGGGAACGCTAGTGCTCTACCCCATTCGGCTTCAGACAGTTCGTGACCCAGGTCCCTCTCCCATTTGGTTTTGAGGTCCTGACTGCAGGGGTTGGGCCTGTCTATTAGGTGACTATATATGCGGGACACAGGCCTCCATCCATCCGCCAAGCTGTATAGGTGCGTTATGAAGGAGTCGGTTTCGGGCTCCTCGGGCCATGTGTCCCATTTAGTTCTAGCCAGTTTGCGGATCTTTATGTACCAAAGGAATTGACCAGCCGGGACGCCAACATCAGATTGCAAGGAGGGGAAATCCCGGAAGGTGCCCTCATTGTATAGATCCCCCCAAGTGTATACTCCCAGCCTTTCCCAGTGTCGGATGGAGGCGAGGTCCACCGAGTTCTGGCATAGGTCGGCTAAGAGCGGTATGTCCGGGTTGTAACTGTGTTTCAGGTGAAGAAGGCTCATAACCCTTTGCCATACCTGACGACCCAGGGTAGCTAAGAAAGGAATCCCGTCCATAAGACGTTGAGGGGCCCAAATGAGTTCATTTAACCGGATTGGAGCAATCGGGTGCTGTAAAAGCAGAGTTTCGGGGGTAACATCATCGGCTAGCCATTTAGCCACAAAGCTTAGTTGGGCAGCCAGGTAGTAACGTTCCAGGTCAGGGAGCCGAATGCCTCCTTGTTCGTAGGGGAGGGTCAGCGTGGATAATGCAAATTTGTGCCTACTAGTTCCCCACAGGAAGTCTTTAAGTATCCTCCCTAAGAGGCGGAAGAAGGGAGTTCTAATGTAGTAAAAAATATTTTGAAACCCATAGAGAAATCTGGGGAGAACAATCATCTTAATGATGGAAGCCCTACCCATCATGGATAGGGGGAGGCGAGCCCAAAACCCAATTGACTTGCGCAAGGGAGGCAGCGCCGCTACCGTGTTGTTGGCATGCATGAGTTCGGGCGTATGATAAATATTGATGCCCAGATAGCGGAACGTGGTGGGGCACCAATCTATGCCTAGTGAGGGGAGGTCATCTACGTGTATATTCCGGAGGGCGCCCAACGGAAACAGACAAGACTTGTGTCTGCTAAAGTGTATGTCTGATACCTTGGCAAAGTTGCCGAGGACCTCCAACATGGTTGGGACATTCAACTGTGGGTCCCTCACATAAAGGAGAACATCGTCCGCATATAGGGAAATTATATGATCCACCCCGTCAATCCTTATGCCAGCGTCAAAGAATTGTTTTCTAAAGAAAATGGCAATGGGTTCAAGCCCGATTATATATAGCATGGGGGAGAGCGGGCAGCCCTGCCTTGTGCCCCTTTGTATGTCCCATTCCGTGGAGATGAGCCGACCAGTTTTCACCCGAGCTCGCGGCTTGGTGTAGAGGACTGTGATCCATCGAATGAATCGTTCTCCGAAACCAAACTCCCTAAGTACCGCAATCAGCCATTCCCAGAAAATTGAATCGAACGCTTTGATGGCGTCCAAAGAAAGCAAAGCGTGGGATTTCCCTGTATGAGTGGGATGTGACAGTACGTGTTGTAATCTACGTAGATTGGCAGTGGTGTTACGGCCCGGCACAAAGCCGCTTTGGTCGGGGTGCACCACCTCTCCAATCACCTTGGACAGCCGCTTGGCCAGAATGGTTGTGAGGATTTTAACATCATAATTGAGCATAGCGAGAGGGCGATAGGAGTCACAGACATCTGCAGGCTTACCAGGCTTGAGGAGCGGAACCACCAAGGTCTCACGCATGCTCCCGGGCAGGATGCCCGACTCATAGGCTTCTAGGAACACCTCGTGCAGCAGCGGGGACAGTTCCGGCTCGTAGGTTTTGTAAAATTCGGCGGGTAGCCCATCACTACCCGGAGCCTTGCAGGTGGCCAGGGACTCGATGGCGTCTTTTATGTCATCTATGTTGATTTCAGCATCTAGAGCCTCCTTGCATGGCAACGGGAGTGGGGGCAGTCCAATTTCGTCCAGGGTGTTTGAGATTTCCTCGGAGGGCACCATATCAGTATGGGAGTATAGTCGGGTATAGAACTGCCCGAAGGTGTTATTAATTCCCTGTTGGGACCGTTGTAGCGTGCCATCAGCATCTCTTAGGGCTGTGGCCAAGTGCTTAGGGTGTTCTTTCCTGCACAGCCAGGCGAGTAGTCTACCAGGTTTGTCAGCGTGGGCGTGTGTTTTATTGGTTCTGGTAATGTAATCAAATTTGGCAAGTCTGTCCCAGGCTTCCTTGCAGGCGGCCCTGGTACTGGCCAGCCTGTCCTCCTGTGGTTGGGGGTCCAGGGTGTTGGATTCTAGCTGTTCTATTTCAGATTCTAATAATTCAAGTTCGGTTCTTAGGTGTTTCCTCATGCCTCCAGCCTTTGCTATGACCTCTCCCCTTACAACCACTTTGAGAGCGTCCCAGACCGTGCTTAGGTGGTCAACACTGTCTTTGTTCTCACAGATGTAGTTCTCTAGAGATTCTCTAAGGCTTTCCCTGAACTCTGAGTCTTTAAGTGCCTCAGTGGGCATCCTCCATGTGGGTATGGGAGAACTGGGTCCAGTGATGTTCCATTCAATTATCAGGGGAGAGTGGTCGGAGATGGTGCGACCCAGGTAGTTAGAAGAGTCAATCTGGGGGAAGCTCTCTCTGCCGGTGAAGAGATAATCGATTCTGGTGTGAAGATTGTGTGGCGAGGAGTAAAAGGAGTAGCCCCGATCCCCGGGGTGTTGTTCCCGCCAGATGTCTACCAGGTCTAGACGATTTAGCATAGTGTTCATGGCGGTGGTAGCAGTTGACGTGCCCGCCAAGGGGGGAGCCGACCTGTCAAGCACAGGGTCGCTGACGCAATTAAAGTCGCCAACCCAAATAAGGAATGCATCTCTATAGGGTGCAATCTTTGTGTATAACATGGTGAGGTGAGCGGGGATGTTGTTGTTGGGGAGGTATGAATTGACAATACATATCTCTGTTTGTTCGATGTGGCCCAAGAGTATAACATACCTTCCATCAGGGTCCATTTCAGCTTTGGTAAGCTGGAAGGGGATGTGAGGACTGATCCAGGTGAATACCCCTCTAGCGAATTTGGAGTATGTGGACCCGAACCCCTGTCCACCCCAATATGATTTGAGTGCCGCCATGGATTCCTTGGTTAAGTGGGTTTCTTGTAATAGGGCCAACTCTATCCTTTTTCTGTGCAGATAGGATTTTATTCTGTTCCGGCGTAGATAAGTACCCAGACCCCTCACATTCCAGGTGGCGACTTTAAGGCGTGTGGGCATGATGGTGGCGAAGGAGCCGGGGCGATGGGCCCGAGGCAGTTTCAACCCTCCACGAGCCAGCTCCATGTGCTGAGCGGCTGCCCCCTGGGTCTGTGCACTGCAATCTCCCTGCCGACCTTGATTGTTGCGTTGATGTGTTAATCGGAGACTTGTGAACAAATTTAACTTCCACTCGAACAGGTGGATTGAACAAGAAAGTTAACTGTGTGTTGCCCCCAGCAGCTGTTCTGGGAGGACAACGCTCGGGGGCTTCCGCTACCCATCGGCCTGTCCAGGTCATGTGGTGCGGTTGTGGTGTTGGCCTTGGGCCAGCCATGCTTGGGGTGGGGTGGGTTGTGACGATGTCTGTGGGGTGGTCCGTAGGGCTCCCGTCCTTAAAAGAGCCAATCAATCGTTGCTGTAAGAAGATCTATTTGGGTTCAGCCGTTGGGTGTCAAGATGTGATCCTCTCCCTCAGCCAAATTGTTGTGCTCCATCCACATAGTGGCTGCTGCCGGGGTCTCCATGTAGACGGCTTTGCCTTTGTATAGTATTTTGAGGCGCGAGGGATACAGGAGCATGTATTTGAGGGCGAGCTTCCGCAGTTGGGCTTTGACAGGTATGAATGAGTTCCTGGCTCGCTGCACTTGTGGGGTATAGTCGGGATAGATTACGATCTTGGAGCCATCGCGTCTGATCTCGCCTCCGTCCCCGAGAATTTGAGGATCGTCTCCCTGTCGCGAAAGTTTAAGATCTTGGCGATCATCGGGCGAGGGTGTGATCCCGGAGGGGGTCGCTTTTGTAGGGCGCGGTGGGCTCTCTCGACAGAGAAGCCCTGTGTGAGCTTGCCAGCTCCGAATTCCTGCATTAGTAAGGACTCAATAAATTCTGTGGGGTCGGTGCCTTCCATCCCCTCAGGAACGCAGAGGACTCTGATATTATTGCGGCGAGCCCTCCCCTCTGCTTCCTCCGATCTCGCTTCAAGATGAGCCACTTGTCTCTCAAGTGTGATGACTTTTTGCTTTAAGTCCTTGGCAGTGTCTGTGGTGTCCTGTAGGTTTATTTCCACCTTATCTATTCTTTCCGCTAGGTTGCGGGCGTCCTGACGGATGAGCTGTATGTCCACCTTGAGTTCATCTATCCTAGTCTCCATGCACGTCTGGAGTGCTGCGATAGCCTGTAGCACTTGGGCGTTGCTGGGGTCGGCAGCGTTTGTTGGGGGTTCTGTCTGTGTGGGGATCTCGTGTTGGCCGGGCTGTTTGGATTTAGCCCCCGAGAACGAGTCCATGATTGATGTACCCCTGTTCTTGTTGCGTGAGGTAGACATTTGTCCTTCCTGGTATTGTGACGGCAGGGATGAGCCACCAAACGGCCCCTAGACAGTGTAAAAACAATGTGAGCCACACCGAACTGCGCGTTTCAGAGAAGTTCGGTGGTATTCTTTGGTAGCGCCAAAGGGCGCAAGGGGGTGTAGGTAGTTGTGTGGCCCAATGCAGGATATTCCCTCAGCAGGACAACGGGGTGCGCTGCGATCCCCTGGCACACCGGGCCGCTATCCCGCAGCCCCACTGGGCCCTGCCGTCTGTGGCTCAGGCGTGTTCCGGCTCCCAAGCGTTGGGTCAGGGTTTACAGTCTTACCGGTGCTTCTGTGCCTGTGCTGTTCGCTCCCCAGCCGCCCGGCTATCTATTCAGGATGGGAGGAGGAGGGACCCGCGTAGCTCGCCGCGGTGACAGGGGCCTGCTTAGGTCTCCGCCGCCCCGACACACGGAGCTCCTCGCCGACGGGGTCTCCCACGTGGTGGCCGCTGTCCGTTCGCACTCCGTGTCTCCTCCCGGAGCCGCGAATATGGCTCCGTCCGCTCCCCCGGGCGATGCGGAGGTTCTTTCGGGTGTTCGGGGGCCCCCAGCAGCAGGGTGCAAAGGTGTCCGGTCTTTCCACTCCGAGACAGGGGGGGCGGCGCCCGATGGGTTATCTCCCCGCTGCCTCGCTGCCAGCTTGGTCCGTCCCTCCGTCAGGCCTCGCCGCCGTCCGCCATCTTGTTTCACCCGGGGGCAGCAGTACGAAGGCTGCGTTTTCGGGAACGCCGGTTCCGATTCCTCTCGTTCCAGCGCCGAGCGGGGTCGGAATCGCCTCCCCCTCCTGGGTGTGAGTTTGGCTCTTGGTTGGGTCGGGAATATAGGTCGAGTAAAGGATCTGGGCCAGGATCGAGACGGGAGCTCCACACAGTCACGTCTTTACACCATCAGCGCTGGCCACGCCCCCCTGATAAAGCAATCATATATGCAAAAAAGATAAAGTAACTTGCTGACTAATAAGTGTAAATACGCAGTAACGCAATGTAAAAAGGATGAGGCAGACAGCCGATGACTTAAAGAACGCGAAACAACCTTTATTCAGGTTCAACAAAATAAAAAAAATTATAGCTCAAATAGCCTTCTTCCTTCTTCTGTGATACGGATGAACAGTGAAAAAATGACGCCTAGTCCTCTTATGCCCAGAGCGTCTCATGTGCAGTTCTCTCTCTCTCTCTACTCCGGTGATCTCAAAGAGATTCGGAAAGGCACACACAGTCCGTCATTAGTTTCACCCTTATATAGGGGTTGGGGTTGGCTGGACCAATCAGGGCTGCTTTGTGCTGTTTTTCTATAAATACACCCCCAAGCCTCACCCCCTTTCTCTTTGCACGAAGTTCGCCATCCAGCCTCTCCCATCAAAGCCGGTAACTCGCGGGATACCTCTGCCTCCATGCAACCTGATACAACTAATCCTTCCGGAGTGTTGTCTTCCAACAAGGAATGTAAGTAACCCATGTGAGATTGGGGCTGTGAAATGTTCATTACTCTGGCAGCGTCTGTTGTGCTATTCTGTTCGTTTCAGAGGGAAGCCGCGTGGTTCACAGCCGAACGGGACACGGGAGCGTATAGGGAATGGTAATGCTTTGCCGTGTATTCATGTTGGTTGGAAAAAGGACTCGCGGTCTCACGTGACAGTTCCCTGTCACTCGTTTTTATTTGTGGGTCAGGAAAGGAACAATTGTGAACCAGGGGAGTGGGAACTGGAGCGGGAACTGCCAGGTCATTACTGTTTGTCTCTTCCATGTGACTGTGTTCAGCCCGGGAAGGCGGCGTTGTTTTTCCCCCTCTCGCTGGCTCCCAGGCTGTCTCCCTTCATTATGTGGTGCTCCCACGGCATTCGTTCCCCCTTCCTTTTTCCCATTTCTCCCCGTTCACAAACCCCCCCCCCCCGAAGACTCGAGCCGTTCGGGTCGATCCACACTTCTGGATAGATAATCCGGGACCACCTGGAATGATGCTGGTTTGTGTACAGTCTTGAAGCAAAAAGCTTGTAGGGTGAAGAACCATCGCAGAACACGTTGGTTTCAGTCTTTATGTATCGCCAACCACTGTAGCGGCGCATAGTCTGTAAAGACAGTAAATGTCCGACCTAAGAGACAGCCCATTTAATTGCTAGACACTCTTTTTCCAGGGTGGAATAGGATTCTTCATGGGGCAGCAGTTTTCGGCTAATAAATGCTACTGGGCATAGGTCTTCCTCAACTCCCTGGGAAAGAACAGCACCTAACCCAGCTCCAGATGCGTCAGTCTGTAGGAAGAACTCTTTCTTGAAATCGGGACAACACAAAACCAGTAGAACCAAAATAGATTTCTTGAGGAGGTTAAACGCCTTAAGAGCTTCCTGCGGATGGATTTATTGTAGGTACTTTTCAAACCTTCTGTCAAGGGTGCGGCTATGGTGGAAAACAAGGGAATAAATCTCCTATAATATCCCACAAATCCGAAAAAGGCTCTGATCTGCTTCCGGTTGCTTGGCATCAGTAATTTTAGAATGGCTTCCACTTTGTCTAGTTGAGGTCGAATTTTTCATCCTCCAACTAGATATCCTAAATACCGAGTCTGCTGGGCTCCAATGGTAGTTTTTTTCGGGTTGATTTTTAAGCCTGCTTTGTCTAACTCTTTTATAGCTTTTTCCAGACGTTCCAGATGCTCTTTCCAGCTATTGCTGAAAACTACGATGTCATCTAAGTAGGCCGAACAATAAGCACTATGAGATGTCAGCACCTGGTTCATCAATGACTGAAACATGGCTGTAGCCCCATGAAGTCCAAAAGGCAAAACCGTAAACTGGCAGAATCCCAATGGGGTGGAGAAGGCGGTTTTAATCTTGTCTTCTTTTCTTAACGGTATCTGCCAGTAACCCTTGGTAAGGTATATAGTCGTGAGATATTGTGCTGCTCCCAGCCTTTCCAACAATTCATCTATGTGAGGCATAGGATAGGCTTGGTAGGTAGACATGTCATTTAGTTTTCGATAATCCATACAAAACCGGGTGGAGCCATCCGGTTTAGGCACCAGCACTATCGGGGAAGACCAGTGGCTAGTTGATTTTTCGATAACTCCCAGTTTCAACATCTCTTCAACTTCTGCCTGTACTGCTGCCCTTTTGGTTTCTGGAAGTCGATGGGGTCTTATTCTGACGTATTAGTTTGGTACTGTCTCTATTCGATGTTCCACTGGGGTGGTTATTCCAGGGTAGAAAGAGAAAACATCACTTAAAGGGTTAAGGACTTCCATTAATTCTTTTTTCTTCTCTTCCGTTAATTCAGGACCCCACTGTACAGTCTGTAGGGCGGTAGGTTCTGATTTGCTGTTTTGCCCATCCCGGGATAGTGCATTCATCCTTGTCGAGTTTTTACTGGGCTCCTTCGACTCCTTCGGGAGGTTGACGCGATAGTTCTGGGTCTTTTTTCTCCTGTCTGGCTGTGCTATTAAGTAATTCACAGGTCCAATCACTGCTTCCACTGTATATGGACCTCTCCACTGTGCCAACATTTTATTGTATGATGTGGGCAACAACATCAGTACTTTATCCCCTTTCTGGAATGTTCGTACCCTGGTAGAGCGGTTGTAATACTTTTCCTGAGTTATCTGGGAGCGGCCTAGATTTTCCCTGGCCAATTCTCTTAACTTTGCTAAGTTGTCTCGAAGATTTATCACATATTCAGTAAGTTGGGTCTCTTCCTCCTGGTCTTCCCACTCACTTCGGGCTATGTCAAGCACTGTTCGAGGCTTATGTCTGAACAACAGTTCGAACGGGGAGAATCCAGTGGAAGACTGTGTGGCGTCTCTTAAAACCATTAGGTACCCATGGCAACACTTGGTCCCAATTAGTGCCCTTAGGTTCAGTCACCTTTTTTAACATCTGTTTAATAGTCTTATTATATTGTTCCACCAGACCATCTGTCTGTGGATGATAAACTGTTGTACGGATCTGTCTTATGTTCAGTTGCTGACATACCCTCTGCATCACTCCCGATTCAAAGTTTCTCCCCTGGTCGGTAATTATTTTGGAGGGGAGTCCCACACGGGCAAAGAAAGGCACCAGCAGGTTACAGACTTGTTTTGCACTTGTTTCTCTCATGGGCAAGGCTTCAGGGTATCTTGTGGCATAGTCCACAATAACTAAGATGAATTGGTGCCCATGGCTGTTAGGTTCTAAGGGTCCAACTATATCCATTCCGATTCAGAAAAAAGGTTCTTTTATTAGGGGCAAAGGTTGCAAGGGGGCTTTGGGAGGTATTCAGGGATTGTTTTTTTGGCAGACCACACATTCTTCGCAATACCTCGTCACATCCCGATAGACTCCTGGCCAATAGAACCTTTTTAATACTTTTTCTTGTGTTTTGTCCCTTGCTAAATGACCTCCTGTTGTATCATCATGTGCCAGTTTCACAACGGTTGGCCTGAAACTCAGGGGTACTAACAACTGTTCCACCTCGCAGTTTACTTTGTCTTTGGTGACCCGATACAGTAGTCCCCTTGAAGACCTAAACCAAGGATAGGTTGTACCCTTCTCTGGTGGGACAATTGCCTGGTTCCAGGGTATTCTTAAGGTGGGGTCTGAATTTAACTCACTTCGAAAAGTAGGTTTTTTATCATCTGGTAACCAATCTATGATCCCCGTAAACCTCTTCTCTTCAGCCCATTCTCTTTTTCCCCTTCTTACTTCGTTCCTACTTTTCCTTGGAGACCTGGTAACTGCCGGATTGAGTTCTATTTGTGAAAAGGGAGCTGTCTTCAACCATTCTGCATCCTTCACACAGTCTTGAAAGGAGGGCAGGTCCGTCCCTAGCAATACCGGTGTTGGCAAATGAGGCATAATGGCGACCCTCATCTTAGACTTAACCCCTTTTACTTCAAGGGTAACTTCTTTAGACGGGTAGGACTTAGTATCCCCATTAACACATTTTATAGGTATGAAAGTGTTTAATCCAACCCCTTCCCCACTTACTTCCAGTCTGACTTCCGTTTGTTCACTTCCGCTGTCGAGTAGTGCCTGTCTGGGAGTACCATCCTCACGGACATCTAGGAAATAAGGATCTCGACTTCTTCAGTACTCTCTTCCTTGGATGAAACCGATTTCCATTGGCTCTGCAGGCTTAGGTTTCTTGGGGCAAAACTTTGCTATATGCCCCCAATCTCCACAATCAAAACATTGAGGCTGTCGACTTAAAGTTGGCCATGGTATAGGCTTGCATTCCACTCGTGGTGTCCTTTGTTCCCCTGCTCCCTGGATTTTTAAGTTGGAGCTTCTTGGAAGTGGGAGGTCATTAGTAGGCAAGTAAACAGATCCTGCTTTCTGAAAAGCGGAAGCGATATCAATAGCTTCCGCCAGCGTGGGTCGGTGGTGTTGTCGTACCCATCGTTGCATCGGAGCGGGTAGAGCCTCTGTGAACTGTTCCAACTTTACTTTATCCACTATGTCTTGGATACTGCTACTGGATGGTTTGAGCCATTTTTTAGTCAGGTCTTGAATGCGATAGTACAACTGTCTGGGTGTTTCCCCCGGTTTCAGTTTTGTTTCTCTGAGCCTGATCCGATACGCTTCTTCATCCATGCCCATACGTTCCAGTATGGTCCTTTTTATATCAGCGTACGCTGTGTCCCCAGCTGGATTGGCGGCTTGGTAGGCCCCTTGCATAGTTCCAGTCAGAAAGAGGGCTATAAAGTGTCCCCACTTCTCAACGGGCCATTGAGCGTTGCGAGCAACTCTTTCAAAATTGGTGAAGAAATAGCACAGATCTTCACCGGGTTGAAACTTCTGTAATACTGCCATTGGAGCCATAGGAGACCCTCTGCTTGTGGCCATGGCATCAGTGACTTTCTTCAGCGCATCTTGATTGGCAGCCTGCAGCTGGAGTGCTTGTTGGATGGTCAGACGGTCTGTCTGTGCCTGGTGAGACTGTACCTGGATAATCTGTTGGAGTTGCTGTTGTCCTTCGGCTAGGGTTTTGATAATACCCTCCATGGCGTGCTGCAATATCCCACCACTGCCACCAAAATTTGTAAAAAGGATGAGGCAGACAGCCAATGACTTAAAGAACGCGAAACAGCCTTTATTCAGGTTCAACTAAATAAACAAAATGATGGCTCAAAGTGCCCAAATAGCCTTCTTCCTTCTTCTGTGATACGGATGAACAGTGAAAAAATGACGCCTAGTCCTTGTATGCCCAGAGCGTCTGAGGTGCAGTTCTCTCTCTCGCTCCTCCGGTGATCTGCAAGAGATTCGGAAAGCCACACACAGTCCGTCATTAGTTTCACCCTTATATAGGGGTTGGGGTTGGTTGGACCAATCAGGGCTGCTTTGTGTTGTTTTTCTATAAATACACCCCAAGCCCCGCCCCCTTTCTCTTTGCACGAAGTTCGCCATCCAGCCTCTCCCGTCAAAGCCGGTACTCGCGGGATACCTCTGCCTCCATGCAAGCTGATACAACTAATCCTTCCGGAGTGTTTTCTTCCAACAAGGAATGTAAGTAACCTGTGTGAGATTGGGGCTGTGAAATGTTCATTACTCTGGCAGCGTATGTTGTGCTATTCTGTTTGTTTGAGAGGGAAGCCGCATGGTTCACAGCCGAACGGGACACAGGAGCGTATAGGGAATTGTAACGCTTTGCTGTGTATTCATGCTGGTTGGAAAAAGGACTTGCGGTTTCACGTGACAGTTCCCTGTCACTCGTTTTTATTTGTGGGTCGGGAAAGGAACAAGTGTGAACCAGGGGAGCGGGAACTGCCAGGCCATTACGGTTTGTCTCTTCCAACAATTCGGCTCCACGCAACTCGGCTCCATGTGACTCTGTTCAGCCCAGGAAGACAGTGTTGTTTTTCCCCCTCTCGCTGCCTCTCAGGCTGTCTCCCTTCATTACTGTGGTGCTCCCACGGCATTCGTTCCCCCTTCCTTTTTCCCATTTCTCCCCGTTCACACGCAAGATAGATGAGACATATAGAAGCTTGCTATAGAGGAACGTATAACACGGCTAGGATGGCCATAATGGAAAGATGGACGCTGGCTCGTGTTAAGACTCAATTCAGATACCTCAGAGACAGACCTGGGTTGCAGAGTCAGGAGATGTTGGAGAAACAGTTTTGTGTGCAAAATAAAGAGGAGTCTATGTTGCCTGGGATGAAGGATGCTAATTTAAGGAAAAATTGCAAGGCACAAAGGGAGGCAGACAGATAAACCATGTACATAAACATATTTCTCTTAGATTAAAGAAGAAAAACACACCTGCAAGAGCCAAGTATTGAACAATTGAAAGTGTATAAAGTCCATATAAAATGGAGTGAGCAATTCGCTAGAGGCCAAGAGAAGGAAGACCCTGTGTAATTAAATCAAATAACAGTTAATAAGAGGTCGAAAGTGGCAAATTTGTGGTCTCCTCACACGTGATTCATAAGTTGAAAACAAAGGCTATTCATTACGCTTCGGGTGAAGATAGTGATATGCTTACACTCTCTTAAATGTCCCAGAACAGAGAGCAGGTTACAGGGTCAACTACAGATGGGGAAACTTTGGCTTATGGCCGGACTCATGAGAGATGATGGATTTATTGGGAAAGTGTGGAGTTATCGGACGTGACACAAGCACCTGGGTTTTGTTTTGCTCACATGCTGCTAATGACACAAAGGTCCAAGGTTGGGTGAGAATGACAACCAATTAAAGGGTATATAGGGTAAACGGCTATACAATGTTGCATGGACCAATTTGTTGTCGTTTTCTCTGCTGTAATCAGTGTCATACGTATTTAGAGGAAGTTTGAGGTGTGTCTTACCGATTAGAGGCACCCAATGATGTACTAACCCCTATGCATACCATAGGTAGATATGTTCCCCTAACCAATCTCTGCCTTCAACGGGTTTTACAGTTTGCCATGTAGGATGACGTAATAGATGATGCATATTGGAGCAGAAAACCTCAGTATGATCAAGTTTGTGTATGAGCGTGCGAGCATCAGTCAGATGCCTGCCAGTTTGCCCTGATTTATTGAACTAAGAATAAAGTTGTATTTTGAAATATTTTTTGAGTCTGTCTGGTTATTTGGTCTGAGATCTTTATTGGTATTCCCATCCAGCACAAGAGACGCTTCAAGGTGCTAGAGCACAGGACAATGTGCATTTGCCACACCTGCCTCTGTGGAAAAGGTCCTTTCTATCTCTGTAATCAGTTGTCTTGGCTCCCCGCTAGACGTACACTGGGGTCAAACAACTCGGGCCTATTTCAAACGCCAAAAGCCAAACTATCTTTGGGGTCAGAGGGATGCTTCCCCGAGGCAGCCCCACACCTTTGAAATGCACTTCCCCATGACCTGATGTCCTGCCCGTCACTGGACATTTTTAAGCAGAGGATGAAGACCATTCTTTTTGAATGACTCCTCTCTATCCTAACCTGCTGTCTCCTCGAACTAGTTATTCGAATTGTTTTTGTCTCGTTTCTTGTGAGTTTGTCCTGTTCTAGCGCTTCCATGCATGAGGGCCCTGTTCCAGCGCTTTACAAATATATTAAATAAATTGTTACCCCCCGCCTGATGCTTTAACATGCATTGCAGAGTCCTTGAAAAATGTGCAAAATGTATATGTATATCAAATGTAAATATTGGTCATGTGACACACTTGGTCCAGTGGTCTGCAACCTGCATCTCTCTCTAATCTATTTGGACTTCCACACTCGCAAGCCCTTATCGTTGACTATCTTGACTATGTTCGATGGGAGCTGAAGTCCAAAACATCTGGAGAGCCAAAGCTTGCAAGCCCCTCTTTCCTAGTCCATCCAAAGCCTAGAGCATATGGACTTAAATAATGAGGACTGGCTAACGTGACGGTAATGTGAATGCAGTCAAGGCAGCACTCTATTAAGTTTGGGGGTAAGCCTCCTATCCCCACTGACCCACGCCCGCGGGCCAATCCACCTTACGCATGAGTCTTGAGAGTTTGGGGCAAGCCTAGCCCCGCCTGACCACTCCACCATGTGGGTGCAGTGGGGTGATATCTAGGCCTGGATGAGAATCTCCGTTAAGAAGGAGGCATGAAATGGTGTGAGCCGCATCGCAATTGACGTGGTGACTGGTGAATTTCACAACAACTGCATAATGACTGCAAACAACTAGCAACGGAACTAAACTAATAAGAGAATAAGTACTTGGCAGGAACAGCAGCAACGGAACTCAGTTTTCAATGTGTCCCGGCACACCTGAAGAAGATTTGGGCAGCTTCGTTCCCTTTGCACCTCCTACCCCTCCCCCAACACGATATTCCAAGAGTAACAAAAGTCTCTGGGAAAAGCAACAGCGCCGTGACAATGCACTTGGAAAAATGAGATTTTAAAAGTTGTACCTGATAAAAGAGGAACGAGTGCCCTGATCCGAGTCTTTAATTTATTTGCTACACTTATTTAGGAATGTTTTCAATTTCTCATATTTATCTTTTGCGGGGAATCAATAATTCACACTGAGTATTAATTGGTGCCAAAGTTTTTTGGGAGACGATATCCTTCATGTCCCAGCCATCCTGTCCTTATTTACTCGCTTGGAGTCATATTACATATACTATTAAAAAGACAGAAACTGAACATCACCTCTTAGTTATCCGTCTTGATGTTATACCCACCATTAAACTGTTAACCTTGGTTAATAATAGATGATTAAAAATGTGCCTATTAATGTTGGGATATTAGCAGGTCTCCTGTTCAGCGGGTAAACCATTTGTGTTCATGTGTGGTTAAATCAACGTGCAGCAGGTTAAAATTCTAAAATTCCTGACTTTGGGTAATATGGAGTCTGAAAGAAATGACCCTTGAACTGGAAGCAATCCGTCAATCATAGGAGGAGCACACCTGCATCCTGTCTCTATGAACTTAAGCCAAGAGCAATGGCCACAGCTGCTAATCAGTTACTAAGTAATAACTGCTAATGAAAATCCGTGGGCAATTCCTTGCACCAATCAGCTAATTTGCTCAAGTAGCTCCACTGTGGGGGATGCTCTTTTTATTGTAGTCAGACCTCGCCGGGAGTGCATCATGTCCTAGATTGACCTGGCAGCTGCTAGGAGCACGCTCGTCTTCCAACATTGGACTATTCAGATTCCTTGTACAGCATCGTTGGCTTCCCAATCCGGAGATGCATCGCTTATAGCCCGTCCAAACGACAGCTGCCATACAGGTCATGGATGCTGGAAAGTTCTACCCGGAGGGCTCACTCCATTGGCTGCCTGGCTGACCACTGGCCGGAAGGTATGTACGGATTGACTATGGCTGCGCATGAGGAATCGTTGGACTTCTTCACACAAATCCTGTAAATTGGAAAACGGATGGCTAATGCAATGAGAAAACATCAGCCCTGTCCGAAGGAAGCCGAGATACTCTTCAACAGACCGTTGAGTCGTTGACTCGTAGCTGTGAAGGGTTCACCCCTGAGTACAGTCCATGCAGTTCACCATATGAACCACTTCCATTTTCTCCATATTCAGAAGACTTCCCAAATTACCAATTTGTATAAAGTGTACCATTGGTAAAGGTGTGAATCTCTGCTGACAGATTGTATTAACTGGATATGTCTTAAGAGTGTACAAGTGCCTCTGAAGACCATACAGAGCAACTTGGAGACAATTTGATAACATTATGAACTAGTCTTGAAGGATATTCATTTAATATGGGTAAGCTAATTGTTGGTAATTTTTTCTTCTGTGTTATTCAACAAAATGGGTTTAACTGTTGTACATGAGTTTTCTCATCATGTATTTTGTGTATTACTCTTGTTTATAAAAGTGTTAATACAAATCATTTTTAAAAAAATGTTGCGGGACTTTAGGTGTTGTCGTGCAATGAATGTGCTTAATTAACAGCAACTTTTGCAGCTTATGTGTTGTACAAACTTTCTCAAAGAACTTTGGGCCTTTCGAATTCTGTTGTGGTTGTCCTCTGTGGGCATGGTTTGCATCTCCACAATTGGACGCTCCGATTGGGCGTGCAGATCTATTTATAGAGCTCAGAGGTGCACAGATAGCTTTTAGATTTCATGACTTTTGACCAAAAGAAGTCTATAATATAGTTTTCAGCGGAAAGTACTAGGGCTCCCAGAGGCTGAATACAGAAAAACACCAATGTGAGGGTGCAAATAGTAAGCTCATAGATTTGTGCTACAGACATACTAGGAACAGGCAGGGCTGCAAATGAAACAACTGATGTCACAAGGCAGCGGGGGGGGGGGGGGCAGGGCGGATTAGAGCTCTGAGAGACCAACACTGCATACAGCAGAAGGACCACCCCCATTACAGGGCACAAAGCACTGGATACGAATTAAGACGAGCGGGTTCCCAGTGCCGCAGTAGACGGTGAGGCGTTCACTTACAGAGCCATTTAGAGTCCTCATAGCCAATGACTGCATATGGAGGAGGAGCAGGCACTGACAAATGGCCCTGTTTTGCCAGTCGATTTTTTAGATGTTACTTGTAGTCCCCTCGTAGTTCCCGTCCTCTCTCATCTTTGAGCGAGGATTTCAGTCCCATGAGAGCGCGGCACTCTGTGGACCTCCAGTTAATGCTTTCTTCCTTCATTTAAAAAAGAACTATGATTAATAATGGCCGGTCCTTATCTAATTCTTTGGTAGCTTAGAAGTTCTTAATAGCGGCATCCCAGTCTGTACTTATATCTACCCAGCTCAGTGAGCAGCGCCATTCCTTGATAATGGTCCAACTTGATAGCAAAGCAAACCTCGATACAATGAAATGCCCTGTGTTGCACGCAAGATTGGACTGGCTGGCAGCTTCCAGGCGCCCAGATCTGACCTGGCTGCTATTTGGATTTCAGAGACAGCAGGTGGACATGTTCCTGTCGATGCCAACCTGGCATAAAATGCTGCATGTGGTTACAAAGAACTCTGCTCTTCCGGTGACATGTCTTTGCATCGATGCACTTGCATCTTTATGCATTGGCACCAGCACATTTGCACCAGATTATTTACATCAGTTTTGCTAATTTTTAGGGAACACGCCCAACAGATTTTAAATAACGGGCAAGAGATATAGGAACAATTAAAATGGAGGGGAATACAGAGGGGTTGCTGCAATTTCAAAAACAATGATGCAAATGCACAGATGCAAACCATAAAGATGCAAATGCGCAGATGTAAAGATTTGGCACCATTCCGCCTCATTCATTTCACTATGTGCATACACCCCGCGCCTTTGCTCATTTCCCATGCTGGAAAAGTCTTACAGCAATTTGGGGATGACATCCATTAATAACTGAGTCTAAAAGAACATATGCGAAATAAAACACAGACACCATTCGTGCATAAGATAGCTCTGTGCGTTGAAATTCAATGCCTTCAACAAGTATTGGCAATGCCAAGAGTTTGGGCTTTTGTGTAGGCGTGGGAATGGCACAGCCGTAGAGGTATCAACTTTCCACTGTTGGTAGCTGGTGCAAAATGGTGCAAGCATTTGGGCATCTAATAGCAGTGCCTGGCAAATGATTAAAACATATGCACAAGCCAAACATGTTGGCTTTGTCAATGATATTTTTAAACAGGACTTCAGTGAAGGACAAGCATGGTGCTTATAAATCGAGTGGCTGAAGGCAGACCTGGTAAGACATTTCTATTACACCAGTAGTGAGTTTACAACTCCAATTAAGAAATTACCTCTCTGAACAAACACTAGCAGGTTCTTTGAATGCAAAGCCTGATGGTAAGGCTTGATTAAAATGCACTCAAAGAGTTCCCATGAGGAGGAGTTTTGGGCGGCAGAGGCAGGAATGGCCATAGGGATTAGCATGGCTATGGGCAGACCTAGGGGGGACTCTGTGTCCCTCCTCATATGTCATTCCTCCCTATCTGTACTCCAATGCAATAGTTTTGGCTTATAGGTGGCGCAAGTGACACCTAATATCACAAACTAAAAAACAAAATCCTGTTGATCCTGATATCATGAACTCAACACTCCCAAGAACTCTGGACACGATGTCAGTCACGCCTTCAGTGAAAGGGGGTTTATCTCAACCTAGAGTTTTGTTTTCAAAGTGGGGGGGCAAGACCCCATGGTGGAGTGGACAGGGAAGGCTACATTTCCAGGGGGGGTGCAAATCCCACACCATGCAGGAAAAATGTGTTGCCGTTCTTTGAATCCCCAACCCGATGGGGCTACATGGAAAAGGAAGTTAATTTGGCAGTAAAGCTCTTAGGAGCAGGCTGTCCCAACTCGTAATAACCCATCAACTCAGGGTAAAATCCAGAGTGAAGTGAGGGCCCTTACCCAGGACTGTTACCCACCTGCACGGCTCGCCTCGAAAGCTTGAACCTCATTATCACCCCAGGTTTACACTGGAACAGTTAAGGGACATTTATTTAGGGACCACATTGGTAATGGCAGCCAGAGCGCCACAGGGAGAGCCCCGTCTGCAATGCCCAGAACAGCCGTAAAGGAGTGGATGCTGGGAGCATTGAGACCATGCAAGGGAAGGAGGAGACAGGCAATGTAATGAGGGTTTTTGGGGGTGGGGGGGCGATTTCAGGGAGCTGGCAGGCGGTGGTTGCTGGCAGGAGGAGAGCAGGTCGAGGCTGCAATCAACCCACGGTTGTTTGAAAATTTGCTTATACCATTAGAAAAATCATGCACTATGAGCAACCTGGTTGGCTGCTAACTCCTATCTGCCTCAAAATGGAAGAACAACGAACGCTAATAATGCGATCCAAGGGAGCGTGCCTCCAGCCTGTTGATTTTGTGTGAGGGTGCACATAAATCGCCATTTTGCACCCCGTGCCACCTCCTGCAGTACAGCAGAGCAGAGGGGTTGTGGGGTGGCTCTGGGGATTTCTTTAGCTGCAGCCTGCCAGTGATTGTGCAAGGGATGCTGCGAGCCACCCAGCCATACATGCCCTTTGCAGTAAGGGAGGAATGAGGGAGATAGGTGAGAGGGAGATAAGGGCATAGCATCATGGGAGGAGAGAACACACAGAATGGGATCAGGAGCGATAGAAACATAAAGAGGAAAGGAAAGACTTAATGCAGACATAGAACAGCAACCAAATGGGAGAGAGGGAGAGATGAGGGGCGCGGTGTGCAGAGGAAAAAAGGAGGGAGAAGAGACAGGATGCAAGGTAGAGAACGGAGAGAGAATAAGGTGGAGAGTGAAATGACAAGGTAGACAGAGCAGAAGGAAGATAACACTGAGATGATTGGAGGGAGAGCGATGAGCGACAGAATCGGTAGGAGAGATGAGAGCGCACAGGAGAGAAATAATACAAACAGAAAAGAAACTGGAGAGGAGAGACACAATATACAAGAGGTGAGAGATGAAGATAGGAAAATATAAGAGAGGCAAACTAATGGGCAGAAAGTGGAAATGCAGAGGGGAGACAGAACAGACAAGAGCGGAACAAGGAGAAATTGACCAGGCAAGATATGAGAAAGACAAGACGGGAGAAAGATCTGGATGGAGAGAACGGAGCACCAAACAAGAGATAAGAAGAAGCACAAGAGGAGGAATAAATTACAGACAATGTCTCTGAAATGGAAGGGAGAGTGAAGGTGAGAGTGAGTGAATTGAGATGTAGTACATGGGAGGTAGGGCAGTCGGGAACTGAGAGAAGAAGAGAGGGAGAAAGAGAACAGCGAACGACGAGACAGCAAGGGATGCAAAAGAGATTGGAAAGACCAGGAGCTTGCCCGATGCTGCTATTTTAATATTATTTTGTGTGAGAATTACTGGAATCGATGATTTATATTATAGAGGGTTGGAGACATCATAAAACAGTTCATGATCATCAGGTTTGTGCCCGAGCATCATCCCTGGGCTTATTTTTTCATGAAGCTAAATATCTTCGCTCAAAGCATTGGACTCATCAGAACTAATCATGATGTGCCTACTCGTGAACTGATGGTGAGCTGACATGAACGAACTGCAACCAAAACAGTGATGAGTGGAAGGTTTTTAAGGAATCTGAACCACTGCTCTGGGCAACCTTCCACACCAACGTTTTTTAACCTGTCTGTGCCGTTGCAAAAGGGGCCCAGCCATATGCAAATCAGTCAGGTACTGCCACCAATGGAAGCAGCCCGGGACATACTGTGGAATGATATGCATCCATTGACTTCAATGGGATCACCCTGCAAACACTGTGAACGTGAACCTCTTTAAGATGTGGGGCTTCCTTACAAAGATAGTGCAGGTGGGCCAAGTAGAATGCTGCCAATTCCTTCTACCCACCGCCCCCCCCACATTCCAACATCAAGACTGGGTCATGGGATGGGGAGGGGGGCAAGGGCTGACTCAGAAAAGTGCTGCTCCAATGGCATTGGGGGTGTCTGTTTAGGGATTTTAATGGCCTACAGAAAGATTAGAAAAGTCTGGGACCGATCTACACATCACTATCATGTTGTTTTTGACCAGTGGTCAAAGCCTGCATGTTTTGTTTCTGTACTAACATAACTGTGCAAAACGTGCATTGCACTGAAGGGTATTGGGCTTATTTGCACAGCAGAAACCTAGCCGCCGCGGGAGCAATAGTGTGATGTACAAGCTGAGTTAGCACCCCAGAGTGTGGAATGATCTATTTAGGTTGGTATACAGTATTAGCACAGGAAGTGCTAAGTGGATACAGAAGGTGGACACCAGATGGAATGAGATAGGTACTGTAATACCATCTCGACCTCCAAAGTCTCCTGCCTTGATTCCAATGATTTTTAACACTCTTGCCATGCTGAAGTAATGTGAAGGACAAGGTCCGAAACAGCTGCCCATCCAGGCTTCAAATGCCTTTCCTGGAAGCACATTTCAGAATACAAACTTGGGAAGTTTGTGTGAGAGGGCACTGCCACCAATCAGAAATGTGGAACCAACTGTCATTCAAAGCATGAACACAAACGTGTCCATTTTGGCTTTGGGAAAAGATCAGTGCTTGGCGCTAAGCAGAGGCGTTGCTGGGGGGCTAAGGGGCTATAGCCCCTGGTCTTTTGGTTGTAGCCCCGGATAGAATCTCAGGAGCTACAACCAAAAGGCTAGCTAGCCCCCAGTCCCCATAGTTCGGACATCAGCGTCTTTTCCAGATCTAGCAACTCCCCTGGCGCTAAGGCAACCTTGCACTCATGACTTTAGTCCTCATTTACCCTGTACATCATATTTACCCCCTTAACATCTACACTAGTTTGGGAGGGTTTGCAGGATGTTTACACCACTTGCAAGCTTGAAACTTCGAAGCAGCAGTGCTGCCACACAGACGAAACCCCAATTCTGCATCCCTGTCTGGGTGGGCCGCAAAGTAACAGGGACATTGTTGGAAAGGACAATTGGTGACAGGCAGTGAGTCTGCTACAGTAAGCAACAAAAAAGACGCGTAGCCGATGAGAACGTCTGGTTCTGCAGCCCTGGTCTTTGGTTCACGCACGGCTCTCTCCTCGTATTGATTAAGCCTTGCTACAAAAGCACAGATAATGATGCAGCTGGAGGTGGGGAGGGGCTGTGAAAGCAGGGTTGCAAGCTGCCAACAGTGGTGTGTGTCCAGGGCTCCCGCAAGTGAGTGCCCATTGCACCGTAAATGTAATTGTACGGCCGTCACGTAATCTATTTTCTGGCTTGTCTATTAGCAAACCTGACTTTTTTGTATTTTTTGGGGGCAATATCCACAAGGAAAATGTACACTTACTGAAGGTCAGTGGAGATTGTGTGCATGTACTTTCAGTTCTTCTGCATATCTGTCCTAATTATACGATTCGATGTGCGGACCACGAGGGTTTTGTCGCCATTACCTGGTGGACATCTCTGTCAACAATGGCGCCCATTTCATTGGGCCGCTTATCTTTCCAACTGCACAGTAATTGCGTAGGAGAACGTGATGCAGCGAACCTGAGATATGTCCCTCTCTGGAGCCTCAGCCTATAGGCCGCCTCTATCAGTTCAGCTTCTGGTAACCTACACCCCCTGCAACCGTATAAGGCGTCACCGCTCTCTTGCTCTGCCAGACACTGCTGCGGCTCGGCTGCACATGTCGTGGAGGGCGGGGCCATCTTGCACTTGGTTCAGATCAAATGCCTATCACTTACCGCGTGTCACTTTCCCCTAGTTATACATTAGACCGCGAAACGATGCTTGGAGCCTGCTTGACTAGTGAGGTGCAGTGTGTTCCTGTGAAACTCACTGGCGGTCTGAGTGGCAGGGACTGGGAGCATCCGAGGATATAGACACTTTTGAATTTGGCAGAGTGTTGGGGGCAGGGGACTTGATGAGAACTTATGAAAGCTCTTAATGAAAACTGTGGCAGAAGGTGTAGAGCCGCCTTGCAGCAGAAGTACGGGCGATAAGACTGCAATAAGGGCCGGAGAGAAACAGGAAGGCACCCCTACTGTGAGATCAAAGACAGAGCTGGAGGCCATGTATTGTCTGGGATATTGTAGCAGGCAAATGGGCACACTAGAGAAGGTTTCAGTGCTGATGCGATTATGCAAGACTTTATGTATGTAAGCTACCATGTGGAGTTAGAGGTCGCGGGCACATAAGCGAGGGCTCGGGGGACACATAGGGCAGTACAGCGGCATAACGGCTGTACAATAGTAGTAAGACTAAATAGGTACAAAATGCATCAGCTTTTGTCCCTCCATTCCCGCATGGGTTCCTACTTTTTAGCCCCTCTTCCCCCCCCCCTCTTTAGCCACACAAACTACAAAGGGGGCGACCTTTAGGGAACCATAAGGGCAGGGAAGTATCTCACACCATGGTGCCAAAAGGGCCCAGGTGTGAAACCACGAGGAACAAGAAAATAAGGGAAGAAGGGGCTGCCAATGGAGGACGGGGGCACACACATATGCAAAATTGTCTGCTCCATGCACGGCCCAACGAATGACCCGAGGCCATAAAATTGCAAATAAGAGGAGACCCTGCCAGTAAGGGTTTCCAGTTTGCACAGTACTCCGAATGGAGAAAAAGGAGCCGTTCTGCAACCACATGAGACTTCTGATTTTCACCCAATCCAAGCGGAAAGAGAATAAAGAAAAACGGGAAACAGCCACAAAAGGAAGGACAGAACAATGAACGTTGTCTCACAGTCAGGGGGAAAAGAAGGTGGCACGGGCCAGGTGGACACCCACTGGCCCATGTGCCCAAAAGGACTTTTTCATGCAAATTTTATGAATACAATTTTCATTATGACATATGTAATAGTGCAATACAATCCACTGCCTTTTATTGCCAACACTTACAACAATGTGTCAGTAGTCGCTGGACAACAACTCAGCAAGTTTGGGAGGGGGTAGTAACATGGGGCCCATGGCCATCACTGCTCCTTAGCTTAGTTTGAACAAGCGGTGGCGCCTGGGTTTATTTGCCTGTCTTTTAAGGGGTGATTTGAAAGTGGAGGGCAGGGACGTAATTTGGGGTAGCAGCTGCTACCCCTGCTGCCCTCTGCTACCCCTAGCCCGGTCCTTGCTACTCCTGGGCCACTGGACAAAGAGGAGATATCTGTGTTGCACCTGAAAAAGGCAGTTGTAAATGCAGCTAAATGTACCACAGCTTTTTTTCACCTGGAATCTTGATCTCGTTAGCTGCAGAAATAACTGGGATGCAGGAAGAACTACGAAGCCGCCATTACTAATAGTTTGGCAGTCAATTAGTGAAGAATTTCTGAATGGTTGGGTTCAGAGGCAGGGCTGACTATGCAGCTCAAACCCAGTATTGTACCAACAGGAGGGCCATGGGGGCTAGGTCTAGCTAGCTGGGAATGGGTGAGAGCAGCCTGCAGTACTCGGTGACGACACTGCATGAATTCAAGTCTCATCAGTGTTTCTCATTGTCTGCTTTGCACATCCAGTGAGACACTGGGCCTGTGATGAGAGGGTGTACCCCAGTGGCTCCTGCCACCAATCCTGCCTGGGCACTCTGTGACCTGACCCAGATCTGCCATACCTGCATTACAGGCACACTGTAGATAGATGCAAGGTGGGATAATTAATTTACAAGAAGTTGCTCTCCGCCTTTAAAATAAACCATCTGTTGCTTCCTCAAGCAAAAAAATATATTGGGAAGGATAACTCCGGGGCAACACACTTGCTTTGGGAACAAGAGGATGCAGTGCAACATGGGTTTGGTTCCTGTTCTAGTGCTTAGAAGCTAGAGGAGGCTGGCATTAGGCAAGCTATAAAGGACCAAAGAAAATATTAAAAGCAGCCTTTTCTAGGGCGGATCTCATAGAGCTGCTGCTGCTGTTTACATTTTAAAATAAATTAAAAACTGGAATTACTGTGACCAGCAACACATGCTTCCCCTCTATCTCCCATCTAACAAAATAAACGGTGGGTTACTAACCAAATAGGCAAATCAGAAAGGTGATGGCTGGAAAGTTTCAAATCACTTATAACCACCGGCAAGCCTCCAAACCATCGTTTTTCTGGTTGGGCTTGTGTGGGACAGTTGCTGGTTCTAGTCTGTGACCAGACACTTGGCAGGCACTGGATGTCTGCGCATTGGGGTCTAGGCCTCCTCAAGATGCTCTGTTTACAGTTTAGCCTGTGTGATGTACAATAGTCCAGGTTGTTGTGTTGGATGTCTACTTACATTCACAATAAGTAGGTAATATGGGCCTATATACACCACCAAAATAGATCACCATATTAATGCTACATATGGTGATCTATTCTTGTATGAAATGTATATCGTATTACAGTGATATTGTAATCATATTTTTCTTAGTGTACTGAGGAACAGTGCTATGTAATGCAGCTTCATGTTTTGTCAACGGGTGAAAGGTCGTGTACCATCACTTCCTGTGATGTCACTTGGCAGTGGGGTCAAATGACATCACTTCCTGTGATATCATCAGAAGTGAAGGGTCATGTGATGTCACTTCCGCTACCCCTGGCATTTTCGCGAAATGAGGTCCCTGGTGGAGGGGTGAATAAACCGGCATGCTGTGGGGAACAATCGACTGATAGTAATGGTGAACTCAAGATGCTTGTTCATTCTGTTTTGATAGTACAGATGCAAAACGATGCGTGGGGGAGAAGCCAAGCAGGTAGTAGGGAGTTTGCTTTGAGGGAATAGCGGTGCAGGGAACGGGATGTGTATGTGGGGTGAGTGGAGTGCAGGAGGGTCAAAGTTTCACCACTTTTGTTCTACACTTTGCAGTCAACTCTCTTTAAATGTCATCTGTCCCAGTTTTACTAAAATAGGAATGTGTAATCACAGGCCCTATCGCTAAAAAATGTTTTCCCCTTAGCATTAGCCTCCCACCACATGCCATTGGCGGTGTATGGCCACAAGAATCCAGGTGTCCAGCCTTCAATGTGTTCGCAAGTGACGGAAGTGTGGGAACCGTATTAGCAATGGGGCGGTAAAAATATTTGTCACCAATAGTGTGTGCCACCCGAGTAAAATGTCTGCGACTTTTTTTCTGCGGGGGGCGGGGGGGGCTTCTTCCTGAAATGCACCGTAGTGAAGCCCCATTCCCCCAGACAACATGGGGGGGCGGGGTGCTTTGTGTCACCTTTGGCCACTCCTGTAAAAAGGCAGTGCTTCCATGAATCCTTTTTTTGTAATTTCTAAGTCCATAAAGAGTAGACAAAAAAAAAGTTTTAAAAGGCAGGCTAGAAGCCATAGACCACCACAGACAACGCTGTGTTTAAAATAGGACTTCCACAGTTGCGGAGCCAGAGGTATTCTTAAACACCTTGTTGGTATTATTTCCTGCGTGCCCCAGAATGATCACACCCAGTAGCTGTGGCCAGGCTGGCACCTTTTCAAATGCTGCTTTGTATTCCGTCTTATTCTCAATAAGTCAAGGTAAAAAAAAGGGGGCGTGGCAATATCGGGACATGAACTCCCAACATTTTGGGCCTGGTGGTACTTGTATTTTGGGTTTATGATGTAACACATACCGATCTAATTAACGGAGCGCTGTACAAGAAATGTGAGGGTTACAAAAAGACAGTGGAAGAAGGTGTTACTAGTAATATAGCAGCGTGGATATCCCATCCAACAGAGGAGGTATATAACTAGGGGTAGGAGTTATTTCGACTTCCAAAATATTGACTGTCTTCCACATTTTAACCATCGTTTTTATGACTAAAAGCTCTGTAAAGGTTGACATTAAAAACAAAAAAAAAGGACCTGGGTTGGAATCAAATGTAAAACCTCTCTGTCAAGAATGAAACCAGGCATGGTGAAATACATGCTGGCCAAACGCAGTGTTTTTACTTGGCCTGTTCTTGAGAGGGCAACAACACTCCCCTGGCACTGCTAAGCTGCGGTAAGGCGCTTTGCCCGTCTGCAGGAAGGTGGGGGGTTGAAGTATGTGTCCTGCTGCAGCTCTCTTTACATGCATACGTATCAGGTCATTGTTCCAAGAAAAGCAGGCCCGATGCTATTTTTACCAAAGCTCTCACTCCAACTGCTCAGCTCAGAAAAGTCCACAGACTCAGCAGCCTGCCCAGCTCGGCTCCTCTCAGCACGACCCCTTCCCACTCAGACAGAAGAAACGCATGTATACAGGACCCCGCCCCCCACTCTACATAGACGCCAAATGGAGACTTTTACAAAGTGCCCGCAACCTAGGAATGTCCACAAGGCTTTTGAGAAAATAAGACATTCGCTGCGGCTCTCCCATGCAACCTTGCCTTTCTGGAGAAAAGAGGTGCCGTTTTACACGGCCGTGGTAATGCCTAAGTAAATGCACAACACAAACAACAAATACACGCACACCCAGTTAGCAGATCCCTGCAGATGGATTACCGATTAAATGCTGACAGGCAGAGCAAGGGGGCGAAGCGGCGCTTAGGAGGGGGCGACGGGGGGGGGGGAGGTGGGGTGTCACATGGTGGCTGGGAGGTGACATTCAGTCCCAGGGAACAGTCAGCGTCTATAGGTAACTAAGCTGAAGGCGACTTCGCACAGAACCTCGAAGGCCCGGGAAAGCAGTGAGAGTCCCTGTCACGGAGAAGTGCGTCACGGCGGAACTCTGAGGGGACGCTGCGCATCTCCTCGCGAGCTCTACCAAATGAAGGGGAAAGGGTCAGACCTTGCCGTCAGTCATTAAATAGCTAGGCCCACACAGGGTCCGTCTCCAACTGCCCACACGGAACCCTGGGACAAAATGGCAGGCGAAACAGCCCCAGCCGCCGGGGCATCCTTCACACCGCCCCACCCCCACGTCCCGGTGATTTCTCAGTGGGTGTAAAGCTTGTCCAGGCCAGTGCGCTGCCAAAGGGCTCATTAACGCCCCGGGGACAGTGATCGGCGTGAGACAGCTGAGGGAAAGGGGGGGGAGAGGGGTGGACGGGTGAGCATAGGTAGGCAGCCTGCGGGCATACCTGCAGGCATTAAACAGAGAACACAGACAGGTCCGTGAAGGGGGACTGTTTTGCGAGATTGTGGCATGTCTCGACTTCATATAAAAGGGAAAACCAAAGTGTGTGCTGGGTTTCGGGCTGTGGGTGTATAGGTGGCCCACGGAAAAGACTGGAGGGGGATCCCGCCTCTCCATGCAGCGCCTGAGGAGCGAAACGCCAGTCTGCCCCGGCGAGACAGACGCAGCAGGGCTGGCCCGGCTCGTTTCCCCGCAGTGGGGAAGGGCTGCAGTGCACACTTCGCACTCTCCGTCTTCCCGAACCATCTCTCTCTAAAACGGTTTCCCGAAAGTCGCAGTCACTTGTCTCTCCATCTCGCTTCAAAGGCAAGCGCATAGGTGCCGTGGCTCCAGACGCATGCGAGGGTTGATGACACACGGGAGATACCCCCGAGGAAGCGCTGGGGGGCAAGTAGCAGAATGCACCAACAGCCCCCGCCCCCCTCGCTCTCGGAGATGTCCATTCATCGTGCGAGTGATTAGCATATGCCCTCAAACTGCCCAACCACAGACCCGTATGAAACATAAAACATGGTGCAGTGTGTAGATCGTACATGTGTGTACAGTACATGCGTGTTTGTTTACTAGGGAGGTTTTTCATAGGTTTTCCCCAATGCTAAGGTACTGTGACACAAATCCTATTTCTACGATCAAAGTGGACGGGGGCAAACATGTTTTCTGCTGGCCCCTCCACACCCCCAGGTTGCAATTGTCACTCAGCTGCCGCCAGCATGCACACCTAATGCCGGCCGGCACCCTGGCTCTGAGTGTGCCAGCAGCCGCCCGCCCACCGCCCGCTAGAGAGGAGTGCACCCCCCAGACCCCCACCCCGCACGGATCTGTGCCTTACCTTGTGTGGGGCTTTCAGCAGCCGGTGCACCCCCGCCACCTGGTTAACCAGCGCGATGTCCTCACGGAAGGTGTAGAGAGGGGGGCGGGTGGGCTCGGGGAAGTTGGTGCTGTTGAACGGATCGGTGTCGTCTAAGAACTGGACCCGGCACACGAGCGTAGCCATGATGCATCCATGCAAATGGGAGAAGGGAGGGGGGGCAGGACGAGCGACAAAAAGACCCAAAACTCAAACAAAAGGCGAACAAAAGCAACGCGAAAATAGCCTGGATGGGGAGAGCAATGATGATCCACGCGAAAAAAGACACCGAAAAATATTCAACAACAACAAAAAAGTGGCTTCCGGGGGTCCCCTGCTGCAGATGATGTGGTGCCTGCGCGGTGCGAGCGGCGGGCTGCTGCTAAGTTTTTCACTTGAGGATCCCGAGCCTTCCCCCCATCCGAGCTCTTCTCAGCTCCCCCGCTGCACACACACTGGAAAGTGCAGTCTGAGGCTGACTATGGCAACTACCGTATTCTCCCAAGGGCACTGTCTACGCACAGCAATCATTTCTCCATTACCAACAAGCACCGCGTGAGGCGCACGCGCATTCTTCCACGGTTCCATCGCCCGAGAAACGAGTGGAGGAGCCGCTGCCCTCCAAGTGTGCCTAGCAGTCAAGAACTTTAAAGTTGCACACTCTGTCCATTACATGTTATGACAACACAACAAATGACACAAGGCGAAGTCAGAAAATGCAACATATTATACCCGAATGCCAAAGTTATGATTTTGCAGCGTAATATAAATGGGAAACGTGTTCCTGTCTTTCCTCAAAAGCTACATTTGTCAGACCGCCTCAAAACGTTGTATGTTACAACACAAAGACACAAGTGAGGTTTGTCTAGTTAGGGAGAAGAAGGCAGCAGGGGAAGCATGTTTTGTGTTAGCATCATGGGTGTATGCGACTCTGACCTAGGTGGAGCGTAAGTGAGAGGAACGTATGACCTAATATGTCGTCACTGGAATTAAATTTAAACAAAGCTTTTGTCAGAAATTGCCGGGTGCATGCACACATTTTGTATTAAGTAAGTTTAACGTTGAACTGTAGCCACACCTAACACGTGAGATGTGCTGTTATGCGTGCACAGCGGAATGTGTGAGGCTGCCACAACATGCATGGTTTGTCCAGTGAAATGCACGCTTCACAGTTAAAAATGTGAATAATACGGAAACGTGTCAAAGGCCTGTGTGAAGCGTCAGGATCCATTTGTCATAAGACATGCTGCGCTGCTGCCCCGCGCCTTTACTTGTAATCCACTGGGTGCGTGCCTTATGCACCGCTTAGGTGCCTGCCAGCTAAGTTTGTGCATACACATGCACATAAAGTAATGGAAGTGGGTGATTTGCTGCTAGTGGAGTTTGCTTTAGCTATGGCTGTGAAATTCAATAACAGACCACCCTCACTCCCACCAGGACCAGGAAAGCGCCACATATTGTCACTGACCTTGCATCTGAGTCGAGCACCTCGCTGTCATTTATGCCCCATGCTTGGCGTTTTTTCTTGCTTTCTAAAACATGACCAAAGTTGGCGTTTTTTTCTTGCTTTCTAAAACTAGATTTCCGAAAACGTGGATGCTCCAGTTTTGGGGTCTGTGCCCCCACCCTTTAGGATGCTTTGCCATCTGTTCTGAAAGCGAGTCCTGGCCTTGGGCAGTTTAAAAAATGCATCAGGACCCATCTCTTGGCCAAGCGTAAAGACTAATGCATCGGTTGAAATGTCTTTTCCTTTCTCTTTGTGTCTTGTGTGTGAGGTTTGTGATCGTTCTGAGGCCTTTGGGTGTGTGATGCTAAAGAAATAACAAATAAAAAAATAAAAACAACAATAAAACTCCCACTCCTCCACAAGTAAGGGAAAAAAGGGGATACAACGGATTGGGCCTAAAAAGGGGCCTGAATGGGCTGGGCATAACAAAAGGGCCTAAAGGGCGAAGAACAGGGGCTAAAGGGGGCTGGGGGAAATGAAAGGTGGCAAGAATAGGTGCAAAAGGGGGCTGACAGCTTGAACAGCGCAAACAGTAAAAAAGGGGCTAAAACGAATTGGGGCACTATAGGGAAACAAAATGGGCTAAATGGAGTTGTGCAGTAGGGACCCCAGCTGGCCCATAGGACTGGGGCTTTCCCAAAAAGCACTTTAAGATGAGCAGCAGCACCCTTGAGATGGATGGGGATGCAGATTAATACTCTCGCATGAAATCAATAATGACAACTTGATAGTTTGGCAAAGGGAGCCTGTTTAATGACAAATACAAAAAACAGGGAATTTCATGAATATCAACAACCGCTCGATCTTCCTTTTCGCTTCAACTCCAATTAATTTCAGAAAAAACACATAATTTATACCAAAAACTCGTCATCACTGACGTGTAACTCTTGAAACTTTAGCATGCAGTTCTATTGGTTCTAGGAAGGTAACTTTAATATAAGCACTATATATGTATATGGTAACGGGGAGTGTGGATTGGATAAACACTGTCAGGTGGGGCATTTAAGCTCTTCCTTCAAAATGGCTACTGTAGACGTCATTAAAAGTACAACGTCTCATTGGTTCTACTAATTTTAGGACCCTAGATTACTTGATTCACTATGATTGGGTTGGCATCAACCCCACTCTTACTTTTCCACTTGCTTAGCAGCGTGCAGAATAGCCGGCCAGGTGCAGGGAGTTCATCTGCTACCCCCAGCTTCCCTCCAATTATTGCTACAATCAATCATCACCTCAGTGGTCATGTGTCATTGTTTCTTTGTGGTTGGACTCGAGTCTGCTTCTTGGTCTGGAAAAGTTTAAGACATCTGGATATGGCAAGAGTCCATGCATAGGTGTGAAAGTCTCAACCCTTCGGCTTGTTCAGTCACGTTATTCTGACAACGTGAAATCGTCTTATTCTTTATTCAGTTTCGTGTATTTGATTTAATTCTGCCCGTCGTCTGCCATCTGTGGCTTATCTTGACCTTTCTGAACCGGATACTCTGTTCTTCTTCTCATTAATTGTATCCACTGTTGGTCTATTTCAGCCGATACGACCTTGGCTTCTTGGCACATTTACCTCCGTCTGAGTTTCTCTCTGTCTTTAATTCTCAATTTGTTTGCTGCAAAGCTCTCCTCTTGAGACCTTTAGTAACCTTTAGTCGATTCTGTTCTTGTGCATAGTGGAAGTGCACTTATATAAAGTTCTCCTTTTGAGGTAGATATGTATAGGTGGCGCTTGCCGCAATCTATTTTACTACTAAGAATAAGCAAGACTCAGAATTTCTTACTTCTTGCGGTTCCTTGCATATGTCCACGTTTAAACTAACTGAATGTCTTCATCACGCATGTGACATCATTTACAACATCTTGACATCAATTATTTCACTTTAGGCTCAGAGTGTCACTTATCCATGGTGTTTCGTCTGGTGTGCAGTCAAAATATCGAAAAAAAATGTCGAAAGACAAAAAAAAAAAACAAAATCGAAAAAATAATGCCGAAAAAAAGTTTAGAATTTTTTATTTATATTTATTTTTTGGCTCTCGCGTGTAAAAAATAAGGTAAAAAAAAGGGGGGGGTTTTGGGGGGAAACCCCCCCATTTCGAATAAAAAACGTAATAAAAAAGAAATGCAACTTTTTTTCGACATTTTTTTCGATATTTTGACTTTCAACTATTTTGTTTTCGATATCTTGACTATAAACCGTTTCGTCTCTTTTCATTTTTCATAGGTCATCATATCTTCCATATGTGAGTCAGTCCGGGTTCTTGTGACGTCACCATTTGTCTTCCTTTAGACTCCTGTGCGCACCAAGATCTCGAAACTGTGTTTTGTAATAACCAGAAAATGGCTGCACCGCCCTGCCAACACACAATACAGGTGGGGTGGAACAGAGTACTCACTGCAGGAGTTTGCCAGTGTGCTCTGCAACATTTTACATGGAGCAAAGGAAAGAAGCAGCATTACTTTGCTGTAAACCCAAAATGCCTCTTTAAAATGTCATATTTTCAACCTTCAAAGTGCTGTTTGATGCTAAATTAATCAATTCCTCTTGAAACACTATGATCAAAAAGGCCCTGCAGTGCCCAGGATCATTCTTGAGTCTCAGAGGAACTGGGCCTCTTTCGAATGACAGCCCCTATCAAAAGTATCTTTGGAAAAGCAAACCAGGGACTGTTTTCATTTTCCACTGGAAACGCGGCTATTTCTTTGCAACAAGTATCAAGAATCAGCTGTCCAGAGAAAGAGTATAAACAGATGCATGATACATATATACATGTTGCAAACAACTGCAGCACTCAATGAAAGAAATAGAGCTGCCCAAAGTGTGTATTTGCTGCAGATGAAAAACAAATTTAAAGAAATAAGTTAAATGTGCTTTGTCCTGAATGAAGAGCAAAATCGCCTATTTTTTAAGTATATTATTGTGTAAAGGCTTGATTATTTAAGAAATGTAAAAGGATTTGCTATTGTTAAAAATCCACCTATAAACTGTTTTAATTCCATAGGTTTAAAGTAAAGATTTAAAAGGAAATCAAAGCTAAAACCCAGGATAAGTTGGCAAACTATATAAAAAAACCTGCTCTGCAAGTTGCTGGTCCTGAGAAAGGGTGACACCTCAAACTGCGGGCACAGGAATGGCTAATTGCTAGCTTGGAGGCTTTGAATACCCAGGACAAGGGGACTTCCCAGTCGGCATCAGACATTCGTCTTTGCCCCAGGCTAAGACAATAGTAGGCTAAGACTCTCACCTTTCAAGTGGGAGGGGCAGGAAACTTCAGTCAAGGTTGAGGCCCCTCATTCTGCTTCAAAGGGATTGACATTTTCTTACACTTGGAAAAGAACAAAAAAACGGATCAAGTGACATTTGGTTTTAAAATGCCTATTTTGCAACTGAACTTTCAAGACATTTAACTTTGCCACAAGAATGAGGAAAAATCTGAAAGTTGGAAGTTTTCAATCTAATTTCATTCTATTCATTTGAAGACTTGGTAGGACTCAGTACTGCATAAGGAAGAGAAGTTATAAAGAATGACCGATTGCACAGAAAATATTAATGTTGCAAACATAACATTGTCTACACAGATCGCAGGGTAATTGTGCATCTATGTACAAAATTGGGAAATGTTAGGCCAAATCTTTCATGGTTAAAATTGCCAAAATGTAGCAGAAAGGCAAAACCAGGTCCCATAGACTTGGTATTTGGATTGAAATGTGACCCACAAAATATGTAACCTGTGTATCTGATTTTCTCAGAGGTTCTAAATGCATAAATATGTATTTGTGGGAAAGTTAGATTTTGGTTCCAGTGGCTAGAGGTTTCTAGACATTGTAAAAGCAACACCATAAACATGACATCCATTTCTGTGATCCAATCAGCGAAGAGCAAGGCGGAAACTGTGCTCTTTCCCAATCCTAGCATTAGGGGTGTGGACAGTAAGCCTGTCCCTGCCATATACTTTAGTGATGTCATTTGGCATGATAAATAAGGGAATCTGACATACACAGAGAGACTGATTCCTGACTTCTTCCTGATTTTCTGCGTGGCGTCCTGTTCCTGATTTCTCCATCTTTGATCCTGATTCCCGATTTTCATTCCAAAACCAAGGCCTATGCATTGCTGACTCCATTTTCAGCTAGGTCAAATAAAAAAAAATCCCAAAAACCCAAGGGAAGCATCTTGATCCAGTTTGGCTTACTACTACTGGATGCATGCCTGCAAACTCGCCATCCCACTGATCTCCAGTCTCCAGTAACCAGAAGGGCCAGTCCAGGCAGTCCGGTCCAGGCAGTCCAATTCAGGGACCAGAACAGTCCAGATGATCCTGCCCTGCCCGAGTTACCCAGCTGTCCTTGGTTAGACCCGATCCGTGTGATGACCAGAACCCTTAACGGTCCAAAATCCAAAATTAAAGTGGACTGTAAGTATTAATAGGAAGCATAGAAAATCATAGCATACCTTGCCTTGTTTTGTTCTATCCCAATCTCTAAACCATCGTATCCTTACCTCAAGAACTTGTAATATTGTCAGAATCCTTACTGCCACCCTGCCTTTGCTTCCTTGCGCTAGTTCTAACTTCTTTAAATAATTTGTCTTGCGAACTCCTAAACCCCTTATTCTCTTTCTGGCAATCGGAATCGGTCCGCCAGGATGGGCGCAGAGGTGCTATGGTTGGTTCTGCGGATCAACTCTAGAGCTTTCTGTGTTTCAATCTGGTAACCTAGCCTGAATGCCCTAGTGTAGAGCATAACTATCCTTGTAAAACTTGATTTCTGTTTTCTTTCTCACGCCTTTATTTTTCAAAAACGCCTCTCATTCAACATGGCATAACTCACTCAGTTTTATAGAGACTTCATTTTAACTCCAGAATGTACCTAAGACCTATAGCTACAACCCAAAAACCACACTCCAAATCAATATATTTCACCCGTTTTTCTTAAAAAACTGTTTGGTTAATTTTAGGCGGCAATCCGCGTTTTTGCAAAGTTTTATAAGTGTGATTTTGTTCTAAATTATTTTCAACCTTCCATTAAGATTCAAAGTGTTTACTTTTGCTCATACTATAGCTCATGATTCTTAGTATCTGTCCAATGTTGCTCCCATAGAAATACTGATTTAAGGATTTTTGCACACATTCATTGTTTTATCCAGCCGTTTCCGAATGTCCTTTTAAAGTGTAAGATTTCAAATCTGTTTTTCTCTCTTGTTTGGGGAGGGAAGGTTGTATTCAAATTCGGTTTACTTTTCTTTATTCCCGAATACCTGCTGCTTCCTTATATCCAACTAGAAATGCTTATTTGTGGGTTGGGGAATATTGCAGGGGGAAATTCTAACTTAAGTGCTATCGTTCCAAACAAGCCAAAAGTGTTATTTTCTCTGTTTTATATTCTGTGTTGCTAAAAGTGGATTTAAATGTCTTACATACCTTCTTATCTGTTATTGTCACCACATTGGTGATTGCTGCTCCCTATTCCAAAGTATATGTTTGATTTGAATTTTAAATAAATAAATAAATAAATATGACCTTTACCAACCAGTCTGATTCCTGGTCCACCGTGACCTGGGTTTTTTTGAAAAGGGATGTGAGATGAGTGGTATATCACTCAGAATATTGAATCTATAGACATAATAAAATAAGCATTTCAGCTGTTCGCTGCATACTAGGTAGAGACCAGGGTGTATCGCCTGATAGAAATACTTAACAATCATATGTCACATATTTTGGCGTGAATGTTCCTGGTACTTGAAAATGGGTGGTAGGAGTGCAAATCGTGCCTGGTACCTCCTTTACACTCCTCCCTCTGGCCGATTCATCAACCACTTTCACTTCTTCCTTGGCATCAACCTTTACTTCGTCCTCTGGATCCACATATAGAGGTTTGCAGAAATATATCTTTGCGGTCCATACCTTTATGACTCCCTTCAAGCTTCCTGCTGTTCCTATGTGCTCATCTTTGTTCCAAGTTATTATTTGACATTGTCCACTTGGACTACAATAGATCCATTTTCCCACATCATTTCTATATTTCCTTGGATATCGAAACTTTGTTCCTTCTGGTGCATAAATGCAGGCCTTCACAAAGTCTCTTATTTCTTCATTAGTCAGTTCCTTGGGCTTCCAGTCTGACTCGACATCAATCATGATCTTCATCCCTATTGCCTTTTTCGCAGTTTTCTGGCACTTAGAGATTATTATCTTGATAACACAGAATCCGAGCAATATCATCAGTAGCAGGGCTCCTAGGAATTTGAATGTGTCTGCCATCCACTGAGGAACCCATGAGAATAGTGATCCAAACCAACTGTTGTCGTCCACTTCATCAGTTTCATCAATCATTTGATTCTGTAGTTTCGTCAGCATACCTATGGCCTCTGTTAAAGTTCCATTTTCGTCATCGTGGGATGGTATAATGTGCAACATGATTCTCCGATTTTTGCACAAACACCTCCATCCATAGCTGTGATCATGTCAAGGACGTATCTGTTCAGGAGTGTCATTAGTCGAATCGCCCTCAATTCTTCCTTGATTGCATTGAATCCTTTTATTGTTGTGTGGATTGTCTGCAGTAACTCCCATCTGGTTATCTGCAACCATTTAGTATTTGCTCCAACCTGAACTCTTGGCATCAAGATCAAGGTGAACACTGAACAAGTCTGACTGAACAGTCGATGTTCATATGGGATAGCATTGAAAGCTTCTATGGATTTTGCAGAGATATAGTTTTCCCTCTTCGTTCTCTTCATAAGCTCCATAGATCTCTTCTTTCTTAGGTGAGCATCTGCTTCCAGGAAACTGTCAATATTCAAATCACTTTTTGGAATCACCTACGCTGGAACATGGACATTCATTGGTGCGCATATACCTCCCCAATTTTTCTGCAATCTGATATATGATTTGGATCCACATGCCCAATAATTATCCATGATAACTGCAGTACCATGTACCATTCCTGGAGCATCCAAAACTAGGCCCCAATTGCGATTCTCTCCTATTTTTCTCGTACCATTATTTCTGAAGCACAATTTTGGACTCTCCAATGGCACTATCTGCAAGGGCCCTCCTCTGTCCTCGACCCATGTTAATAGTTTAGCAAGTCTTGGCCATAATGGCTTGCATATCATCTGTGCATTTTCAATTGTTTCTTTGTAGCATCCAATGACCATCCATGCTCTGCAGAGCACTACTCCTTTCTCCCATCCGTCTGGTGAAAGCACTGTTCCCCAAATTTGCATTTGGCCTCTGTTCTTCCAACTTCCAGAGTTTTTCCTTGAATGTTTAGAATTTTGATTTGTCTCTCTTCTGATTTCTGCTCCTTTAACACCAGGCTTCTCATATCTGATCACAATGTTCTTTGTTTTTCCATTGTTTCTTGTCTTTATGTCCTGGACATAATCGTCTTAATTTGGGTCCGTTCATTCAGTTGCCCATTTCAGTGAAGCATCATTTCCCGTGAACTGGCCTCTGGTCTTGCACATTGCTACGTGTGATATACAGTGCACAGTCTCCACATCTATTTCAACAGCTACAAAGATCTTTGACTTCCCCATGCTGTAAGGTAGGAGTGCACAAATAAAGCATTCTTCCTCGGAATTTCATCTTCCAACTTCTTTCATATGCTGGTACCAAATGTTAATTTCTAAGTGTGCAGTGCTGTCCAGGTAGTCGCTTAGTTCATTATTGTCTTCTTGTGTGCTTCTTCTGATCCTCAAGGTTTTCACGAAGTTTGCTATCATCACATCCTTAATAGCACCCATGTAGCTTCTTCTCACTGGAGGATTCTCAGGCATTTCCATCCATGGTCCAGGTATCTCCATCTGTACCATTTGAGTAGGAGAAAGTCTGGCAATCCTTTCTTTGTCCTCTTGCCTTTTCCTGGCACTGGCTATAAACAGCCATATTGACTCTGTTATCTTCCCTGCACGTGATAGTTTTGCTGGGCTTGCACTTGCCCCTTTCAATGCTGGATGAGAGGTGCTTATCAATGCTGTCTCTGTTGGTTTATCCTCTAACTCCTCTTGTCTCTATAAAAGTTCTGATTTTTCCATTTGTCCCTTAACTTCAATTATAGTAGAACTTCTCATCGTTGGTTGTCCAAACTTCTCTCCTTCTTTGGACTGTGGTTCTGCAGTTATTGACACTAGACCTGGTGCATGTGCACTCATCGACATTTTTTCTCATGTTTACTCTGCTGACCCTGTCTACGGCTTATCAACTTCACTCACTCCTCTGTCAGATCTTCTAGGGACTGGAATGACTATGTAAGGTCTGGGTGCCTTTGTGGGTTTCATGCATACGTCATTACGTGGGTGCACTGGAATCGGAACACTTTGTGCACCAATAAAAAATGCAGTTCGAATCATCAGTGACAGTAAAACAATGATGAATACATCGCATAGGTACATGATTCCTCTATAGGTTAACCTACAACATTGAGTTCCGGGACAATGCGTGCATCTCTCCTCCTGAGGGATGACAACATTACTACTTTGATTGCCCATCTCAATCATTTAAGGAAAGAAAATTACCCTTTAATGCATTCTAGGTAATATTATTTCCAGATTTTGCTGTCTCTGCTCGTATGTTGCAGGTACTGGAACGATTGTCCTTCCTTGCCTGAATAATAGATTGCCTCTTGTCTCTGGAACCAGTTCTCTTTTCTGTATACAAAATGTCAAAATAAGGAAATGAGTTCAGCAAGTTTCTAGTTTGCATGTTCAAAATAAACAAGCTCCCAGTCAATGCATCTTATCTGTTTCCCTCCAGACGACATGTCATGTCCTTGTTAGCATAAACAGGAGTGACGTTTCTGGCAACGCTTTCTCGATCTGTCCCTCGGGTGAAAGCCTTGCAATCTTTTCCAGAAATTCTGTTGATGATTAGAAGGTTAAAGCTGCATTACAATACCATGCAGGAGCATGCTCACCTGTGTAGAATTTGCTGGGTCTCTGATGAAAGTGAGGACGCCAACACTGGCAGGCCTTCCCACAAGCTCTGGAAAGTCCTCAATCAGGCGGAAAGACACATTGCTTGCTAGTTTTCTATCTTCTGGTGACAGGGACATTTGTCTTGTCTTCCCTGTAAAAGAAACTGCTCGGAAATCACGATGAGCAGCTTCTGTGATTTCGATGAGCTTGGAGAGCAACCTGAATTATGATTCTGTTCAAGATTATACTCAAAACGTTCTGTATTTGCTAGATCTCGAAGAAATGTCAAGACGTCAGTGTCTCTCTCAACAAGATCTGGACAATCTTCAATTAAGCGAAACAATAGCACGCTGACAAGCCTATTCGCTGCTTCTTCTGCTGGGGACATTTGTTTTGTCCTCACTGTATTCCTGAAGCAAAATAAACTGCTCGGCAATCACAATGAACAGCCTCCTTATTGTCTTTTCGTTTTCAGGATCTTGAAGAAATTCGGTGATGCTAGTGAGCCTTCCCACTAACGATGGGTACGATCTTAATACTAACTCGAAATATATTAAAACGTCCTTAGTGATGCCACTGCTGTGGGACACCAGAAGTGAGTCCAAATAAGGATCCTGTAGGGAAAGAGTCTGGATATTGCATTTTCTTCCAATTAGTATGTCCTCGATCAAAATTTGGCATATCCTTTTCTCATCAAGGCTTCAGAGTGCATCAGTACAAAGTTCAAAGTCAATAAACGATGTCCTGGCTTATACGTACAATTTGTCTTTTTCACCCTGCAACTAGGATGCAGAGAGTGTCCGTGTTTATGTCCTTATCCCCTTATTTTGCTCAGAGGAAATGTCCAAAATGAAGCCACAACTTTGCACAAAAGTTCTTTGCCTTGCTGGTCATGCGTCCTTCTTCCTCTTCATGGATCTCATCTGCATGTGCTGTGGTTCTTCCCAGTAGTCTGTAGTCTCTACGCTTTGGGATGTGGGCAGAGTGCCTTCTCCGTTGTATGACTTGATGTCACCCAGGAATATCCAAGCTCTTCTTCCCTGTAGTTTGACTGCAGAGGAAGTGACTTCCTCCACTCTGAATGGTCCGCTGAACCTTGGCTCGTTCCACTTTTTTCTTGTGTGGTTTCTCAACAGGACCGTGTCCTCAGGGCACAGTTGTGGTAGACGTAAACCCTGAATTTGGTCTGTTGAAGTATCTCCTTCTGTGTTCTGTGCTGCCATGCACCCTTTTTGTCGTTGCTGCAGCTGTCCTGAAATTACAGTAAGACAAGATGTCATGCAATTCCAGTAATTTTGCATTTCTGATCCTAAAACATCCCCTGGCGGCTGAGCATCACACCTAGCTCTATCTCGGGATGTCAATGGTGTGTGCACCCTTCTGCCTGTCGCGATTTCATGCAGTGCAAGATGGTGGTCAGAACCAGGCTGGTTTCTGAACGCATACAGTGCCAGTGGAAGGCAGTGCAGCCACCCCTTCTTTAGATTAAGCTTCAACTTGGCTATCGTTTCCTTTAACAAGCCGTTGAGCTTCTCACATATTCCATTACCTTGGGGATGATACGCTGAAGAAAACTTGTGCTTTATACCAAGCAACAAGCTAACCTGTTTGAATACTGCATTAACAAAATGAGGACCATTATCTGACCTCATGACCTCACATACTTCCCATCTGGGAAATACCTCCCTCACCAGAAATCTGGCCGGACAGGTAGAGTCTGGGTGTGTACATGGACCTGCTTCTATCCATCCAGAGAATGGACACACCACAACAAGTACATACCTGTACCCGTTACATACTTGAATCATATCGACATAATCGACATGCACGTGCTGAAAAGGTCCATTGGGCCTTGGGATGACTCCTATAATTACTCGTAGTGTGTGCCCAGCCGTGAACTGTTGGCAGATTATACAGTTCACCATAAAAAATACAACATGCTCTGCTAAGTTCGGTATAAACCAGTCTTCAGCAACCGTCGCAGCTAGATTCTCTTTTGTCATGTGGGCTGGATAGTGTAACTTTTCCAGTGCTATTTTCAATAAGGCTATAGGCATCACCGGTTTACCAGTGCTGTCTTGTCACCACAAGCTCTCGGAGGGGTTTAAATAACACCCTCGCCGCTTCCAAAGATTTCTTTCTTCCCGTGGTGCCTCCTCTTGGAGTACCATTAACTGGGTTTTCCCCATGTTACTATAACCTTCAGGTTCACTTCGTGCAACAATCATTCTCTCATGCACATCAGTTACTTCCACATTCATTATGTTTTCGTCCTTGGTCGCCACACGCTTGGCTTCCATGTCGGCTGCTTAATTTCTGCGTGAGATAAAATCTGTCCCTTTTGTGTGGGCGGTGCATTTCACGACCGCTATGCCCACTGGGAGTTGTAGTGCCTTAATGAGCCTATCCAATAAGGCTGCGTGCAGCACTGGCATGCCGTCCACTCGGAGGTAGCCCCTCCTTTTCCAGCGTGCTAGACCTGCGTGCACTGTTGATGTCACATAGGCGGAGTCACAGTCACCGTCACTGTCACTTCCTGGTATGCATTATTCTCGATAGCGAGGATCAACGCCAATAATTCTGCAGCTTATGCTGAATAATGAGATGGTAATCGTGCACTAATGAGTACTCACAATTCTCCATTTGCAGTGTGCTTCATCACAGCGGTGCCTGTATATCTTTGTCTGCCATTTTGATTGATTCTCGAAGAACCGTCAATGAAGACAATTTCTAATTCTGCCAATGCATTTTCTTTCACTCTGGGAATCTCATCATAGAATTCTTCGTAGTTCACACAGTCATGAATTGGCTCCCGTCAATAACTGGCTCTGCTATAAACATAGCTGGGTTCACTATCTTACATCGAATTATCTTAATCGATGGATTTGAAATGAACAATTCATAAGCAGAAGCTCTCTGAGATGTCAATGTGCCCTTTGGTTTCTCTAGAATGGCAAATAATTTGTGCTCGACGAACAACGTCATTGAGCATCCCATCACGATGACTGTAGCCTTCTCTATGGCGAACGCTGCAGCAGCTAAACCTTGTTCGCACGGGAAGTAACCCCTCATCACTGGGTCTGGATTCCCACTGTAGTATGCCAGGGGCTTGTACCCCAACGTGGTTCTCTGTGTGAGTTCTGCCGTCATAACACTGCCATTCATGTGTGAAAACAGGTAGAATTCCTCTGCATAATTGGGAATTCCTAGAACTGGAGCCGTGCAAATGGCCTTTTTGAGTTCAATAAACCCTTCTTCCATGGTTTCGGTCCATTAAATTTTTTCTTTCGACGCCTGTGCTTTCTTTAGGGCTTGTAACAAGGGCTTGGAATAAGAGCTGTAGTCAAAGACCCATGCCCTGACATAATTTCCCCTCATGTGAGATTAGCTGGCCTATGTACAGCACTTCTTGCTGACAATATTGTAACTTCTCTTTGTCAACTTTATATGCTTTCTCAGCCAATATAGTCAGTAGCTGAATAGAATCGTGTCTGCACGTTTCTTCTGTCGTGCTGCAAATCAAGATGTCGTGCACATACTGCAAGACAACACTTTCTAATGCGATATTGCTTAAGTCCATCTGTAGTACTCTAAAGGAGACGCACAGTACACCAGAGGTAACCTTGTGCTTTTCAGACATATTTGCCTGAATGTGAATGACATCAAATCTTGTGAGTCTTTGTGCAATGGGATTGAGAAAAATGCATTTTTCAAGTCAATCACCGTAAAAAATGTTGTTCAGGTATATTACATAGGGTTGTGGACGGGTTAGGGTCTGGAGGGAACTCGGCCTCTACAATATCATTTATTGGCCTTAGATCTTGGATTAAACACCAAGCCCCTCCCTTTGATTTTTTGATAGGGTACACTGCGGTATTGCATGACGACTCTGACGTCACTAAAATGCCCTGCTCCATCATAGCAGAAATTGTCTTGAAAATCCCTTCACCTGCTTCCCTAGACATGGGATACTGTTGTGCTTTTGGTAAAATTGCTCCTGGCTTCAATTTAATCTTTACTTCTCAGATTCCTTTCAACAAGCCTACGTCATAAGGGCCTGTAATCCACACAGAGACAGGAACCTCTGCCATGTCATCATCAATATATTCAGGACGATTTTGTGTCAGCATCATTCTCTGGGGCACCTCTCTTTTGATAATTTTTACCCAATAAACGAGATTAACCTCAACTGGTGTTTCATCTATACCCGTTTGCTCTTCAAACAGCTTGTCATCAGTGACATCAGTCAATCTGTATCCTTCCTCAATGGTGATCAATGCGCACCATTATCTGCCTTGGTCATCACAACCATCGACCAAAGCCACTTTTCCTCGTACTATAGCTGTATTTATTGCCAAGGGAAACACTTGTCTCTTTTGCTCATGCACAGGTATTCCTGGCCTGAATAGAAACTCATCAGGGGTTCTCATGGTTTTGTCTGCAAGACCTGGTAGCCCTGCCATTAGTGTATGCACTCCATACGCGAATATTTCTGGTTCCAATGGAACAGCTGCCTTAGCCGTTTGTCCTGCGTATGCTCTAATCATCTCGCATACGTTCAAATCATGCATTCCTGGGGTTGAACATACTATGCCCTTCTCCGTGAATGAGATTGTCATGTTTAACTTTATCATTAGGTCTCATCCCAATAATTCACTGGGGTCTGCCTTGAATACAGTACTGCGGAAACCTTGTCATATTCTGAGGTTGCAAGTTTTGCTGTGCTCCTGGCGCTTGCTGCTGCACCGTGTCATTTTGTGCAACTCCATTTCCACCCTGCTGTATAAATACAGGTGGCTTCACCATACTTCCTCTTGTTCCTTGGTCGTTTTGCACCATGCCTGGACTTCTGCATGTGCGTGCTAGATGCCCTGTCATCCCACACATCCAACATATTGGCGGTGGTCTGATTATTTGCCCATTTGACATGTCCTAATTGCCGTTTTGCGTGTTTTGGAAGCCTCTCTGATTACCAAACCTCTCTGATTACTCTGGAAACTTCTTCCTCGAAAGCCTCTCCCTCTGGGATAAAACCCATTACTGCCTTGATCACCCTGCCCTTGATTATTGGCCTGCTGCATGTTTGATCCGTCTGTGTTAGTTATCATTGCCCCTTCAATGGCATATTTTGACAATTCTTTCAGCACTAACTTTGCCTTTTCAGCTTTTCCTGCAGCCTCTTTTTTGTGATTTTTCTCTTGCAGCAGCCTGCAATAGTGCACTATGTTCAACTGTGGTCAACTGTATTTCAGACCACGGTTTGGCCTCAATTTCTACCAATTTCTTGAGCTGCTTCTGTACCTCATCTGACAGCCCTTCGCATAATATATGGTAAAACACAGGTATGGACTTCCCCCAAGATTCGCGAGTTTTCAGCACCCATGCGTCTAGGAAATTCTGAATGTAAAGCAATGGATCCTCTGACTCCTTCATTTTACGTGTCATTATAACTCCCATGTCAGAAGTATCCAGATATAGCAATCGCAATGCTTTCCATACCACGGCTCTGCAATAGTTAAATGATGCACCATCATGCGCAGTATTGACTGTAGTCACGCCGGGGTAACCTGCACGTGTCCACACATCGTCAGCTCTATCACCAAATATGGCGATTAAAAGACCATTAATATCCTCTATAGCTAACGTGTTCCCTCCCGTCATCTTTTCTAGCTCATGTATCCATTTTCCGACTTCCGATGTTAACATTGGAAGCTTATTTTTTCAGATTTTCTCGATCCATGTGTGGCCAGGGTATATACTGTGGCCTTGTTCCTCCTTTTTCGAGTAACGGAATTGTAACACATGGCACTCCTTTTCCTCTCTCATCATTTTCCTATCCACTGCCGGGGTAATATTACCACGTCACCTTCTACCTGGCAATGTCCTTAGTCTGCTCACATAGGGTGGTGGAGACACCCCCTCTCTGTGTCAAGACTTGATGGTCGTGTAGCCGATGAAACCTCCGTCCCCAAGTACCACTCGAGCAAACAATAAATTAATGCCGGAGCGGTCCTTGAGGCCACAGGTGGTGGATTTTCGTCAGTCGGAACCAGGAATGCGGAAGATGCCGGAAGATGCCGGAAGATGCCCCCTATGACCACTGTAAGGCAAACACGAAGTTAGGTCATAAACACAGAACCCCAGACTTGTATATGAGTATGTAATAAGTCTCAATAGGGCTTACCCTTAGGAGTTGGTCGGGACTTAATAATGGTGTAAAGATTTTTGTCGGAGGCAGCCGGCAAGGGTGACGACTAGATGACAGGTTGGTAAGGTACTTAGTATGAATGAAATCACCACCTTACGTAGAAGCCAGAAAACGTAAGTCAACCAGTTGAAAAGTGCGTAATCCAAGAACATAGTTCATAACAAAAGGGCAATCCAAGTAGCAATCCAGGGACGGAAATGTGGTCGAATCCAGTAGAGAATAGTTCCAAACAAAGGTACCGTGAAGGAAGAACCCAAAATCAGAGTCCAAGATCAATCCAAGGTCAGTGGTAGTAATCTGAATCCGTAGTCCGTAATGCGCCCAACAGGATCAGCTGTGAAGCGCTGGAGGGCAGTCAGCGCATCCCTTTTGAATGCTGACTAATGATCACGTGACTCTCATCATCCGTCACATGATCGAACGTGCTGAAGGAGGAGCTCTCAGGTGCCGGCAACGGAGACATTGTAGAATGCCCATGGCGCGTCTCCATGGCAACTGCCAACGCCGGAATGGAAACCAACGCTGATAAGGCAAGAACCGGCGTCGCTGACCTTGTCCTATTCCTTGCCGGCAGGCCTGCAGGGAAGAGTGTGTCCTGGCATGTATTTTGGTGGAGATAGTGGGAGCTGGATTATGAGATGTGTTCATGGAACGCGTGGATGAAGGTGTGGACGTGACAGAGCCCCCCCTCAAAGGCCCACGACCCCGTGGGCTAGAAGGGTTCTCCCGATGGAATCTGGACACCAACAACAGGGCATGTACATCAGAAGATGGGACCCAGGACCTCTCCTCAGGACCATAACCCAACCAGTCCACCAAGTATTGTAACCTCCCTCTAACAACCCGGGATCCCAGAATAGCGCTAACCTCATAATCCTCCTGGGAAATCACAGGGACAGGACCAGGAGCGGGAGCAATGCGTGTATCATCAGGACAAGGCTTGAGGAGAGATGTGTGAAAAACGGGGGGTAATTTCCATGAAGCGGGGACCTCGAGTCTATAGACCACCGGGTTCAGGACCTTGGAAACCCTATACGGGCCGACAAAATGGGGCAGCAGTTTACGACAACCCGGTATATGGAGGTGCCGTGTAGACAACCATACCCGATCGCCTTGTTTATATGACGGGGCCTCTTTCCTTTTTTTGTTAGCGGCGGTACTCATAGACACCTGGGCCTCCTGGAGATGGACAAGGGTTTGAGCATGGACAGATGCGAGATCTCTGACACAATAATTTGCCGCAGGGGTACTGGTACTCAATACAGGGGCATTGGCAGGATTCGAATCAGAAAAGGGTAAAGTACGTGGATGTTGGCCATAGAGCGAAAAAAATGGAGAAAACCCAGTGGACGAGTGCAGGGCGTTGTTATATGCAAATTCCACAAAATGAAGAGACTCAAGCCAGGTATTCTGGAATTGCAAAGTTAAGCACCTTAAGTACTGTTCCAAGACCTGGTTTACTCTCTCAGTTTGGCTGTCGCTTTCTGGATGGTAAACTGAAGAGAAGCGGGCATCTATACCTATTAGTTTGGTTAGAGCCAACCAGAAACGTGAGGTGAACTGGGACCCCCGGTCTGACATAATGACACTCGGCAAGCCGAACAGACAGAAAACAGATTCAAAGAACATACGAGCCAATGAGGGAGCAGTAGGAATGCCTTTACATGGTAAAAAACGGGCCATTTTTGTGTATGAGTCTACTACCACCCAAATCGTGTCGTAGCCGTGTATTCGTGGTAGATCGGTTATCAGATCCATGGACACCGTATGCCATGGTTTCGGGGGTATGGGCAATGGTTGTAGCAGTCCTAGTGGACGACCCTTCCGAGTCTTGCATTGTGCGCATACAGAGCAGGTGTTAACATATGTCTCCACGTCTCGCCGCATCGATGGCCACCAGCACCAGCGTTTCAACAACTCTAGAGTACGTTGCTGACCTGGGTGGCCATTGATAAGAGCATTGTGGGACCACTCTAAGGCCTGGTTGCGAGAGTCACTGGTGGGGAGGAACAGTTTTCCTTGGACAAAAGGCAAACCATCCTGCATAACGGTATCCCAATCATCCAATATTTGGGGATGTTGTATAATGGCGTATAGCCGTTATCATAGGCGGAGATGGAGTACAGGTACAAACAACATGGCCTTTACCTAAGAGTTTCGGGATATGAAGGGAGAGGTATTCCCACCGGGGGAACGGGACAGAGCATCCGCTTTACCATGTGACAAACCCGGTCTGTGTTTGACAAGGAAGTCGTATGCAGCAAAAAAGAGGTGGCAACGAACTTGTCTACTATTGGCGCATTTCAGAGACGCTAGGTCCTGTAAGTTTTTATGGTCTGTGTAGACGATAGTCTGATGTTTTGCCCCCAGAAGATGGTGTCTCCAGACCAAAAAAGCGTCTCTGATGGCCAGGAGCTCTTTTTCAGTGACCGTGTAGTGAGTTTCGGTCAGTGTGAATTTCCTGGAATGGTAGGCCACCGGGTGTAGTGCTCCGGTGGTAGGACAAGGCTGAGATAGGACGGCCCCTAAGGCAAAGGAAGAAGCATCTGCTTCTACGATATACGGAAGCTCTGGGTCAGGATGCTGCAGGACTGGGGCCGTGGTGAACGAGGTTTTAAGGGAGTCGAAGGCTGCTTGATGTGCATCGGTCCATATAAATGGTACTGCAGGACTGGTCAATGCGGTTAATGGTGCCACAATGGAGGAAAAATTTGCGATGAACCTCCGGTAAAAATTTGCGAACCCTAGAAAGGATTGCAATTGTTTCAATGTAACAGGAACTGGCCAATTTGTGATAGCCTGAACTTTGGATCGGTTCATTGTTAGCCCCCCAGGTGAAATATGGAAACCCAGGAAATTCAACTTCAGCTGTATGAAACAGACATTTCTCAGGTTTAGCGTATAGCGAGTTCTTCCTGAGTCTTGTGAATACCTCTCTGACATGAATGACGTGTTCGGCCAATGTTTGGGAAAATATCAGTATGTCGTCCAGGTACGCCACGACATAAACATCCAGAATATCACTAAATATATCGTTTACCAATCGTTGGAAAATGGCAGGGGCATTACAGAGGCCAAAAGGCATCACCATGTATTCATACAATCCTTGGCGAGAGCAGAAAGCAGTCTTCCACTCATCCCCAGGTCGCATGCGGACTAAATTGTATGCCCCCCGGAGATCTAGTTTTGTATAGATGTAGGCATTGTTCAACTTGACTAACAGGGTAGAGATGATTGGGATAGTGTAATGATTCTTTATGGTAATCGCATTCAGGCGTCTGTAATCTACACAGGGGCGGAGATCGCCTTCTTTTTTCGGGACAAAAAAAATGGGGCTGGCCACGGGTGATGAAGAAGGCCTGATATGTCCTAAATGTAGGGTGTGGCAGATGTATTCTTTAAGGGACGTTTCTTCAGATGGTGATAGTGAATATATGCGTCCTTTGGGAAGCGATGCCCCATCAATTAGGTCAATAGAACAATCATACAGTCTGCGAGGGGGCAGTATCTCGGCAGATGTTTTATCAAAAACCGAATGGAAATCATGGTATTCTGGGGGTACTCCTGACAAAGTGGCTCCCACCGTGTGGGTTGTTTTGGGTGGGTCGTTCTCCCCTACAGGGGCTAAGTGTAGGTCCCCAAGTGCCCTCGCAGGGTTGTTGAAATCTTCTTCCAGTAAACAAAAGTGTTGGCAAATGTCTGATTCAAAAGAAACCTGCCCCGTACCCCAGTCAATGAGTGGGTTATGCTTCTTTAACCAGGGAAGGCCTAGGATTATCCCCATCTGTGGTGTGGATATCAGATCAAAGGACAACTGTTCTTTATGGTTACCCTGAATAATCACGTCCATCTGGGCGGTCTGTTGTTTAATCGGACCAGAAATGAGGGAGGACCCGTCCACAGTTTGGACTGGTTCGGGATGTGTCTTGGTCACTAGTGGAAGGTTCAATGCTTTGGCCAGAGGTATATCAATAAAGCAACCAGTAGTCCCTGAATCAATAACTATATGTACTGTGTGTGAACACTCCCTATCAGGATGAAGCACTGCCTGAACGACCACTGGTCTGACTGGGCCGAAGGTAGGAACCCTGGGGTTGTGAATCGAGCTCGTCTTGTCCCCCATACTCAAGGACGAGCTCTCTGAAAACCCGAGGACTTGTTCTTCGGGCATCTTGGGCACTCTTTGACGAAATGACCACTGAGTCCGCAGTAGAAGCATGCGTTGTCGGTTCTCCGACACTCCCTTTCGGTCTGAGTGATGGGACTTCGTAGACCACCTATTTGCATGGGTTCACATGCACCATCTGGCGGAGAGGGCAAGGGTTTACCTGAAAAACTAGATTCCGCCCGATGTTCGGTCTTCCGAGCGTCTACCTGAAGAGTTAGGGCTACTAGTTCGGGATATGCATCAGGAAGGGAAGGAATGACAGAAAGAGCGTCCTTCATAGCGTTACACAGACCTTTGTAAAATACCACAGCTTTCTTGTTTTCAGGCCATGAAGTCTCAGCTGACAATTGGTTGAAGCGTGTGATGTATTCTATTAAGGTTTGTCTGCCTTGGGATAGTTCTAGGAGCTCCAGATCCCGAGACTGGGCTTTGTACCTGGTGTCGAATACTTTGGCCAACTCGCTCACCAGAAGATCGAAATCGTAAAGGGCTGGGTGATTGTTCTCAAGAAAAGGATTAGCCCAGGTAGCTGCAACCCCGGTCAAATGGGATAACAAAAAGGCAGCTTTTGTGGTGGAGTCATGGAACACCAGTGGTCGGTAAAGAAAATGAAGTTTACACTGATTAATAAAAGTGCGATAATTTCTAGGATCACCCTGGAACTTCTCAGGAATTGCCAATGGAAACTGAGTAGGTAACACCACGGGAGTAGGTGGTGTAGGAGGTACAGAGGGACCCGGTGTTGGTGTTGCCTGATCGCCAAACTCAGCATCTGCCGGTAAAGGGTTGCGGGTACTTTGGATATTATCTAAGCGATGATGTATCGCGGTTGTGGCAGCCGCCACTTCGGTTCTAAGGGATGCAACAGCTTGCATTAGAGCAGCCACAGGGTCCCCGGCAGCAGGTTCCATCGTCTGGACGACCAAAAAAATGGCTTCACAGTCTGTCAAGACTTGATGGTCGTGTAGCCGATGAAACCTCCGTCCCCAAGTACCACTCGAGCAAACAATAAATGAATGCCCGAGCGGTCCTTGAGGCCACAGGTGGTGGATTTACGTCAGTCGGAACCAGGAATGCCGGAAGATGCCGGAAGATGCCAGAAGATGCCCCCTATGACCACTGTAAGGCAAACACGAAGTTAGGTCATAAACACAGAACCCCAGACTTATATATGAGTATGTAATAAGTCTACAATAGGGCTTACCCTTAGGAGTTGCTCGGGACTTAATGATGGTGTAAAGATGTTTGTCGGAGGCAGCCGGCAAGGGTGACGACTAGATGACAGGTTGGTAAGGTACTTAGTATGAATGAAATCACCACCTTACGTAGAAGCCAGAAAACGTAAGTCAATCAGTTGAAAAGTGCGTAATCCAAGAACATAGTTCAAACAAAAGGGCAATCCAAGTAGCAATCCAGGGACGGAAATGTGGTCAAATCCAGTAGAGAATAGTTCCAAACAAAGGTACCGTGAAGGAAGAAGCCAAAATCAGAGTCCAAGATCAATCCGAGGTCAGTGGTAGTAATCTGAATCCGTAGTCCTTAATGCGCCCAACAGGATCAGCTGTGAAGTGCTGGAGGGCAGTCAGCGCGTCCCTTTTGAACGCTGACTAATGATCACGTGACTCTCATCATACGTCACGTGATCGAACGGGCTGAAGGAGGAGCTCTCAGGTGCCGGCAACGGAGACGTTGTAGAATGGCCGTGGAGAGTCTCCATGGCAACTGCCAATGCCGGAATGGAAACCAACGCTGATAAGGCAAGAACCGGCATCGCTGACCTTGTCCCATTCCTTGCCGGCAGGCCTGCAGGGAAGAGTGTGTCCTGGCATGTATTTTGGTGGAGATAGTGGGAGCTGGATTATGAGATGTGTTCATGGAACGCGTGGATGAAGGTGTGGACGTGACACTCTGACCGTAAAATACTACTTCATGATGGTCTGATTGTGTGGCTGACACTGAAGCCTTAGGTGCAGACTCACTAGAATCTGACCATCTTATTCCCTTTCCGCTAGAGAAGCGATTTTCGCGTCTTCACTCCTCTTCCTTTTCCTCATATTCCTAATTTTCTGCGTCTGATATTGTCTGTGCCCAACTCGTGCAACTTCTCTCAACTTCCTTGTTCCTATTTAGCATCAACCTCTCTAGGGACAGCTCTCTATTTCTGCTACTTCGGGAGGCATCCTCAGTGCCGTACAACCGAGTGCTCTCAAGACGCTCGTCCTCTCACCTCCCTTGGTGTACCTGTTCTAGCCAAATTTCATCATATATTTTATCGATTGTTTCTCCGATGCTTCTGGTGTCATCTTCCATATTTGCCCTGGATGTGCCTGGTACTGAATCGTACTCCGGAAATAATTCTTCTATGTCCTCCCAGTCTACTACTGTTTTTTAACCTATCTTTCCAGATATTCAAGATCCTGTGCTCTCAGTCTTCGTTTGTGTTCTATGTCGAACTTTCTACGTTTCCTCGCTTCCTCTCTGACCCTATCTTCTTCCTGTTTCTTCACATCTCTACGTTCATTTGCCCTTTGTATTTCCTCATCCTTTCGTCTCTTTATTCTCTTTTCCCGTATTTTTTCTTCTTCTTCTTCTATTCTCCTTTGTTCTTGCCTGTCCTGATCATTAGCTACTCTTGGCTTATGATCGCGTTTCCTTTCTTGCTCTTCGCGATACAACTGCTCTCGTCTCCATCTATCTTTTTTTCCTGATTCTTTCGTCTCTCAATCCTTTTTCTTTTTCCTTCTCTTTCCTCTTTGAATAGTCTGACCCTCCCTTTTGCCTCACATCCTCAATGCCTTTACCATCGAGTTTCAATAAAATCTTACCTCCCATCCATTTGTTCTGTGTGAATGCTATCTCATCAGTTCTGTCCTCATCTCCTTTCCATCTCTTTCCCTCTCTATCTGTATCTAGAGATGTACTTACTTGTGCCTGGTCTCCTTTTTCTTTCTCGTGTCTCTCCTTCTCCCTCAGGACATTGGAGGTGCTATCTCTGTCTCTATCTTTCTCTGGGCTTTCGTCACTACTTTGAGTAGGTGACTCATATGCCAGGTTGCTATATCCCGTTGCTGCTCTAAGCTCCCTCAACGGATATAATCCTTCGTCTTCACTGGCTTCGCTTTTTGTTTCAGACGGGGCGGGTGGCGCAGAAGGCGTTTCACCCCCCCTCTGTGCATATGTTAAGTATCCAATCTAACGGTGGCTCCTCCTCCTTATCCTCTTGGTACATCTTCCAAAGCTCTGACTAGCTAAGCATTTGTCTAACTTCTTGCCAGTATATGTGGCGTGCAAATATGTCATCATGTGTTGCAGGACCGTTTTAGATAGCGATCCGCCCTGGACCCATGACAAACATTTTGTGGGCGGTTCCTTTAGCCTATTCTGCACTGTACTTTCTCAGCTTAGGTGCATGTTTTGGCAACCGTTTGCAAAAGTGTACTAACGGTGTAATGTCTTCCATGCTTAAATCTGTTTATCTTCTCCTCATATAACACTTTGTTATGTTTTACATTTCTGAAACAAAATCAACAATATGAGCGAGCACCAATCGTCGCAAGCTCCAATCCCGTTTTTTCACAAAATGTTCTTTTTATCTTTTCAAACAACAATCATCAATTTATGTCATACAACATCCTGACTATACAATCGCACAATTTTCATGCTATTTCCCCCAAAAATGTTCTTACCTCGTGACGTCAGAGAAAAAGAAAAACACAAGACAGACTAGAAAGACTAGACAGACTAGACAGACTCTGGCCTGCTATATAGATTTCCTGCCCCTATCACTGTTCCGACATGGAATGTAAGCCCATTTCTTTCAAAAAGTATTTTTTAATCGTTTTGGTCTCCTATAGTGTCCTATTTTTTCAGGACTTTAAATGCAGGCTTCTTCTAGTGCTATATTAAAGCGTAGGTATCTGGGCATATTCTCTAGCTCGGGTATCCTCCTGGTATCTCTCTTTAGCTCGGGTATCCTCCCTCGAGCCAATATTTCTTTCCCCTTATATATACATTATACTTTTATTCTGATGTTATTTTTGTACCACCTCCCTACGTTACCGTCCCTTACTTGTTCTAAGGCAGGGGTCTCCAACCTTTACGTTGGCGTGAGCTACTTTCAGTTGGGGGCCAACAGCGAGAGCTACTTGCGGGCGATATCATCGGTCGGGGTTGTTCATAAACATTGGAACTTTTTTTTTTAGCTGTAATTTTCCCTTCATAAATATAGGGAATGACATATCCCTTCACGTTTATGTTAATAAGTTCAAAAATCACTTTATTGCATTCTTTTTTATTAGAGGTTCTCATAAAAAGACTTTCACATTGTAGGAAAATTAGACATTCAGTGTGAAGGTTGACACTGCATGCCATCCACCAGTGGTCTGTAGTCGGGTGTATAACTTGATACAGCAACTCGGATGGAGTCACTAAAATGCTCATCTGTCAGGCGGGTTCGAAATTTAGATTTGATGAAGTTCATATCTGAAAATGCAGATTCACAGAGATAGGTGGAACCAAACAGAGAAGTCACTTTTAATGCTGCTGTGCAAATGTTAATGTACTCCTTGTGATCAACAAGGCTCCAGAAATTGGTGGGAGATTGTCTGCTTTTCAACTGAATGTCCCCTTGCAGGCTGACAATCTCCATTTCCATAGCACAACTGTTCAGGTTAAACAGCTCACCCATTTGTTCTGTAAGTTCACAAACATTGACTTCCATGAAGGGGTTTGCAATGAACATCACACACGGTTCAATCCTTTCGAAATCCCTGAACCGGTCACTGAACTCTTTCTGAAGCCTGCTCAGGAGACTGCTGTATTTAACTATGTTCAGGAGTTCAGGACTAGCTGTATGCTCTGTCAGCATTTGCATTACAGAAGGGAAATGATGCATTTTCCTTTCCACCACTTGTTCAGTGAAAAGGTTAAGTTTTGACTTAAATGTCTTTACTGCGCTTATCATGTCAGCAATGGTTTTACCCTTTCCTTGTAGTTCACAGTTCAGGGTATTTAATTTCTCAGTAACATCTGCCAGAAATGCCAAATCAAGTAGCCAAGAAATGCTGCATAATTGGCCGATGTCTTCATTTCTTGACCTCATGAAGTCTTTGATTTCTGGCAAAAGTGAAAGAAAGCGACGTAGTATTTTTCCCCTGCTAAGCCATCGGATTTCCGTGTGTAGCAACAGATCACTATGTGCGGCAGATAGTTCTTCACCATTCGAGCAAACAGTGCTAGCTGGGCAGTATCACTTGCATCAACCGATTCATCACACTAAATGGAGAAAAAACTGCATATGCTCAAATCTTTTTCTAATTGCCCCATCACATTGGCAGATAGTGCAGATACCCTCCTTGCCATTGTGTTTGCACCTAACTGCACATCTGAAATGGCAGACATAATGTCAGGGCAGTTTTTAAAATCTTTTAAAACTGACAGCCACGAGAACCATTCACAACTGCGCCATCTGTAAAAGTGCATTTGTGTTTTGCCAAATAATGTGCAACATTGAAGGATGCCTCTGTTGCAGCATTTGCTTTCTTTGCAGGTTGGGTGAAAAATGATTGTTGCGTCTGCAGGGCAGCTTTTAGTTCAGCTATTCGTTGAGATCGCAGACGGCTTCCTTTGGGAAAGTTCTTTTCATATTGTGTATGCATTGTGCCAAAATGCCTCTCGACATTACTCTTTTTTTCCCACTGCAACTTTGGCACTGCAGATTAAACACACACACTTCCCTTTTACGCTTGCGAAAAAGAAATCGGTCTCCCACTCTTGATGAAAATGATACGTCTTCTGCCTTTTGTTGGATGATCCGCCTACTTCTGCATCCATGATTTCAACAAGTGTCGTTTCGTTTGTACGTTTCTTTTGGGACTGCACGTGTAATGTAATCTGATGAGGATTTGAATGTGTTATGGTTTTAAAAATAATTGAGCACACAAAATTCTGCTTAGTCCAAAAATAAAAACCAGTGCCATTTAGCACATTCGCAATTTCTCAAAATATTAACTTTGTGGCACTCACCAATGCCAAGTCACCGAATCTAGCCAAGGATAATGAAGGTCAAAGCCTACTTTGTTGAATGTCCTTAAAAGTCATAATTATTGATAAAAAAAAATGATCACAGCGGAATAGTTATGTTGGCCCTGATACAGCCTGTCCTCTATGCAAAAAAAATCAGGTATAAATGGATGGTGAGACTAAATGCCTCTCAAATCAAGGGAACATGGGACTACAAGGGGGCCAGTGCAACAATAAACCAATTTTAGCCTTTAGTTTGCTGTGAAAGGAGATGCACGAGTATTTGTTGCATTTACTAGGAAGGATCGCGGCTGGTATGTGCGCCTCTATCACCCCACATTCGTCATAGCTGCACTAGTGGTAGTCATTAAACAGGAATGCATACCGAAAATCCACGCTGCATAGGGAAAGAGTTAGAGCCAGCCACCATCCCTACAGTGTTGGCTGTGCTCTGAGCAGTAGTCTTGTGAAGTTCAAACCACCTAGCATCACATTTATGAACAATAGCCCTTAGTTGACAGTAATCTGGCACTTCTATCTTCGCTAATCCTGTAAATTGAAACAGGGCACTAATGTTACCCCAATATTACACCAGCCCATGTGCACCTGGAGAAAAAAAATTGGCACTGCCACATTGGAACGATAGAGGCCTTTTCCTGCGTATTAGCCCTCACTTCTCGCTAAGAAGCCTATAAGTTTTGACATCAATGATTGGATGTACTAAATGTGCGTCATTTGCAATGAGTCCACTGTGGAAAACCCATAAGCACATTGGTCCCGAGGGGGCTTGCTCGCCAGAGCCCTGCCCAGGGGTGGACTGGGAACTGAAAGAAGCCCTGGAAATAATTACTGGGGACCAAAAGAGGCCTCGGAAATAATTGTCAAAGTGGCCCCATATGACACATTTTCAGCAAGCCCAATGCTTTTCCTATGTGAACATTTGGAAATGCCACACAAAAGAGGCCTAGGGTTCAGAGGCCCACCGGGAAATCTCCAGAGTTTCCTATAGGCCAGTCCACCCATGGGCCCCTGCCTTCGAAAAATAGCTGAAAAGGGGGTGGACTGGGAACTAAAAGAGGCCCTGGAAATACTTACTTGGGACCAAAAGAGGCCCTGGAAATTGTTTTCAAAGTGGCGCCACATGACACATTTTCAGCAAGCCACATGACACATTTTCAGCAAGCCCAATGCTTTTCCTATGCCAACATTTGGAAATGCCACACAAAAGAGGCCCGGGGTGCAGAGGCCCACTGGGAAATCTCCAGAGTTCCCTATAGGCCAGTCCACCCCTGGAAAAGACTCAAAATGAGCCCAGGGTCGAAACGGAGGCATGAAGCTATCGGCTGCATGTCTCCCCTCGCCCTGGGCTGATTTCAGTTCTGTGAGGTACTATTAGAAACGTATGGCTCTGGCGAGGAAGTCCCGAGGGGGCTTCCTCGCCAGAGCCCTGCCTTCTAAAAATAGCTCAGATGATTGCAAACGAGCCCGGGGTCGAAACGGAGGCATGAAGCTATCATGCTGCATGTCTCCGCTCGCCCTGGGCTGATTTCAGTTATGTGAGGTACTATTAGAAACGCAGGGCTCTGGCGAGGAAGTCCCGAGGGGGCTTCCTCGCCAGAGCCCTGCCTTCTAAAAATATCTCACATGATTGCAAACGAGCCCGGGGTCGAAACGGAGGCATGAAGCTATGATGCTGCATGTCTCCGCTTGCCCTGGGCTGATTTCATTTATGTGAGGTACTATTAGAAACGCAGGACTCTGGCGAGGAAATCCCGAGGGGGCTTCCTCGCCAGAGCCCTGCCTTCTAAAAATAGCTCACATGATTGCAAACGAACCCGGGGTGAAGCAGAGACATTAAGCATCATAGCTAAATGTCTCCATTTCACCCCGGGCTTCGTTCTGCCGAGCTGCCCGCCCCTCTAACAGCACACACAACAGCTGTGCGCACAGGGGCTGCAGTGGCTCGGCAGAAAAAAAAAAAAGATTAACTTCCCCCATCCACCGGACCCAACTTACCTTCACAAAAGAAGTTTTCCTGCCAGTTTCAGCTCGCTCCTGGAATCCAAGCCCCAGTATCAGCCACTGTGGCCAATGGGAGCACAGCTCCCAGCAAGGAACGTGCTCTGGCCAATCACAAGGTGCAATCTATATGCTATAGAGATTTGCAGGCCTGTGATTGGTCAGAGCACTTCCTGGCATCATTTTCATTTTTTTTTTCTGAAACCCGAGCGCGAGCTACTTCAAAGGCTCTGGCGAGCTACTGGTAGCTCGCGATCGACTGTTTGGAGACCCCTGTTCTAAGGCATGCAACTTTTTTGCCAAAGTATTAAGTCTTTTTCACTCACCGTTCACATTTTTTCCTCTCTGAATGCTCGGGATCACCGCCTTCATTACCGCCTCTCCTTGCTGTTCGTCCGTTCAGCTGCTTGTAGAAGTGAGAAGGGGATTGTAGGGGAAAGCACAGGTTCCTTCAGACCTCAACCTGCAGGGTTTTTACTTAGATAATCCACTATCTATGGGCAGCCTCTCGGTCTACTTAGCCGGATGGCAAAGGGCTTGTGATTTTGTCGAGGACCTAGAGTTACTTATGCTGAAGGACAATGGGTGTCTTATCTAATCGATTCTAATCGAAACATCAATCTCTGCTACCAAGTGTGCAGTAAGGACCCCAGCAGGCCCATAGGATTGGGGGTTTTCCAAACAGCACTTAAGATGAGCAGCAGCACCCTTGAGATGGATGGGGATGCAGATTAATACTCTCGCATCAAACCAATAATGACAACTCAATAGTTTGGCAAAGGGAGTCTGTTTAATGACAAGTACGAAAAACAGGGAGTTTCATGAATATCACCAATCGCTCGATTTTCCTTCTCACTTGAACTCCAATTACATTCAGAAAAAACACATAATTTATACCAAAAACTCATCACTGACGTGTAACTCTTAAACCTTTAGCATGCAACTCTATTGGTTCTAGGAAGGTAACTTTAATATAGGCACTATATCTGTATATGGTAACGGGGCGTGGGGATTGGATAAACACTGTCAGGTCGGGCATCTAAGCCCTTCCTTCAAAATGGCTACTGTAGACGTCATTAAAAGTACAACGTCTCATTGGTTCTACTAATTATAGGACCCTAGATTACTTGATTCACTATGATTGGGTTGGCATCAACCCCACTCATACCTTTCCACTTGCTTAGCAGCATGCAGAATAGCCGGCCAGGTGCAGGGAGTTTTGTCGGCTACCCCCAGCCTCCCTCCAATTATTGCTACAATCAATCATTACCTCAGTGGTCATGTGTCAATTGTTTCTTTGTGGTTTAAGACATCTGGGCATGGAAAGAGTCCATGCGTAGGTGTGAAAGTCTCATCCCTTCGGCTTGTTCAGTCACGTGATTCCGACACCATGATATTGTCTTATTCTTTATTCAATTTCGTGTATTTGATTTAATTCTGCCCGTCGTCTGCCATCTGTGGCTTATCTTGTCCTTTCTGAACCGGATACTCTGTTATTCTTCTCATTAATTGTAACCACTCTTGGTCTATTTCAGCCGATACGACCATGGCTTCTTGGCACGGTTTAACTCCGTCTGAGTTTCTCTCTGTCTTTAATTCTCGATTTATTTACTGCAAAGCTCCCCCCTTGAGACCTTTAGTCGATTCTGCTCTTGTGCATAGTGGAAGTATACTTATATAAAGTACTCCTTTTGAGGTAGATACGTATAGGTGGCGCTTGCCGCAATCTATTTGACTACTAAGCATAAGCAAGCCTCACAATGTCTTACTTCTTGCGCTATGTACACGTTTAAACAAACTGAATTTCTTCATCACGCATGTCGCATCATTTCTGACACCTTGACATCAATTATTTCAATTTAGGCTCAGGATGTCACTTATCCATGGTGTTTCGTCTCTTTTCATAGGTCATCAGATCTTCCATATGTGAGTCAGTCCGGGTTCTTGTGACATCACCATTCGTCTTCCTTTAGTATCTTTTTAGCTTCAATGGGTATTGCATTCAGGCAATCTTCATTCTGTCTCATTTGTTGATATGGTTTTCTCAATGGGTACCTTACTGTCCTGGTTTTCTTAGGTGTCAGTAATTCAACAGGTGCTGTTCTTCTGATAGGTACTGGACAGAGCCCCACTGCGGCTCTCTGCTGGTTTATTTGCTCATCATATGTCACATATTTCAGCATGAATTTTCCTGGTACTTCAAAATGGGTGGTAGGAGTGCAAATCATGCTTGGTACCTCCTCTACAGAGTTGGAGGGCAACAAAAGGACTGGGGGGGAGACAGGAACAGTGGCAGTGATTTACAAAGAGTGAGCGACGTAGGAGCACAGAGGCTGTAGGCACTTTTCTGCTCATTCATGTTTCATGCTCATTCATGTTTCATTTGAATTTGTTTTTTATTCATATTTAAGGATTTTTTTATTGTTTCTTTTTAATGTTTTCCTTTCTTTTGAATTAACTTTTTGGTCTTTTCAGTAGATGGAGAAACAACATCCCGAGGTAACCTCCAACGATGAAGAGATCAACCATGTCATTGTCCCTGAAGGACCAGGAGACGTGCAGGAAGAGGACGTTGAATTTCTAGAGCAGCCATCACCAGCCACGAAGTACCGCATGAGTTTAATATGTTCCCTGTACTGGCAGTACTTCAAGGTACCCAAAGACACTCCACTTTCTGACATTGAAAAGGGGCATTACACGTTTGTGGAGAGGTGTGAAGAAGAGGATTCTCTACCGTTCCTACGCAGAGCTAGGTCACCGCAGCATTTGTCAACCACCAAGTGGGCAAGCGTTTCAGGAGGAGGTTTCGTCAATAAGCAATGAGACTTGGCTGCAATGTCCTTCAACCCACTGCCAGACCTGCTTGGTCACATGCTGCAGAGGGAGCAGGACCACCTCCATCAACCTCATCATCCTCTGAACCTCTCCCATCAACTTCATCTGCTGCCAATGATGGAAGTCGCTCCTCTGCTGGCCGTGTTGGACCCTCCACACCAACGCAGGCCCCCAGAAGGTGCAGGAATTGCTATCTTTCGATAGTACTAAATGCAACCAGTTTGGAGGCAATTGCGGTTGCCTGGGTGTGTAAAACATGTATATTTCTCATCATAAATGTTGGCCTAAACGCACACAGATTGAATCGCGCCATTGTGGTTTCCTGAAAACACCATCTTAGTTGTTTTCCTCTCATTTCCGAGTTTTCATTCTGAGCGCACTAGGGACCTACAAAAGTCTTTGCCGTGGAAGCTTCCCTAGACATGCCCCTGCACAGAAATGTTGAAACTGCTGAGCTCATTGTTGTTCTGTAACCAAGCACCTTGAAGCACTGGCACAAACGTCATCAATGTGCAAATTAGGTGCCTTTCTGTCTTCCTGGGCTCTCGCCCTCTCCGCAACTAATTATGAATATGCATCCAGATCATTAAAGTGAAGCACAATTCATGACATATGTTGTTCTGTTTGACTGAGCTATTAAGTAGAATCACACACTGACCTTTTAGACAAGAATAACATAGATAAAGAAGCACAAGTAATGTTACCTTGTGTTAGGAACACAATATACTCCTACACCCCTCTCCGCTCTGCTTCCCAGACAGTAAAATGTCTGTTAGATGACATCGAGCATTCTACCATGTGTAGCCATGTTGAAATGCCAACGTCTGTAGGTTCGTAGGTCATGAGCCCTTAGCACATGATGAGCTAGCCCGAATTCCACATGGTACTCTACGTCTGTATAAAGCACATACTCTCCCCCATGTCTTTGCTCACTTTTCCTATGCTTGTATACATGCATTGCAAAATCTGAGTCCGATATTGTATACAAATAAACTATTGTTTATACTTTTATTCCTCTTGACTAGTGTGTCTTCATTTCTTTGCAGTAGCCTCATATTTGACTAACAGGTGGAGCATGGGTGAAATTTCCAATATTTTCTATTTGAGACTTTATTTTACTCCTTTCTCAGGTTTGTTGTCACTTGACTGTGTTCATAAAAAAAAAAACATAAAACCTATCATAAAAAACTCGACTTTCCAACTATCTTTCCTATACCCACACTCTCCACCTCCCGTCCGCTCCTTAACTCCACAATGGTTCTTTTCCAAACCACCATAAAAGGTTAAAAAAGATTTAAACTGGGGAGAGGTGGGTTTATCATTAAGCACTACAGCAACAGGCTAACCATACCAGTAACCGCTCACCGCAGTCTCAGCCCACCGCCGTGGATTATATCACCATTAGCACGTGTGTAGTTTCCCACGCATGTGCTAAGGATGTTTAATTTAAAAACGAAAAAGGCACTTAACTTGTAGCACACTTTGGCTCCATGCTCTAGTACTTCAGATCCATTTTCTCTGTTGATGCCCGTGATGTCATCAATGGGGCAAAAGACTTCAGAAGATATGGCGTGGCACAGTGCCACACAGCAAGATCATATATATTTTTTTAATTAAACACCCTTCGCACCTGCATAGGAAACTACATGGGTACTAAGAAGCGAGTGGGAGGTAGCAGAGAGAGGATTTTGCAGGGAAGGGGATGCTGGCTATCAACACGCAGTCTGCTCGGAACACAGGCTTATACTGAAGAATACAGCCAGTGCTCCGTGCATCTTGATTGTCTAGTGCCCAGGGAGCTAACAGAAAAAAATGCCCTTTAGTTTATGGTGCGCCACTGCCCAATCCTCCTGAAGTCCTTTTCATATAAATCTGAACATAAGAAAGTTAACACAACACCCTCAACTTCTAAAATACAAACATGCCATCTGAATCGAGAATCTAATTTTTTACATTTGATAGTTCACCTTTTTTACATTATATACTTAGTTAGTCATGCCTTATAAATCAAGAAATTATGCAAAATCATGCACATTTATCTCCGTGCCCTCTGCCTCTTTCCCAAAACTGACAACACTAATCTATCTTCTTTATACCCCTCTAATCCTCCCGTCAAACAAATCAAACATTAAACAATCCTGAAAACAACTTTAAAACCTCTGTACAAAGCCTTGCTTCGAGAACAGTGTGGAAGAAAACACTGAAACGAGAAGCGTTCCTTCAGATCAAGTGAAAACCTGATCCAATCAAAGCATACCACAATGTATCCATGGCACGCCTCTGTGACACACTTTATATTCACAAAACAAAGTTCAATAAAACAGATCTCAATTTCAATACTCGAAACGCAAACGCAGAGCATTTAATCACTTTAATACAATCCCCCTGCACATTTTGAGCTAATTTTGAAAGCATTTTAAATGCTTCTTAAATGAACTTAAAATCCTCATCTTCTCCTAGCTAGCAACTAGTCAGTGCCACATCTCAATGTATACTAGTTTGAGTATGTACTCATTTACTCTGTTTTTTTTTGCTGTTCATGCGCTTCTGAATCTCTGCGGAATGCTAAAATAACAATACTATGCTATCCCCAAGCCCAAACCTTCACCATTTATCATTCTTTACCCTGCCTATATGCTCCCTGGCCTCACAACTACCCAATGTACACCCCTTATATCAATTTAGGGCACTTTCCAATGACAATTCGGAATTTGATTCTCAAATCGCGTAAATAGCGGACATTCAGAACTGAAAACATTTCTACCAGAAATGCATCATGGGAGATCTAACTAACTTTTTGGCTACAGCGGCACCCCAATCTATGCCAAATTAAAAAAATTAAAAATGAGAGGAAGGATTTGCGCCAAACCAGCAAAGAATTTCCTTGGAGCGCTTTGTGTTAACTTATTTCTTATCTGGCTCAATTCCGTCTGCGGTTTGGACTGTGTGTGTGAGAAAAAATTTGACATACGGGAAATGTATTTATTACATTTATTTATTTTTGCATTTATTAAGCGCTCTAAACCCAGAGAAATCAAGCTGCTGGTTACGTACAGTAGAGCACATGTGATTAAGAACAGGTACAGGCAAATTCGTCGTGAAAAGTACAGTCTTAAGTTGTTTCCGGACCACCAAATAGGATTGTTCAGTTCTCAGTTGTTTGGATAATTCCCAGGTAGGACCGGGGCGCTACTGGGAGTTCGCAGACTCATAGAAGGCCAAACACCTTCCCCCAAAAGGAACGTAGGCCCAGACAGACAGCAGGTTCAACTGCGGTTTATTACAGCCAAAACCAACAGGGATCAGTTCAAGGAAAAACTCCTGGAACATCTGTGATCTCTGGCTCGCAGGCCAGTTTTGATGGAATACTATGCCATAAGAACGTCACAACCTGGCCCGCTCTCCAAAAAACCTATCGAGCAATTGGGTTGGACATGGAGTAGTAGTCCACCTATAGTGGACCTTACATGTGTTAGTTCACTGGCTCTCACATGTCAGGTATCAGACCTGGCCCATCACATTATTACTACATCTAAACAATGTTGCAGTGTGAGCGTCTGATCATTGGTTCTTGACCATTGCAACCCACCCCTAGGGTCTTGAACAGTGATTGACTAGAGCTGGTGTCCCCAGGCCTGGGACCCAAATCGGTTCTCAGCTCGAGGTGTACCTTCTCAATGTAATAAGAACAACTATGTGTCTACATTGTAAAATGTGTGCACCACCAAAGTCTATGTGAGTGCCCCTTCCATATCATACAATACTTGACTTATCCTATAACGACTTTGTTGCAAGCTTCTGTCTGGCGGCGTGAAATAGTCTCTCGTTCCCAATGCCGGTTTCAATTCATCACTCGGATTGGCCGAATCACATGCTCAGAGACCATGTTTTCGAACTATGCAGCTCTGAATTTGCGGGAATTGTTCATATTTACTGCAGCTGATGTTACTGTAGTTAAGGGAATGGCATGTCACTTGTATCTTGATGCTTCCTCATGCACTCTGGGCAACGTTGGCACTGCTCCTAGGCTATAGGGTTGACCGAGGGGGTATCTTTCGACATACTTGTCTATTAGGGAAGCACTAGGAATCAGTCTGTAGAGGAGGTGCCAAGCTCGATTCACACTCCAGCTGCCCATTTTGAAGTACCAGGAACGTTCACGCCAAAATATGTGATGTATAATAAACAAATAAACCAGCAGAGAGCCACAGTGGGGCTCTGTCCAGTACATATCTGAAGAATAACACCTATTGAAGTACAGACACCTAAGAAAACCTGGACAGTAAGGTACCCATTGAGGAAACCATATCGACAAGTGAGACAGAATGACGATTGTCAAAATGCAATACCTGAAGAAGCCAAGAAGATACTAAAAAGACGAATGGTGACATCATAAGAACCCGAACTGACTCACATATAGACGATACAATGACCTGAGAATGATGAAAAGAGACACAACACCATGGATAAGTGATATCCTGAGTCTAAAGTGAAATGATTGATGTTAAAATGTCAGAAACATATGACATGAGCGTGATGAAGATATTCATCCAGTTTAAACATGTACATATGCACAGTAACCGTAAGAAGCACAGAAAATCGTGCGGCTTGCTTATGCTTACTAGTTAGATTGCGGCAAGCACCACCTATGCATATCTACCTCAAAAGGAGCACTTTATATAAGTATACATCCACTGTGCACAAGAGCAGAATGGACCAAAGGTTACTAAAGGTTACTAGAGATCTCAAGAGGAGAGCCTTGCAGCAAACAAATCGAGAATTATAATGGAGAGAAACTCAGATGAAGGCAAATCGTGCCAAGAAGCCAAGGTCATATTGGCTGAAATAGACCAACAGTGGATACAATTAATGAGAAGAAGAACAGAGCATCCTGTTCAGAAAGGCCAAGACAAGCCACAGATGGCAGATGACTGGCAGAATTAAATCAAATACACGAAATTTCATTAAGAATAAGACGATTTCACAGTGTCGGAATCACGTGACCGAGCAAGCAGAAGGGATGACACTTTCACACCTACGCATGGACTCTTGCCATGCCCAGATGCCTCAACTTTCCCAGACCAAGAAGCAGACCCGAGGCCAGAATACAAATAAATAATTGACACATCACCACTGAAGTGATGATTGATAGTTGCAATATTTGGAGGGAGGCTGGGGGTGCAGACAAACTCCCTGCACCTGGACTGCTATTCTGCACGCTGCTAAGCAAGTAGAAAAGTATGAGTGGGGTTGATGCCAACCCAATCATAGTGGACTGTGTAATCTAGCGTCCTATAGTTAGTAGAACCAATGGGACGTTGTACTTTTAGTGACGTCTACAGTAGCCATTTTGAAGAAAGAGCTTAGATGCCCCACCTGACATTGTTTATCCAATCCCCTCACTTCGTTACCATATACAGATATAGTACCTATATTAAAGTTACCTTCCCAGAACCAATCATGTTGGATGTTAAGTTTTGAGATATTACATGTCAGTGATGAGTTTTTGGTATAAATTATGTGTTTTTTCTGAAATTAATTGGAGTTGAAGCGAGAAGGAAAATCGAGCGATTGCCGATATTCATTAACGCCCCGTTTTTTGTACTTGTCATTAAACGGACTCCCTTTGCCAAACTATGGAGTGCGAGAGTATTAATCTGCATCCCCATCCATCTCGAGGGTGTTGCTGCTCATCTTAAAGTGCTGTTTGGGAAACCCCCAACCCTATGGGCCGGCTGGGGTCCCTGCTGCACAAGTCCAAAATGGTACTGAAGAGAGGAGGTCGAACTATTCCCCCTGTCCAGAGAGACACCACAACCGGAAGAAGAACCTAAGACAATATGGCCGCCGATTGCACGAGTTTGCACCAACCCCCACTGCACCCACACTGGACAAGTACCATGAGACGTATCCCCTTAGTCGTCCCTACAGCCCCGGAGCAGTACGAGCACTACCCATAATGTCTGCATGTTTATTATTTTGCCACTAGCTTATCGCAGCAACACAGAAACGCCAGAAGCAAGAAGATCACGTTCACATGCTTGCAGATGCTTACATGCAAGTAACCCCGTGGCAATAGCACTCGAGGGACCTGACCAAGCCATAACGCATTAACCTATGGATGCTATGTGGAGGACACACACAAGGGAAACCAGGCCATCACTCAAGAAATCATAGTAGGCCACATTCATCTCAGAAAAACTGAAGCAGCTGAATGCTGTGCAAGCACAACTACCACAGCAGGGACTAAGGCCAACGCCAAGGTTGCACTGTTGCAAAGGGACATTCTTTTGCCTTGAACCGAGGTAACACCTGCAGTGGGGAAGCACAATTCTCCTTAAATGAAGACTAATTCAGAACTCTAGAGCTATCAAACATGGTCTCTGAGCATGTGATGCAGCCGAGCTGAGTGTGAGCCAAGAATTGGTGGCTAAGAAATGCAGTCATCTCACGGACCAAGAAGATGGTTGCACCAAAATTGTTACATGCAAGCTACAGTTGTGCGATGGGAAAGGAGCACACGTACGGCAATAATGGTCTACACACAGTTACATCACAGACACATAGCTGCACACAGCACCGTAAACAGGTGCAGTCCGAGCTGGGAATTGATTTTGTCCCAGGCCTGGGGGCTCACAGCTCAGCCAGTCACAGGTAATGGCCCTAGGGGTGGGTAGCTGGCGCCACCGATCAATCAGTAGGTCAACATACTGTAACATTGAGTAAGTACAATTATTCGGGGAAGGTCCAGGCGTGACATCTGACATGGTCTTGCCCAATCTGCTAATCTCTATAAGGGATGCTATAGGGGAACTACCACTGAGCAAGCTATCCGGAGTGGGGTTAGGTTTTTGGAGAAGGGCGCACGGTGTGATGCACTGATGACACAAAATTATATCAAAACTTGCCTGCAAGCCACCGTTCTTTGGGCTACGCATGGAATCACCTCTGCACATTTGATCCCTGTGGTTTGTTGGTTGTAATAAACCTCAGTTGAACTTGCTACATGTCTGGACTTATGTTCCTTTTGGGATTTGGGAAGGAGTTAGGCCTTCCTTGAGTTCAATGCCCATGAACTCTTAGCAACCCGCCCTGTTTGCCTCAGAGTGTATCCCTAAGAAGTTGGTAGCAGAGCGATGGTTGTGGCATGAGCCCTTCCAGAAGCTGCCTCCATTTCTGCCAGACCTGGAAGGCTGTGGGACTTTCATGGGAATTGCGAGTAAACCGCAATAGCGCTAACCGGAGAGAGGCCATCGGAAGCCATTTTGATTATCCCACCCGCTATCGGGGAAGTGTCTAAGGCAGATTAGAAGGGCGAGGCGAGTGGTTGATGGGGAGCCAGTGGCCGAGCAGCATCCACAAACACGGAATTTAAGTATTGGCACAGGCAATCAGCAACAAAGGTGTGAGGGTGGGAGTTACATGTTTGGGAGGTGGGAGGTGTTGCTGTAATGTATGAAGTATTGTGTAGTACCTGAAGAGCATTGGTAGCAGGTGCGCATTGAGTAAGGGAATTGGAACAGATGTGGAAGTCCCTTTTCTATGTGCCAGAGAGCGGCAGTGTGGGTAAAGGAGGGGCTGTACCTGGAGTATGGCGTGTAAGGTACAGAGCTACAGGGGCTCGTAGCAATTGAACGTGATAACCACTATAATGTAACTTTCTGCCTCTGACAGCAGATTATCGAAATCCTTGATTAAGAGGTCAGGTAAAAGGTAATGATGTACCCCATGTACCAGGGGATGGTGGGGGGAGTAACGCCAATACAACATGTGTGAAAGACATTGCTCCATTACAAAAACAAAATTGTAAAGTATAGCATACAATGGTCAAAAGACAGTGAGGGAAAAAGCCTGAATCCATGGCCACCTAACAGCAGTTTCTCCAAAAATGTGCTGCAATCAATACTGACCCACTTACAAAGCACATACAAGGGGAAGAAATTAGCAAACCGCATGGCCATATTCGCATTGTGGCATATGTTTCAGGAGGGAGTGGGGGAAGGGTATGAATGATGGATGAACAGGAGGTAAAAACGGAGGGCTCCAACACTTCTGCATCTCCTCCAGCCCGGGCTAGCATAATATCTGATGATGCGGATGATGACCAGAGAATATACCCAGTGAGGGAGCTAACAGCAGCAGAAGGGTATACAAATCCAACATATAAACCGCCACCATATACCAAAGACAAACAGCAGCAATGCCCTGGGCATGCCGCAGACAGCACCGACCCAGACGAGGAAGGGATGTGGTGCACAAAAGCAGAATTCGAGGGAATAGGGCCAGAGGAATGGATACCCGCACAGATACTCTTGAAATTAAAGGGGAAGACGACAGGGACAGCAGAAAAGGCAACTAAAGCCATAGAGGGTTTCGAACTGGAACAGGGGAGGCGTGACTGGGTAGCCAGATGAAGGAGGAGGAGAAGCAACAGAGAAATAAGGAAGAACGGTTACCATGTGGGGAGAAGGAACAGAGAAGAGAGAAAGAGGCGGAGAAAATTGATTGGAAAAAGGGAAGAGCAGGAGAAGGAGAAGATGAGGTTGAAAAGGAAATTGGCAGAATGGTAGAGGAAAATATTAATGCAGGAAACACATAAGTATGACGAGAGAAGGCTGAGGAAGTTACAGTTAGAAAGACTGATAAGGGAACGGGAGGATAAGGATGCGTGAGCAATAAGGGCGGTAAAGGACCAGATCGCGCTAGAGTTAGAGAGGAAGAGATGGGGTGAGGAGTGGGAAAGAGAAATGAGCAGCACAGATATACGTAGGGAAGGTTCAGCGGAAAGTGGCACCGCATGCTTGGGGACATGGGAGAACACCTGCAAATTTGCAAATATCGATCTCATTGTAAAGCGCAACACAAGCCCTATGACACGTAAGATGAATTTTTCAGAAGGGTTTTGTATTGACATGGACGAGGGGTCCAACGATGACACTGAAGACCTTGACGGCGACAGAGGGGGCACAGCAAACTATATCTCACTAGGACGGGAGACGGGGCATCAGGGGAGTGTAGGTCGCAGGGAAGGAGGGCCAGAGCATGGAGAACACACCCACCAGACAATTGACGGGTGAACTACACAGACCCCCATACATCAATAGGTTAAGGGATCTCCCAGAACGTAAGCGGGAGGAGGCGGCGCTGGCCCACTTCTGGGGGCGGCTGTGTAGAGCACATAACAGAGTCGAACGCATACAAAGGCTAGAACCAACTGACATATGCACGGACATAGAGGATGAACGGGGTCCCGTTCAAATTCGACAATACAGAAGAACGCCAGAGGAAAGGGAGGCATACGCACAAATGCCCCTATTAGAGAGAGGAGGAACACAACCTCAGTTCATACCATGGAAACACACAGACAAATGTTAAGTATAGATTACCATCAATAAGTGCGGGAGCTGGGAAATGGATATATCATGTATATGGATATATGAGATGGAAAAGTTGACAGCAGGGCACAGGCTAGCAGTGGGAGACGTCAAGGAGCTACTGGTGTCCATATTGGCTGACGCAGCTGATGGCATTTGGAAGAGGGCAGGGTTCCCAGGGGTGACTAGTCATAACACTGCCCACGACAGAGCACCATTTGCGAATTGCAGAGCAGCAGTTTGGCAAGCACAGCAGACCCAATACCCAGATACGTCAGACATAGGGGCTATTATGTCACGCAAGATGCGTGACAACAAAGATCCTGTCAATTATATTCAATAATTTCAAGAGCTCTGGCGCCTTGAAACTCAAGAGCCATGGGACAAAACAATAGCAATCTTTTATCTTGGTGCAGGGTCAACCGGAATCTGTGCAGTAAGAGGGGAGCAAGGTTACCAAGGAGGACATGACGATTATTATGCCCAAGAAATCCCACAACAAGGACAGGTACACAATACCCAGCAACAGATGCCACCTCCAGTGCAGAACCAGCCTCAGACTGTACCAGTGACACCACCACAGCCGACAGCACCACAAGTAGCAGCACCATCGACACAATGGGCATCATTGCGACCCGGGCGTTCACCATGGTGCACCATGGTTAACGCCGGTAACTTACCGAATCCGCCATGGTGAAAGGGGGAATTACCACCCCATTCCAAGGTTGGCGGGCGGTAATTCCCCATTTACCATTGGTCCTTCCCCATTCCCATTTTTGCCCCATAGGGCTCAATGGGAATGGGGAAGGCGGTAATTACGGTACCGCAAATTGTGGTACCGTAATTACCTTCAAGGTCCCTTTGCTGGTCCCTACCTTAACGGCTGGTACAGACCAGCCGTTAAGGTCGGGAGCCGCAAAGGGACCTCGTAGTAAGGCGTTAAGGGGTTAACGGTGCTGCAACCTTTTACGACGCCGTTAACCTCTTAACGCCTGGGTCGTAATGAGGCCCAATATCTGCAAGCGGCACCACAATTGGCCCAGATACAAGACTGCCACTCCCCAGAATCCATGGACACTGTGGCAACACTGCCAGTGAGAAGGTTGGGAGGTGTCACCATGGTTGGGAACAACCCCTACACCGGGAATGGACTATCTATGTACCCACAGTAGGACAGCCCTCAGACAAACTTTTTGTGTCCCATCCTGTCGGTCACACCTAATCCTGCAGAGGAACCTCGCATAAGTGTGGTGATAGGTGACAACTTTTTCTTTTCTTGTTGACACTGGGGCGACTAGGTTGTGCATCCGAGAAGGGACATTTGCATTTTCAGGCAATGCCATGAACACTCAAGGATTCTCTGGGGCTCAAGAAGTGGTTCCTTTTACTGATAACATCTCCTTATCTATAGGAGATCACGACTTATCTTTACCCTTACTCTATTCCCGACACGCACCTGTAAACATACTGGGACAGAACATAAAGAGCAGACTGAACATGACCATCTCATTCACAGACAAGGGCATCATATTTTCTACACCAGGAATACACATGCTAACGGCAAGGTAGATTGTTCAAGCATATTGCGGAAACACGGTACAGAGGGGGTGCCAGTAGACTCAGAAATATTCAAATACGGAACAGACGTGACACTTGCCTGGATCCCAGGAATTGCAGGGAAGGTTATGGAGGAGGCCAGGTGAGTACCTGTTCAGACCAGCAACACCATTAGATGAGAGAGAGGGAGCGATTGTGCTTATAGACATCAAAGCAGTTGTGGCAAAAGAGGACTGGGTCGCAGTACATGCACCAGAGGACCAAGGGAGAGCATGGAGGGCAATAATTGCAGTGGCAGAAGGATGCAGGCTGACCACAGTAAAAGATGAGGAGCTGTTCTCGGAGGAGAGGGTGGAAACAGAGATGGTGTTGGAAATGAGCGTGAAGTTCTGGCTGTAGATTATGTACAGAGAGGTTGCACACAAAATGGCAATGGCACTGGAATCGCCAACATCATTCTGGGAGGAGGATTTGGCCAAAGTACCCGACAGCCTATGGAACACGAGTCCTATGATGTGGGGTGCATAAAGAGCATAGGTGGGGTGAA